>NC_084850.1:105876183-106205879 GCF_033115175.1 Lepus europaeus | reverse complement strand
TAAAAATATTAATAAGTCCCTGAAGCTATGACTCTTATATCCAAGCACCTATGCATTGAAAGATTGTGCTACACATCAGTTCTGCTCTTCTTGACAGTGTCAACACAACACTTTGTGGAGATAGTCTTTCTTATTTGTATGTTTCCCTCAAATAAAATGATTTACTTCATGGAGGGCATATTTGCTATCTAGGACTGACTCAAATTCAGTGCAAATGATAGTGACTTCCTTGCTTTGAAAACTGAGGCAGAATAAGATGGTCTCACATTCTGGAGAGTAGTCACTGTCTCTTATTTTTCATTTTTAACTATAGTGACCTCTGCACAAATGTGTGTGTGTGTGTGTGTGTAGGGAGGTTAGAACTGTCAGGGGAAAGAAGAGTATAGAGATCTGAGAAGAGAAGTATCCTCCTCCCACTACCCATCCCCAGATTCCTTCAAGATCTTTTAGTGCTGAACTTCCAGATGCCAGCACCCCAATTTCTAACGCTAGAAATTTCTAACGTTTTCAGAGATTTTTTCGCCAACGTTTGGGTCACACTTCAAGTGCCGTGGAGTCCTCCTCATCACCACAACATGTCAAATATAGACCTCTGTTTGACAGACAGGAGTTGGAGTATAATTAACTCATTCCATCACATAACAGATGAGATACTTTGAGAGGTCCATTCTTTATCATCTTCTGGAGTTCCCTAGTGGCCTTATACTAGTCTTGATTAATGTAACAGTATAATAAGATAGCAAAATAACAGATAAATCTTTCATAAAGGTATAGAAAAACTATTATCTACAGATATATACTGAACAGTCTAGGAAAATCAACTGAAAACCTTTTGGAATTGAAGAGTGCCACAAAGTGTAGGATAAAGTTAAATATATAAACAAGTCACTTTTACACATACTAAAAATATTATTGGAGCGGGAGATGGGAGGGTTGCAGGTGGGAAGGAAGTTATGGGGTGAAAAAGCCACTGTAATCCAAAAGCTGTACTTTGGAAATTTATACTTATTAAATAAAAGTTAAAAAAATTATTGTGTCGAAGAGATTTCACAAATAAGACCAGTGTAAGCAAATAATGAAGGATAGAATTAAAAGGGAGAGAATGATCCTGCGGAGGAAGCAGGACACACAGCAGACTCATAGAATGGCAAATGCCCAAAACAGCACTCCTGCCTCAGAATCAACCCTTGGGACATTCGGATGTGGCTAAAAGGTCCATGAGAGTCTCACAGACATGGAAAGCCATGACACGGTGGCAAAAAACAATCTAAATGAAAGACCCTGGTGAACAAGACCCCAGCAGAAGGAACAGGCCATCAAGGAGAAAGGCGCCTTTCTCTGAAGGGAGGAAGGAACCTCCACTGTGACACGGCCTTGACTAAACAAGTTCAGAGTCGGTGAACTCAAGGGACTTCCATAGCTTAGACAGCTCATAGCAAGAGTCTCGGGTGATGGCTGACGTCACAAATAAGAGTGCCAATTGTTAAATCAACAATGGGAGTCACTGGGTACATGCTCCCCATTTAGGATCTCTGTCCTTATGTGTTTTACTATGAAACTTAAAAACACTACTAGTCGAACAACACCCTATACCTTGTGCGGTTGTGTGAATGCAGCCTGTTGAAATCCTTGCTTAGTATATACTAAGTTGATATTCAGTATATGAAGGTAATTGAAAATGAAACTCGATAAAGGGCGGGATGGGAGAGGGAGAGGGGAAGGCCACGGGAGGGAGGGAGGTTGGTGGGGGGGGGGAGCCACAACAATACAAAAGTTGCACTTTGTAAATTCACATTTATGAAATAAAAAATAAAAAAATTATTGAAGCTAAAAGATTAAATCAATAATAGTATCAAATATCAAGATCTAAAAGGCACAGATCTAATAAGAAAATACAGAATCTCTGTGAATAAAACTGAATATTTACCAAACAAGTAAATGTATTTGGAAAAACATTAGGTAATATACTATATTGTAGAGTGATAGGTTATGTTAAATACATAGAGAGATATACCATGCTCTTTAGTTAAAAGACTGTACATAATAAAGATGTCAACTCTCCCTAAATTTATCTAAGTTTAGTGCAAATGCTATAAAAATCCCAGTAAAGTTTGCTGTAGACATAGACAAGCTTATTCTAAATTAATATGAAAGGCATATGCCTTAGAATAGGGAAAATAACCTAGACAAAGAAGAATAAAGTAGGAGGAATCACTCTATGATATATTAAAGCTTAATATAAAGTTATGGTAATAAAGATAGTGTGTCATTCCTGGAGCAAGAGTTGTGTTATAAGTGAAACAAAATAAATAACAGAAATAGTTATACAAATATACTCAAGTAATTTTTGGCAACGGTGCAGAGGCAATCCAATGAAGGGAAGATTCTCTTTCAACAACCTCAACACAAATCTCACATCTTATGTCTTGGCATGGATTTCTTTGGGTTTATCCTTTTTGTGGCTTACCCAGGTTCTTGAATCTGTGTAGGCATGCTTTTTCTAAAATAAGGATGATTTCAGACTAATTTCTTTAAATACTCTTTTACTCAACTTTCTTTTCTCTTCTAGAATCTGATGATACAAATGTTGTATCTTTTGTTATTGTACAACTAGTCCAAGGCTCTATTTATATTTTTCTTAGTCTATTTCTTTTACTGAGATTGGAGGAATTCTAGTGATCATTCCTTAACTTCACTGATTCTATTCTTTGCCTTCCTCCATTTATTATTGGTCCCGGCCACCCAGTTATTTAGTTCTATTATTCTTTTTCACTTCTATAATTTATGTTTGGTAGTTTTTAAAAAATATTTTTTGTAAGGCAGACTTACAGGAAGGTAGACAGGGAGGGAGGAAGGAAGGGAGGGGAGAACAAAAGAGAGAGATACCAAGATCTTCCACCAACTGATTCACTCCCGCAATGGCCACAAGAAGCCAGGAGCTTCTTCTGGGTGTCCCACATGGGTGCAGGAGCCTCAGAACTCAGGCCATCTTCTGCTGCTTTCCCAGACGCATCAGCAGCAAGTTGAATTGGAAGTGGAGCAGCTGGCACATGATCTGGCGCCATATCAGATGCTGACATCTCAAGCAGCTATGTCACAATGCAGGACCCCTATGTGTTACATAAAAAAATATTTCTTTGCTCAAATTTAGTACTTTTCATTTGTGTTGAGAAAGTCTGTAAATGATGAAGCATTTTTATAACTGATTTATCTCAGTGCTTGTATTAGTTTATAATCTTTTCTCATTAAGTTGTGATTTTCCTGGTTCTTGGTATGACAAGTGATTTTTTTTTTTTTACTGTATCCCAAATGTTTTCTCTATTATGTTAGCAGAGTCTGGATCCTATTTAAATCTGTCATTTTAGCACGTCAGCAGGCTGTCACTCTGTTTAGGTTTAGCATATAGATCTTGGCTTATTTTGTGGGTTGTTTTCCAATGACAGCTTAATTTTTGGAGCCTTTGTAGTTTGTTTGTTTTAATCTGGTGATGCTGGAGTTCCTTCTGTTCCCTGTTGGTACTGCATGAAAAGGTAAAAGAAGTTTATCCAGGCTAAGTTGTCAGGTGTCCCTTAGTGGGATTCTCAGACCTCAAAGAGTCTTTTTTGGCTGAGCATTTGTTGTGATGGAGTCCCTTTTGCCAATGTCCCCGCTTAATCCAACATCTTTGGGCCAGTGAGGAGAATCTCAGATTCAATTGGACAAAGAGAGTTTCCTAGACCTGTTCTGCCCCAGCATCTCATAGGGGAAGTGGGGAGTCATTGCCAGGGAGTAAGAGAGTACTTCCTCTGATTGCTCATTGTTATCAGGCCTCCACACCAGTTTTGCTGTGCTCACCTGGTGATGTGAGAGGGCATCCCATTCAATTCAGAGCTGCTTTCTTTTCTTACATTGGATACTGGGAAATGCTGGATCTGGGTCACATTTTTCTATTCAAATACAAGCAGGGGCCGGCACCATGGCATACTGGGTAAAGCTGCCACCTTCAAGGCCGGCATCCCTTATGGGTGCCGGTTCGAGTCCCAGCTGCTCCACTTCTGATCCACCTCTCTGCTTCAGCCTGGGAAAGCAGTAGAAGATGGCCCAAGTCCTTGGGCCCCTGCACCCACGTGGGAGACCCATGGGAAGCTCCTGGCTCCTGGTTTCGGATCAGCTCAGCTCTGGCCATTGCAGCTAATTGAAGAGTGAACCAACAGATGGGGGACCTCACTCCCCCTCCCCCTCCCCTTCCCCCTCTCCCTCTTCCTCCCTCTCCCTCTCCCTCTCCATCTCCCTCTCCCTCTCCCTCCCCCTCTGTCCCTCTCCCTCTCCCTCTCCCTCTGTCCCTCTCCCTCCCCCTCTGTCCCTCTCCCTCTCCCTCTCCCTCTCCCCCTCTCCCCCTCTCCCTTTCCCTCTGTGTGTAACTCTGCCTTTCAAATAAATAAATACAAGTGTAAGGCACCAGTTTGAGTCCCAGCTGTTACACTTTCCATCCAGCTCCCTGTTAATGCACCTGGGAAAGCAGTAGCAGATGGCCCGAGTGCTTGGGCCCCTGCACCCATGTGGGAGACCAGATGAAGCTCCTGGCTCCTGGCTTTGGCCTGGCCCAACCCTCATTGTGGAAGCCATTTGGGAGTGAACCAGCGGATAGATCTCTATCTGTATCTCTCTCTCTCTTTCTTTCTCTGTAACTCTGCCTTTCAAATAAATAAAATAAATATCTAATAAAAGGAGTGTAATATACCTTGCCACTGTGCTGTTGTTCCAGTCATGTGGTCCCAAACCAGTTTGTCTTCTGCTCACCACTTAGCAGAATGTTCTCCTGGTGGTCTCTTGCATTATATTCAGGGTTTATAATTATATTTGGTGGGAATGAGGAGGATGAAGTGGATCTAACCTACCTTATCCAGACTGAAGGTCGCAAGTGATTTTTTGACAAAAATACAAAAGCAATTCAATGGAGAAAGAATTGTCTTCTCTACCATGGTTCATATAGAGTAATCTTTTAACCAAACAAACCCTCAGTTTGTAACTCACATTTTATATGAAAATGAACTCACAACAAAATAAATGACTCCACACCACTATAAATAAGCAATTGAATAAATTAATGCATGTATTCCCTAATATGATATGATGAGAATAGTATACTGTATATCTGAGACTTTGTACTTGTCCAAACCTGTAGCCCCAGTCTAATAATGGAGCAATCATGAGAAAAACAGTCCACAAAACAGCTGACCACTATACCTTAAAATTCTTAATGTCATAACAAAAAGGAAAAGGCTTTGAAACTGTCATAGAATGGAAGAGACTAAAGAGAAATGGCAACTAAATAAAAGGCCAGAATTGTGGCGCACTGGGTTAAGCTGATGCTTGCAATGCCAGCATCTCATATCAGAGCACCAGGTCAAGTCCTGGCTGCTCCACTTCCTATCCAGATTGCTGCTAATGTGTCTAGGAAGAAAGTGTCCTGCTACCCATGTGGAAGACCAGGATGGAGTTCCTGGCTCCTGGCTTCAGTCTGGCACAAATTTGGCTGTTGTGAACATTTGGGGAATAAATCAGTCAATGGAAAATCTTCCTGTCTCTCTGCCTTTCAAAAAATAAATAAAAATAAATGAATAAGTAAATGTAGTAACTTGGTTTATATCTTTTAATAAAAAGGGACACTAATGGGAAAATTGATGCGCTAAGAACATATAGATTTAAGTTTTAAAAAACCATAAATGTACTAAGTCATAAAATGTGCTTTATATCAGTGATGTGAACTATCACTAATTTTGCCTCAAATGAATTTTAATTTAATGTTATGAACTATTATTGAATATTTACCAATGAAAATTCTACAATTAGTGTTCTTAAATTGACTTCATCTATCAAAGATATTAATTTAAAAATACTTTAATTTATATTACTTGAAATAAATGGGATATTTCCCTTGACTCCAAAAGTGAATATTACTCTTGCTCTTAGGTTTGAATGTTATCTCTTTTTCTCATTTTCTCTCTCTCTGGGGGGGTTTCTCATTTTCTTTTCATATATCCCTTGTTTTCCCTGTTTCCTGTTGTGTTTCCTCCCTTGGACACTTCACTCTGCCTTGTAACCTCATTTTATTTATTAGATGGGTGACTTCCTCTAGAATTATATAAATAGTGTAATCATTAAAGATTTTTTTAGCCTCTTATTTGTTGCTGTGAACCCAGAATCACATTATCCAGGAATGCTGTACACAATGGATGTTATTATCTGCAGAGAAAGCAAAGAGAATCTTGGAAACCGCATAGTCATATTTCTTTGCATTCCAGGTACTGAAAAAGAATGAAAATGCCTGAATGATAAATGGAAACATAAATTCATCACATGCTTAAATTTATTTGCTAGACATTTGGTACAGGGAGCAGATAGAAAGGCCAAAGAGTGGAGAAAGCCTTTTCCTATTTGCTTATTGTCCACTGTGATTTTTTTTTTTGTTCTGGTTTTTCTTCTATGAAATAAGCAATGAGGTGATTTGGACAAAACGCTTCTGTTTCTCAACTATACTATAGAATGCAGTACTAAGTAATCATGTTGTAGCCTATGGTTTCCAGAATTTTATTGCTCCTTAGACACATTCTTGGAGTGTAGAGAGGAAGAATTTTGTTTTCTATTTAACAAGTTGAAAAATCCAATTCAACAGCAATCTAAAAATATATACAGACTTAATATTGATTATTTGGATGATTACTTCATTACCAAATATTGCCGGAGAGTTCCACGAAGCAAAGTTGTTCATAAACCTATTCACAAGTAAAGGTCTACTATACTAGTGCATTTTGTATGAAGGGCTTTTGATGGTGGCTCAAATGGAGAACTGAGTCATCTAATAGCTCTCAGAATATAAGTCTCATCAAACAAAAGCACAAGCCATTGAAGTCAGGACTGTATTCAAAGTACCAATGAGTACATTGTGCATCACTTTTATATGTAAGAAAAAGACAAAATATCAAATAGTAAACCAGCAATAACATTTTCAAATTTTCAGTATCAAATTTTGTAGTAAAGAATTAAATTGATTATGCCATCTAAGAAAAGGATTGGTGATTATAAAATTGACCTATTGCATTAATAAATATAGTAAGCAGATGGGTCTGGTGTTATGGTGTAGTGGATGGGGCCACTGTCTGCAAAACTGGCATCTTCTTGGGCATCAGTTCATGTCCTGGCTGCTCTGTTTCTGATCCAGCTCCCTGATAATGCACCTGGGAAAAGCAGCAGAGGATTGTCTGAGTGTTTGGGCTCTTGCCATCCATGTGGGAGACCTGGATAAAGCTCCTGGCTTTGGCCTGCTCCAGCCCTGGCTATCTGGGGAGTGAGCCAGCAGATGGGGATCTCTCTGTAACTCTATCTTTCAAACAAAAAGATAAACCTTTAAAATATAGTAAGAAGAAATTATGGTTGATAATTCTCAATATCAACACAATGAACTAAACAAAACTAGCGATGCATTTAATCTAAATTAGCATCATCAATGTAGTTTGTGGAAAAATATACTTGATTATATAATCTGTTTATTTTATTTTGTGGCCTTGTTTTGAACTTGATTTAATAACCCATTATTGCTTAACAACTGTCTATTTTATTTTATGGCTATGCATATTTTAGAAGCATTTCCAATAATGAATGAAATCAAACATATAAAAACCAGTATAAAATGCTTTAGGATACGGGGAAATTTGAGAAGCATGAGGGTAAATAAGCCTGAAGGTGGCATCATCAGTAATTTCAGGTGGGAGATGCCATTCAAAAATAGAAGACACTGAACAAAACAGAGTAAGAAACAGGAAACCAGGGAGAGGAAATTATTCCATTATCGTTACACAAAGATGAATAGAACTGGGACAGTGTAGAGCCAGAAAAGTATGATGTCACATGTAGTGGAATGAGAAGGCCATGCCAAGGTGGCCACTGGCAAGCGAGCATCAGTTACTCAGGAATGGCTTTGAAACCCACCTGGCTTTGGAAACTGCCTGGCAACAGGCTGTGATTGGATGGCTCTGGAAACTGCCTGGCAACAGGCTGTGATTGGTTGGGGTATAGACCGCCCCTTGACCAGATTGGCTGGTCTTGGCTATATAAGCTGTTGTACCAACTGTAATAAACGAGTCTGCCGGCTGCTCGCCTCAAGCCTGCTTTCACCCGACTCCCAGGGTCTGTGTGTTGACTCCGTGCCTCTTGCCCCCACCAGGCTGCTCCTCTCAGAAACGAACCCACTGCAACATTGTGGAGAATTCAACGGCAACAGTCACAGAAATCTAGGCACAAGGGGATGGAGATCTGAACTAGGATAATGAAAAAAATGGGAGGGGATAAAATAAAGCACAACATAGATATTGTGCCATGAAGCCACCTGAAATCCCAACATAACTATTTTGATTTGATGGGTTTCTTCTTTTCCACAGAAGAAAAGATAGTGATTCGGGAGCCACAGAACTAAATAACCAGGGGTTTAGTATTGAATCTGATATCTATTTACTGACTTTAACATATTCTTTGTGGTTTCAGTTATCTCACCTATAAACAAAATGGTTTGCTGAAAGGGAGGTTTAAACACTGTGCACACCACTTCACTTCTAGTATTAGAATCCTTTCTTCTAAGATACCTGACACCTTATGGAAAACTCAAACAGTTGAGGAAGATAAAAGTAGCCTGATTCATAAAAATTTTTATGTGTATCTCCCATAAGATCCAGACATTCCACTCCTAGCAATTTACCCAAGAGAAATGAAAGCATATCTCCACAGAAAGACTTAAACAAGAATGTTCATAGCTGCTTTATCATAGCCCCAAATTGTAGACAACCAAAATATCTACCAAAAGGTGAATGAATTATGTATATTTACACAATGGAATACTATTCATCAACAAAAAGTAAAAAGTTGCTGTTTAATTTCAAAATAAATATGCTTATTCAAATAAGTCAAATAAAAGAAAGTACACATTATAAGAGTCAAAGCATAAAATTAGAAAATGCAAACTTTTTTACAGTGACACATTAGATCAGTAAGGATGATGGGAAGGAGTTACAAAGGGGTATTAGGGAACTTTTGGGGGTGATGTATAAATTATCTTCATTGTGATAATGGTTTCAAGGATTTGTGTATATATGTCAAAATGCATCATCAACCTGCACATTTTAATTTTGTGCAATTTGCATGTCAATTATATATCAGTCAATAAAATAGAGATAATGGACAGAATGGGAGAAAATATTACAAACTATACATCTTGTAAAGGATTAATATCCGCAAACAATATACAAGGAACTAAAAAAAAACTCAACAAAGAAACAATCTAATTAACGAATGGGGAAAAAATCTGAATAGACATCCTCAAAAGAATAAATAAAAGGGCCAACATGGTGGCATAGCAGATTGGACTGCTGCTTACTACACCAGCATCCTATATCAGAGTGCCGATTTGAGTCACAACTGCTCTACTTCTGATCAAGCTTCCTGCTAGTTAGTGTGCCTTGCAATACAGTAAATGATAGCCCAAGTACTTGGACCACCACCTGTAGGAGACCAGCATGGATTTCCTGGTCCTGGTTTCACTCTGGCCCAGACATGGCTATTACAGTTTGGGAAGTGAACCAGTGGATGAAGGATATCTCACTTTGTCTCTGTCTCTTCCTATCTACTGTTGAAAACAAACACATAATAAAAAAAAGAAATACAAATGGCCATTGAACATGTGAAAAATGTTCAATATCACTAGCTACCAGGGAAATGAAAATCCAAACAATGAGGTATCACCTTGCTCCAGTTAAAATGCTATTATCAAAAAACCATAAAGATAGTAAATGCTGGGAAGGAGGTATAGAAAAGAGATCCCTTATAAGCTGTATTTTTTAAAGTATTTATTTTAGTTATTTGAAAGACAGAGTTACAGAGAGAGGTAGAGACAGAGAGAGAGGTCTTCCATCCTCTGGTTCACTTCCCAGATGGCCGCAATGGCCGGAGTTATGCTGCTCCAAAGCCAGGAGCCAGGAGCTTCTTCCAGGTCTCCCACGTGGGTGCAGGGGCCCAAGGACTTGGGCCATCTTCTACTGCTTTCCCAGGCCATAGCAAAGAGCTGAATCGGAAGAAGAGCAGCCAGGACTAGAACCAGCGCCCATATGGGATGCCTGAGCTTCAGGCCAGGGCTTTAACCCACTGCACCACAGCGCCAGCTCCTGCACTGTATTTTTTAATATTTATTTTATTTATTTGACATACAGAGTTACAGAGAGAGGTAGAGAGAGAAAAACAGAGAGTAAAGTCTTCCATCCGCTGATTCACTCCTCAAATGGCCGTAATGGCTGGAGCTGAGCCAATCCCAAGCCAGGAGCCAGGAGCTTCTTCAGGTCTCCTACACAGGTGCAGGAGCCGAAGGACTTGGGCCATCTCCCACTATCCTCCCAGGTGCATTAGCAGGGAGCTAGATTGGAAGTGGTGCAGCTAGGACTCAAATCAGCACCCATATGGGATGTTGGTGCTGCAGGCTAGGGCTTTAACCCACTGCACCACAGCATCAGCCACCCTTATACACTGTTGATGGGAAAGTAAATTAGTACAGCCATTATGGAGAACAGTATGGTGGTTCCTCAAAACAGTAAAAATAGATCTATATTACATAATCCAGTTATCTCATTTCTGGATACACATCCAAAAGAAATGAAATACACATATGAAAGAGATAACCTTCATTCTCATGTTCATTGAATCACTATTAACAATAGCCAATATATGAAATTAATTTTGTTGTCAGATAACAGATATATGTATAAAGAAAATGTAGCATAGCCACAATGGAATATTATTCAGCCATGAAAAGAACTGAATCCTGATATTTGCAGAAAAATTAATGGAACTGGAGATCATTATGTTGTGTGAAATAAGCCAGACACAGAATGATAAATACTGCATATTCTCTCATCCATGGAAGTTAAAAAACAAAACAGGTGATCTTAACTTAGTATAGTGATTACTAAAAGCTGCAAATGGTGAGGGGAGAGGGATAGAGAGAGGTTGGATAATAGTTACCAAAATACCATCTATAGAAGTTATAGGTTCTAGGGTTCTACAGCACAATGCAGTGACTGTAGTTCATATTATTGTATACAGTGTAAAGAACAGGAGGAGAGGAGTTTGAAGGCATCAAACACTGGGAAAGGATAAGAAGAATGAAAGGTTGGTTGCCTGCCTTGATTGGTTTGTACTGTGACTATATACTGAAGTATTGTAATGTGCCCCATAACCATATGTAAGTATTAAATGTTAATCACAATTTTTAAAATGAAAAAGTCATCAAAATGAGGCAATCCTGACAATTTACTTCTGGTAACTGGCCTAGTTGTTTCCAACTAAGACATGGTGTTCCTTTGCTGGACACAACAGTTTCACAGAGTATCATCATCAGACAAATACTCCCCATGACTGTGATGGAAGAAAACAACAAACTACTACATATTCCATATCATGCTTAAAGAGATCCATAAACAGAAACTTTTAAACTACTACAGAATGTTCAAAATACCACTTTATCAGTTGACATATGTGACAATTGCTTTTCTTCAATAAATACTCTTGACCCATTTTTTGCCTTCCTAATTCTTAGATAAAAATTAAGATGGGCCATCAACAAGCTATTCCAGATTCCTGGCCACAGCCAATTAAAAGCATATTCTTGCCTCATGAACCTTTCTTCCAAAGATATCTAACACAAACTGTAATCCTATAATAAACCTCCCCCTCCACACCCATTCCCTATTTCAGAGAAGCCCCACAGCTTCTTTTTCCATACTGTTTCATCTCCTTTGGTATAGCAATAATAAAGCTAATCTTATGGACTAACAGCTCTCCTAGTGATCTTTGGCTGATGGCCCTAACAAAGATAAACTTGAAAAGTAGAGTTATCTGAAATGTGTGGACTCTCATTCCTCTTTGTCCTGAGGAGCTCTTTGGAAGTAATTGAAGTAGATGATGTTTAAGAACTATGAAACTCCACATCTAGATAACATTGTTGATGATAATATTGACTATTAAAGGTGATTAGAGCATTTATTCAGCTTTTTAATTGAGATAATGTCTTAAAAGAATTGGAATTCTTATTTTAACATTAGTATTTTATCTGAGAATGCTGACCAACATAGATAACATAGAGGTTGCTATTAGTATAGAAAAATAATGTTTATGTTGCTTTAAATTTTCTCATATTTTTCTCAGTGCTCTCGACTTTCCTCTATACTTGGTCTGTGGCATTGGGGAGAAGAGTTCCATTTTTGCTGACTTAAAAAGAGATTGATCCATGAATGTGCTTTCCTTTGCTTCCTGCTGATAAATGCTCTTCCCCTGCTATTTTGCCGAGTTATTTCTGTCCCTGGATTCTCATCTTGAATAAGCAGACTGGGAATTGAGATGAAGAACAGACTTGAATATTTAGGATGCTTTCCAGAATGCAGTGGCCAATGATGGAAAGCTATGATGGGGGCAAAGAAAATTTGATTCACAAAAAGGTATTTTTAGAACATTGAATGTATCCAAATGTCAAATTTACTTTTTCTAAAAGGCTAGAGTATGTATGCATAAACTTCTTTCTATCCTACTAAAGTCCTTAAAAATTACTATAGGCAACTTCCATCTAAATCTGTATTGTCACTGTAGTGAGTTTTGGGAACGAATTTTACATCATTTTGGTTGTTTAGACATGTATAATAAAGAGCACACTGATAAAAACCCAAGAGTAAGAGAATATTGAAGCTACAAAAGTGACTGTTGATTGATGCTTACAATTATTTTATTTTAGCCTAAGGTGGGGGGGGGCATAAATACTGACACCAGAAGAAAGAAACCATCTTCCTATGTTATATTAAGACACACGAGCATGGCAGTTTGGGTATTACAGTCTATATATGGGATTGGGACCCAGCTGAGGCGAAATGGGCAGGGATCAAAGTCTGAAGCCTGGCAATGGAGGCAGAAACACAAGAGTCCAGGAAAGAAGACAAGCTTGAATCTGACAGACAGCAAGACTTCCAAAAGAACTTGCACTTTTACAGCTTTTTAATATTTTGAAGACTATCCACATTTTTGTATGTCATTGAAAATCTATAAGGGGTGGAGCAAAGATGGCAGCTGAATAAGAAACTCTGGTGATCGCCTTCCCACAGAGACACCAATGTGAACAGCCATATACAAGGTGATTCGTATACCAAGTCACCTATGGAAGCCAGGTGAGACAGCACAGGACCCCATCTTGTTATAAGAAAAGTTGTATTGAAGAGAGCAAGAAGGAAAGAAATTGAACACATCAACTCTTACCCAGCTGCAAGGAGCCTGTCATGAATAAAAACGTTATGCTGGGGAGAAGGGAGCAAATTTAATCCCAGTGCCAGGCCCACTGCAAACATATTCAGTTGGATGAGCTAACCAGCACCTCCCCCAGGCCCTTACCTATAGAGTGAAGATTTAGAGCCTCCAAAGACAGGTGGCACCACCTCCAGCGAAAAGCAAAACTCTAGCCTTGCCAAGGCCAGGAGAAGGAGCTTAGGACAGCACTTTGGAGCTCAAAGTTGGATGGATTGTACTGAGATCCAGCACCTAATGAAATTCAAAGGTTTCTATCACACAGCTGGTACTCATGCACTGAGACTCTAGATTTGGCCGAAGTCAGGCAGAGACCTGCACTCCCAGGATTCAGACTTGTTTTGCCATGTGCCACTGCTAGCCTCAGGTGGGCTTGGAGTATACTCCAGGACTTTGTGGGGCCCAGGGACGATGGGATCCAGGTGTGACCAATTCATAGTCAATCTGGGAAGCCAATGGAATCCCTTTCATCCTCCCCAAACCTTGAGCAAACAGTAAGAGATGAAGGGATGATGTTTCAGAAATCAGTATTAGGTTGGTAAAGCTCAATGTGGGGCTGATCCTGATGTTTTGTAGCCCTAGGCCAACACTTATGGACAGAGTCTCTAGACCCCAATATTACTCAAAGACCTGAGCTCTGGTTAACAGATTGTTTTGATGTGTACCACCACCAACTTCTCAAGGACCTAAAGTACACCCTCAAGATTAGACAGGGCCTGGTAACAGTGAGAATCAGGTGTGCTCCACCTAGGGCCTGCCAGAGGAGCTGAGGTACTACATGTTTAACTATCCTGCAATCTTGGGCAGTTAGGAAGGAATCACATGATGGTTTTGGAATTTAGTGCCAGGTTGATAAAACCCAGTATTGAGAAGATTCTAATATTTTCTGTTCCCAGGCTAGTGCCCACAGACAGAGCCTCTGTGCCTACTTCAGTGCCCAGTGGAATTCCATAGTCCTGGTTGAATAGTCTTATACCCCAGCTAACATTACCAGTGGCAGATAAGTGTGGCATCAAGCAGCAATTGTACCTCAGCATGCAGATTATAGCTCACCTCAGCAGCAAAACACATCACTTAGCATGTCTAGAAGGACAGTTATAAACAAAGGCAGATTACTACAACTAATCCTTCAATGCAGAGTTGAAGTCATACTCCAATAACAGAATCTCCCAAGGAACCATGACCTCACCAAAAGAGCAAAAGAATGTGCTAGGATTAGAAATTTCCAAATGCTCAGATGAAAATTTCAAAAGAGCTGTTTTAAGAAAATTTGAGAGAACACAAAGAAATCACTAAATATTCTAACAGAGATTCAAGAGAAATGGATGTAATTAAGCAAACTCAAGCAAAAATCCTTCAATTGAAAAATACACTGAGTATACACTAAGTACACTAAGTGAAATTCAAAAAGTGATAGAAGTCAAAATAGCAGAATAGAACACACAGAAGAAAGAATCAGTGAGCTAAAAATGGCTTTTTGAAAATAAAGAGTTGGAGGAGAAAAAAGAAAAAAAAAACGAATCCAGAGAAATGAAGAAAGTTTAGGAGAAATATGGGATAGCATGAAAAGAGGAAATATTCGAGTTACTGGGATTCAAGAGGGACTTGAGAATGCCAAAGGGATATAAAGTATATTCAAAGAGATAATAGCAGAAAACTTCCCCAACCTAGAGAAAGAAACAACTATCCAGGTAGAGGAACGTCAAAAGTTAACAGATTCAATGCAACCAAGTCTATCCCAAGACAAATTATAATCAAGCTCTTATAGGTTAAAGAGAGAGGATTCTCAAAACTGCAAGAGATGGGCAGAGATTGTGCTGCAGCAGGTTAAGCCACTACTTGGGATGCCTACATCTCAAATTGGAGGGCCTGGTTCAAGTCCCAGCTACTCTGCTTCTGATTAAGCTAATGCACCATGGAGGGTAACAGATGATGGCCCAAGTACTGTCAAATATTTTGGAGACCCAGATGGAGTCCACAGGTCTCGGCTTTGGCCTGACCCAGTCCTGGCTGTTGAGGGCATTTGGGAAGTAAACCAATGGATGGAAGAGATTCTCTTTCTATCTCTCTCTCATTCATACACTCACTCACTTTTCCTCCCTCTTTCTCTTTAGCTTCACCTTTCAAATAAACAAATCTTTTAAAAAGGTTGTTATTTTTTAAAAGCTGGGAAAGAAAAAAATCTAATAACATATAAAGGAGTTCCAGTCCACCTGACTGCAGACTTCTCAACAGAAAACTCATAGTTCAGGAGGGAGTGGGATGAGAATTCTATGGTCCTATAGAAAAACATTTCCAGCTAAGAGTTCTGTATCCAGCAAAGTTATCCTTCAGATATGAGAGAGAGAGAGAGAGAGAGACTTTCCCAGGCAAACAAAACCCAAAAGAATTTATCATCACCAGAAGTATGCTGCAAGAAATGTTAAAGTAAGTTTTTCAAACTAAAAGAGACATGAGCAAGTAAGAAGAAAGTACCAGAAGGTAGAAAACTCACTGGTAAGAGTAACTATACCAACAAATCCAGAATGCTCTAATATTGTAAACATGGTATATAAATATTTTATACTCATTATGAGAGCTAAAAATTATAATTACTACACTAAAATGTTAAGAGACAAGCAATAAGGAAAGAGGCAAAATGTAACATCAAAAACACAAAATGTAGGGATGAATGCAGCACAAATTTAGAGTCCTTTATTAGGCTCTTTGTGTTTGTTTCTCTCTGTTCCTATTTTTATAATAATGTTAAGTTGTTATTTCAAGATAGCTTTTTTATGGCTAAAAAAAAACTTTTCTGTAAACCTCAAGGTAACCACAAAGCAAAATCTATTCATGGGCTTAACAAAGATAATAAAAAAAGTACACCACCAGAGAAAATCACTTAACCACAAATGGAGATTCTAAGTTAGGGACAAAGATAGAAAGACATTGCAATCAGAATATGAAAATGAATAAAATGGCAGCAGTAAGAACTTACCTATTAATAATTACTTTAAATGTCAATAGATTAAATTCTCCATTTAAAAGAGAGATATGGTATTAGCATAAAACAGATTCATAAACTAACGCAACAGGAGAGACTCTAGATGTAAACCTATGCATTTATAGCCAACCGATTTTTCATAAATGTGCTAAGAAACATGTAATGGAAAAAAGATAGTCTTTTTAAATAAATGATAGTGGAAAAACTAGATATATACATGCACAGGAATGAATAACTCTTAGAAGAAAACAGAAAAAAAGGCTTCAGGACTTTGGAATAAGCAAGGGTTTTCTGGATCAGAAACTAAAACCACAGGAAATAACAGCACAAATAGGCAAATGAAATTTAATCAAACTAAAGAGATTTTACACAACAAAGGAAACAACTAACACAGTGAAGAGAAAACCTACAGATAAGGAGAAAATATGTACAAGGGATTAATATCCAGGATATATAAAGAACTCAAACAACTATATAGCAAAAACACAATCCAATTTAAAAAATGGGCAACAGACATTTCTCAAAGACATATAAATGGCCAACATGTACATGAAAAAATGCCCAATAGCACTAATCATGAGGGAAATGCAAACCAAAGCCACAATGAGCTATTACTTCATTCCAGTAATATTGGCTATTACAAAATGACAAAAGATGACAAGTGTTATCAGGGAGGTGGAGAAAAGGAAACTCCTACACAACTGTTTGTGGGAACATGAGCTAGTATGGTCATGGTGGAAAACTGTAGAGGTTCTTCAAAAAACTATAAATAGAATTACCATATGATCCAGCAATCTCACTTTGGTGTATTTACCTGAGGGAAATGAAATACATCTGCAGTCCCATGTTCATTACAGCATTACTCATAATAGCCAGGAAATGGAAACAATGTAAATGCTCATCAACTGATGAATGGATTAAAAAATCTGGTGTGTGTGTGTGTGTGTGTGTGTATAATGGAATATTACTCAGATATAAAATATGAATACTTTTATACTGAAATAAACCTGTATGTTAATTCCATTATCCATGAAATCTTAATATACCCTGATAGTTAAGACCTATAGCCCTATAGTCACGAGGATAAGACTATTAAAGCCACTTGCCAGCTGTACTAGCTTCAGACAATTTACAAAATCTCTTTAACTCTTAATATTCTTTTCTGATAAAAGTACCTACTTCAAATGAGGCCTGTAACAATTATATAAGATAATAGAAGGAAAACTCTTAGCATAAGACTTACTACTTTGTAGATTTGTACTATTACTAGTTTCTGGAAAGAACTACTAATATATTCTAGCACTTAGCATTATTTTTATTGATACCAAGGTAACATCCATAGCTTGAAACATGAAATACTACTGAAAAATTTGTAGCTGAACAGCCTTACCCCTTCCTTTCACATGTGATTATCTTTCCCCAAAGGGAAAAATGTATTCTTTCTAGCTGTTTTCTTAGTATTTATTTTTATATTTTCAAATAGCATACTATGCTACTATTACTTTCTACTTTGAAGCATTATATATTAATGTCTTATGATAAAACTTAGAATTTTGCATTCTTATACTACTTCACAGTAACTTCTGTTTCTGGGCCTTTCCCCTTTCTTCTAACAATGTTACATCACATTTTGACAAATACTTGAGTTTACATTTTCAGGATTAAGTATGCATTATTCAGAACTAAACCAGGGGCCGGCACTATGGTGCAGCAGGTTAAAGCCCTGGCCTGAAGCTCAGGCATCCCATATGGGTGCCAGTTCTAGTCCCGGTTGCTCCTCTTCCAGTCCAGCTCTCTGCAGTGGCCCGGGAGGGCAGTGGAGGATGGCCCAAGTCTTTGGGTCCTTGCACCCACATGGAAGACCAGGAGGAAGCACCTGGCTCCTGGCTTCAGATCGGTGCAGCTATGACCATTGCAGCCATCTGGGGAGTGAACCAGAGGATGGAAGACCTTTCTCTCTGTCTCTACCTCTCTCTGTAACTCTGTCTTTCAAATAAATAAAATAAATCTTTTAAAAAAAGAACTAAACCACTTGTATACAATAATTGGACTTCTTTTCTGGCAAAACTTTATTTTTCCTTATAATTAGCAGATTTGTTCAATTGCTCAGTTTTCTATTTATCTACCAATAATTCTTTCCATATTCATTGATAAAACTTCGCAATTTCTCTCAATTCAGTCAAGTATGTCAATTCATTTTTTAATGGTGTGACGAGAAGAAACTTTCACTTCAAGACTCCATCTTTGGGGGCCAGCACTGTGGCACAGTGGGTTAATGCCCTGGCCTGAAGTGCCAGCATCCCACATGGCCGCCGGTTCATGACCCGGCTGCTCCACTTCTGATCCAGCTCTCTGCTGTGGCCTGGGAAAGCAGTAGAAGATGGTCCATGTCCTTGGGCCCCTGCACCCGCATGGGAGACCTAGAAGAAGCTCCTGGCTCCTGGCTTCAGATGGGCACAGCTCCGGCCATTATGGCCAATTGGGGAATGAACCATCAGATGGAAGACCTCTCTCTTTCTCTGCCTCTCTTCTCTCTGTGTAACTTTGACTTTCCAATAAATAAATAAATATTTTAAAGAAAAAGATCCATATTCCAGATAATTCAAACCATGCATAGTTTTTTATATAATATGCATTTTCATGAATTTTTTGAAGACTGCTTATATGCAAAGATTTCAAAATATTTTATGCCAAAATAAATTTATCATTCAATTCCATTTTCCACAAATGTTTTGAAGTTCCCTTGTGCATCAGCATTGCTAGCTTTTCAAGACACACCTGAGTCTTAAAGAAACTATCTCAAATACAGTGCTGTTCTAGAGATAGTTTGTACCAGTTTGCAAAAGCCAACTGTTAGGTTTTCAGAAAATTTTAAGCCAACTGACATCACATTCGTAGCTTAACGTTGGACATGATGGGCATATTCATAAAATGAATACTGGCAAATGGTAGAAATGAAGGCTTTTGTCCCCAGCGAGTCAGTTGTTAAATATTTAGCAATATGCCACTGCCAACTTCTCCTGATGTGATATATCCCTTCTTCCCCCACAGCTCCTTTTCAGTCTGTAGCACTCATTGTTGTTTATCTTGCATTTTAATTTTTAATGAATATATCAGTCTCTCCTACTTCAATGTTAGTCACTATAGGGCAGAGACTAGGCCCCATTGATTCTTATGTCTCCCATAACACCTACCAGAGTCTTTTCTATGCAGTTGCTACTCAACAATTTTGATGAACTGAATAAAATAAAATTCAAATTTCCTCCTTCTCCAATCAGGAGTGAGGATATACACTGTTCCCATAAAATGTATATCAAGTCACATGGCAACTAGTGGAGTTAAGTAATCCATTTACAGGGAAATTATTTTTAAAAAATTTAAAAATAATACCATTTATAATATTCCAACTCATACCTTTTCTTACTGCTAATAAACATTGAAGTTCAACTACTAGGGGGACTTTTTTTTTTTTTTGATTTTACAAAATGTGCTTTTCTACTTGTATAGATCAAATTTGAGGCTTAGATCCTTTTTAAAAAATGTTTACAGTTTGAAACAAGAGAAATTGTTAACTATTTTACAAAGGTACCTGAAAAAATAGAGGTCTTTTATAAAAAATTCAAAACAAATGTTTTTCCATAGTAAAAATTGAGGGAGTTTGAGGGTGAAAATTTCTTTCCTGTGCAGCACTGTAGCAGTCTCCATACCCTCAAAATCCTCACTATACCATAACAAAAAACCTGTTATAGGAGGCAATTGATTATTTTTAATGTATAAATAAGCCTGGGGCCGGCGCCGTGGTACACTAGGTTAATCCTCCGCCTGTGGCACCGGCATCCCATATGAGCGCCGGTTCTAGTCCCGGCTGCTCCTTTTCCAGTCCAGCTCCCTGCTGTGGCCCTGGAGGGCAGTGGAGGATGGCCCAAGTGCTTGGGCCCGTGCACCCGCATGGGAGACCAGGAGGAAGCACCTGGCTCCTGGCTCCTGGCTTCGGATTGGTGCAGTGCGCTGGCTGTGGCGGCCATCTGGGGAGTGAACCAACAGAAGGAAAACGTTTCTCTCTGTCTCTCTCTCTCACTGTCTGTAGCTCTACCTGTCAAATAAATAAATAAATAAATCTTTTAAAAATGGATACATAAGCCTGCAAATCAGTAAGTCTTGGTCTGAGCTGAAAATTATGTAAAGCAGAAACTCAGAGAGGTGAAGGGACCATTACTCTAGCTTTGATCTTGAGACAGCATTTGCTAAACAAAGCCAACCTAAACTTAAGATATCCCAGCCTCACAGACATAGGCGAGATACAAACATGAGTCCACCAAGAGCAAAGAGTTTGATAGATTACTCATGCCCACAAACCTATATAATGCAAGAAACTAAAAGACCATATATTCAAAACAAGAGTTAACTTGACATCTCTTCTCACAAAGAGCCTAGAAGAAAACACTTATACTAAAATGTGGTAATGAATGGAAGGAGAAAAAACACCCTTGAAAATAAATGCATCATGAGGCCAGTGCTGTCTCTTCCATTTTCTCTGTCACTCTGTCTTTCAAATAAATATATAAATAAATAAATAAATAAATAAATAAATAAAATACGAGCTCAAAGTCAAAATGAGAAAAAAAAAAAACATCAAGCATGGTGAGTGCAAAGCAGCAGAAACAACAGAGTGCCGTATCAGACTCAGAATGATGCAGGTATTGAATCATCAGATACATAATACGTTTGATAAATAGGTTGAATATTTTAAACATATAAAAGAAGGAGTTAAAATATGAAAAAGAACAAGAAAATATATTATAAGCAAGTTGATTTTTTTTAAAAAAATTAGGGGTTGGCATTGTGGCACAGCAGGTTAAGTCACCTCCTGTAAGGCCAGCAACCCATCTAGGTAACCATTGAAATCCCAGCAGCTCCACTTCCCGTCCATTCCCTGTCAATGCGCGAGGAAAAACAGCAGAAGACAGCTCAAGTACTTGCACCCTTCTTTTCACATGGGAGACTCAGATGGAGTTTCTGACTCCTGGCTTTGGCCTGGCCCACCCCTGGGTTTTGGGGACTGAACAAGCACCTGGAAGGTGTTTCTCTCTCTCTCTCTCTCTCTCTCTCTCTCTCTCTCTCTCTCTCTCTCTCTCTCTCTCCCTCTTTCTCTCTTTCTCTCTTTCTCTCTTTCTGTATCTCTGCCTTTCAAATAAAGAAAAAAATCTTTAAAAAAATTAAAGGATGTCAAAGTATTAGAACCATAATAATGGAAATAACATCAATGAATGGGTTTAACAGTTGATTAGAAGTAGCTGAAGGAAAAATATGAACTTAAATATAAATCAGATGAAATTATTATCTCATTAAAACTAACCTAAGAAGAAACTGAAAAGTTACCACAGTCCCATAACCACTAAATTTTGAAATTCATTAGGTAAAATGTTTATCACAACCTTTTGGTTCAATTTTTTACTACAATTTGAAACAAACAAACAAAAATATGTGTTCTTAATTCATAAGGTACTGGCATATAAAGCAGGTCTCAATTTAAATCCCAAAAGAGCTCCTATTTTCTATGATCACAAAACAATTAAGTTAGAAATTAATGTTATAAACTTAATTTTAAAAATGCATGCAGGGGCCAATGCTGTGAAGTATTGGGTAAAGCCACTGCTTGCAGAGCCAGCATCCCATATGGGGAACGGTTGAAGTCCTGGTTGCTCCACTTCCAATCCAGCTCTCTGCTATGGCTTGGGAAAGCAGAAGAAGATAGCCCAAGTCCTTAGGCCCCTGCACCCACGTGGAAGACCTGGATGAAGCTTCAGGCTTCTGGCTTTGGATCGGTTCAGCTCTGACCATTGCAGCCATCTGAGGAATGAACCAGCAGATGGAAGACTTCTCTCTCTCTCTCTCTCTCTCTCTCTCTCTCTGTGTGTGTGTGTGTGTGTAACTCTGCCTTTCAAATAAATAAATAAATCTTTAAAAAATTTTAAAATGCACATGTTGGGGTGGTTAGTGGGTTAAGCTGTCACTTGGGATGCCTGCACCCCACATTGGAGTGTGGGTTTGTGACTTAACTTCCCTGCTTCCAATCCAGCTTCCTGTTCATGCTCCTGGGAAAGCACCAGATGATGGCTCATGTACTTGGGTTCCTGCTATCCACTGAGATGGACGTAGTTCCTGGCTCTTGGCTTTGGCCTGGCCCAACCCCTGCTGTTGTGGGTATTTGGAGAGCAAATCAGAGGATGGAAGGTTTCTCTCTCTTATGTTATGTGTCGATCTGACTTTATAATAAATAAATCAATCTTTAAAAAGAAAATAAAAATCCAAGCATTTTAAAATTGAGATATATACTACTTATACAAGTCAAAAAAGAAATAGTAATTGAAATCAGAAAACATTTACAACTCAACTATAGTAATGGAACTTTAAAAAAAATAATGTAGGATGCAACTACAGAAGAATTTATGGGAACATTCCAAGTTGTAAATATTTAAATTGACCTTAAGATGCAATGCAATTCCAAACAAATCCCAAGATGACATTTTTGAGAAACTTTACAAGTTGATCTTAAAATACATATGGAATTTAATATTGCCAAGTATATTTAAGAGTCCTCAAGAAGTTGAGAGCCTTGGGATGGGCATTTGCTGCAGTGGTTAAGACACTGCTTGGGATGCTTGCCTCCCATATCAGAGTGCCTAGGTTCAATTTCCATTTCTGCTCCCAATTCTAGCTTCCTGCTAATGTGCACTCTAGCAGGTGATCAAAAGTGTTTGTGTCCCTGTCACCCACATGAGAGACCCATATTGAATTCCTGGATGCAGGTTTCCACCTGGCCCAGTCCTGGCTACTGCAGAAATGCGGGAGTGAACTAGAAGATGGGAGATGTCTGTTTCTGTCTCTGTCTCCACTCTCTTTCTCTCTCTCTGCCTTTCAAAACAAACAAAAAAGATGTCAAGAGCCTTGTTTTACCTGAAATCAAGCATTACTACAAAAGTATGTTAATAAGACAACAAAATGTTGGCTCAGAGGTAGACATACTAACCAATGAACCAAAATACACTTCTCTGAAGCCATCTAATTTTTTTATGAAAACTTGATATATGACAAAGCTGTTGTTGAAAATAAATGCAGAAGGTATAGGCCTTTTAATTAACTATGATGTAGCAACTGATTACCTAAAAGGAATATAAGAAGAAGGGACTTCAATAGTTCAAGCAATAAAAAGATATACTTATTTTGGTGCAAAAATGTTGAAATCCATGTATATCTATTTCATAATAAATTTCTAGAAATTTTGTGAACCTTTATACTTTGGAAGCAAATTTATCAGTATTTGATATAGTACAATGTACATATTATGAAGGCCAGATGTGAACTATTTTAGGTATATGTTCCAGAGAAAATATGAACATACATATTAGGATGCATTTGTAAAAAGCATTCATTTTTGTAGTTAGTTGAGCATTGCTTGTAATAATACAAAACTGGGAACCCTCCAGGAATACATTAAAAGTAAGATGTGAAAATAGCACTGTGGCTTATTCATACTATGAAATAGTACTTACCAGTGTAAATGTATGAAATGTAATTATATGTATCAATGTGCATGGCTTCTCTGAGACATAATGTTCTACCCAAATGAAAAGTTGCACAAGAATATAAACATGATGTTCAAAGTATGAAGTCCAAAACCATGTAAAATTTAATCATTTTATTTTTAGAGATGGAAACCTATGTGATAAACTATTAGGAAAATCAAAGTATTATCTCCGAGAGGGGAGGCTATGGAACTGAGATGAGATAGTTGTCACAATAGATCTCATACACATTATTTTTGTTTTTCTAGTGTGGTGGTGGGTTCATGGCTATTCATTGTACTATTGTTTTAATCTTACATATATTTGATGAATATTGTTCTATGTCTGCAGTATTCAATAAAAACAATGTTAGCAACACAGGGTAGAATTAGTGTAAGTAAGTAGCTGTGTCTATGTAGGCAAATTGCTGGAGTTGGCCTTACAGGTCAAGTACAGCATATGATTTGACCAGTCCACCTCAGTGGATTGTGCTTGACATTTAAAAGTTGGGTAAAGTATCTTTGCTCAAGCATTACTTTTGTCAAATTTACCTTAGAAAATGCAAAAGGCCAAAATGACAAAGATGCCAGTATGTATGCAAACATAAGTTTTGTTTCATGAATCATAGCTTAACAGGAAATAACTAAAAACTGGTCTGTTACTGAAGGTCTGCAGCTTTAGAGGAGAAAGTGCAGAAACTCTAAAAAAGAGCAGCTTTCTTCTTTTTGGTTGAAAATGTATGCACTATTTAAATGGCTCTCTTTCTCAAAGACCTACTTTTCTCCAATTATTGAAGTCCGTTTTTATTGTTACAGAATCTCTTAATTTCTTGTGATCCAACACAAGTTAATGTGCTACTGAAAAATGTTGAGAGAAACCAATTTGCCTGAATGTTGACAGTGTTAAAATTGGTAAGGAAAATAAGTGGATTTGCATTTGAATAATTAATATTTACAAATCCCCTTCTCTATTTTTGTACTAAGCCTTGATATGAAATTCAGTCCTTTACTGCCAAAACAGGCTGTGGATAGAGAGAGAAAATATGTTAAATTTATTTCAAATATGGAACCATAGTAGTAGTAGTACTACCTTTGCCAAACTGAGGTATAATCTGAAGATTTGGGTTTTTGAAAATTAATACATTCTTAAAGCACATATTGAAGTATGGCATCTATTATACTCTGATTCTGAATCAATATTGACAATTTCAAATAGTGAAAGTTTGCTAATACTGAGGAAAATAGAGACTAGTTAATGTAAATAAAAACAAAGCTTGGATGTTGCTCTTTTACATGGCACTTCTACAGGGTGTGGGAGAGGGCTGGGATGGTGTTTACTGGGAGTAAATATGGGAAGCCATGCTCCATCTGTAGAGAAATCTATTGTAAATTGAGAGTATACAAATCCAATTATGAATTCAATTGGGTTGTGTAGCTACAGTAACTGAGGCCCTTTTCAGAAATATTACTGAGTGGCTATTTAATCACTTACTTCTGCCAAAAGGAGGAAAGGAGGAGAGAAGAATATTACTTAATAAAAATCAGGGATTAAAAAAGGATGTACTAGGCTCAATGAAATGTTAAGAAATCTACCAGCAACTCCAGAGTCAGTGTCCTATTTAAAAGCCTCAAACCCAGGCTGCTTAGAACAGAGAGAAAACAGTGCAGGCTCTGGAGTTTTGCCATATTGTTGAGGTGACTATACCAAGTACTGATACTGTCACTAATGGTAGAGGACTCTGTACCACTGTCATGAGCCTGTTCCATTCACTGCACTTATGGATATCCAAAACAAGAGATCCTAGTTTCACTTGAAGAAAAAAAGGTTACTGAGAGTGTTCCTAATAATTGTTTCTCATCATGTCCCTTCCAAGTCATGAACTAAGAAAATGCAAATGGTACTGCTCAGAAAAGACACAATTGTCTCTCCTCCCAACTTCAAGATGGATACCAACATAGCCTGATTTAACCCCCACTGCCACCCTATGTAGTAGAGTTACAATGAATTAAGTTTGGCATAAAGCTGTCTCCATATGCATTTTAAGACTGGCTTAAAGATTTCTCTTACATAGTAAGCAGCAACCTAACTTGATATGTACATAGACTATAATCCACTCTTGTAACTAGTAACTTAATCTCAGCCAATCACAAGTGGCTGACTGTTCAAATAAGACAGGTGTGAGTTGTAACCAATCAGGCTGTCTTTGTACCTCACTTCCGTTTTCATCACTTCCTTTTCTTTGGATATAAACATGCCCAAGTGGTGTGGTGGAGTTGCTCTGAATCTGTTCTGGTTCTGGGCGCTGCCTTATTTGTGAATTGTTCCTTGCTCAATTTAACTCTATTTAATTGAATATGTCTAAGGGTTTTCATGTAACAGTAGTCATTACCAATCCCATTATACAGATGTAGAAATGCAGGAGATTCTGCAACTTGGTCAAAGCCATCCAGGTAATGTTTGGCTCAGTTAC
This sequence comes from Lepus europaeus, assembly GCF_033115175.1. Taxonomy (NCBI): domain Eukaryota; kingdom Metazoa; phylum Chordata; class Mammalia; order Lagomorpha; family Leporidae; genus Lepus; species Lepus europaeus. Next base: position 106,179,499 of record NC_084850.1, on the reverse strand, counting down.
AACCAGGTCTCTGCCACCAGTCTCAAGAGTAGAGAAAAGCAAGCATGCAAATACTGCTAACTCATCACTAAATTGGGGCCTTTTAGACATAGACTATGAACTAACAGTGATAATTCCTCATGGTAAGATATTACTGATAGAGATACTTAATATCATCCAATTAGCTAACATTTACTGTACACTTCCTGGTGCTGTCAAGTCTCAGTGACTTATACACATTATTTCAATTGATCTTGAACTTCAAGGTGGTAATGTTATCAATACTTGACAGAGGATGAAAAAAGTTCAGAGAGAATAAATGTTTTTAGAGCAGCCATCTCTGTTTGAATGGGAGTAGGAGTGATTTCAAACTCTGTTAAACCAGCATTCGAGTTGTTAGCACTAGTTTCTACTAGAACTGCTTATTATAGAAGAAGTTTTCCAAAGATGCTTTTATTCTCTCACAGTTTGTGTAAGGAACATACATTTTGCAGTTCAAATATTCTTTTTTTTTTTTTGGTGGTGGTGGGGGTGCCACTGTTGGAGGTTGCAGAGAGAAGTTTTCTCTCATTCGTTGGCACTGCCACTGGTTGCAGAACTAGGTTTTAAGACCTAGTCAGGTGGCGGGCACTGTAGCATAGCAAGCAAATCCACCACCTGCAGAGCCAGCATCCCATATGGGCACCGGTTTGAGTCCCGGCTGCTCCACTTCCCATCCAGCTCTCTGCTATGTCCTGGGAAAGTAGTAAAAGATGGCCCAAGTCCTTGGGCCCCTGCACCCATGTGGGAGACCCTGAAGAAGCTCCTGGATGACTTTGGCTCCCAGCCATTATGGTTATCAGAGGAGTGAACCAATGAATGGAAGACTTATCTCTCTGTCTCTGTCTCTGTCTCTGCCTCTCTGTAATAAATAAATCTTTAAAAAAAGACCTAGTCAGTCTGAATCACCTTGCCCTCTGTCCCCCAGGCTCCAAGTATTCAAACACCACACTCAACATGCTTTCAGCTCATGGAGGAATTTGAGGGAAATAAGAATTTTCTTTTCAGAAAAGTTTTATTTATTTATTTGATGGTCAGAGTCAGGACCGGGCCGGGCTAAAGCCAGGAACTTCTTTCAGGTCTCCCATGTGGGTGGAAGGGGTCCAAGCACATGGGCCATCTTCTGCTGTTTTACCAGGCCATCAACAGGGAGCTATATTGGAAGTGGAGCAGCTGCAACACAAACTGGCACCCATATGGGATGCTGGCATCGCAGGCAGCAGCTTTACCCACTACGCCATGACACACCAGCCCCAAGAACACATTGCCTCTTCCTCTGGTTATCTACAGTTAAATAATAAATCACCCATAACAGTTGTAGACAAAAAAAAAAAGCACAATTATTCACTAGTGTTATTTTAAAAGTTCTGTATAATATGGTTTGAAGAGGATTTGGCTTCCCACTTCATACATAAATTTAACCCCCAAAGTCTTACGTCAACAGTTAATAGATTGACAAATTAAGGGAAAGACTTGTGGAAGGGAGGCCTAGTGGGAGGTTTTCAGGTCACTTGGGTTGCACTTGGAAGACAATTCTAGTGAGATGGTTGGTTATATAAGAGTGTGCTCCCTGTCTCTCTCAGCTTCCTGACTTCCCATGTGATTGTTCCTCTACACATGCTTCACCATAGCCAGCATCCACCAAATGCCAAACTAATGGAGACACTTAATCTTGGACTGTGGACTTCCAAACTGTAAGAACAAAACCTTCTTTTTTCCTAAGTTGCCTGTCTGAGGTGTTTTAGTGGGGCAGGCCTTTGGTGCAGTAGTTAAGATTCTTCTTGTGACATGTGAATCCCAAATTTGGAGTGCCTGGATTCAAATCCTGGCTCCACTTCCAGTTCCAGGTTCCTGTTAATGTATATACTGGGAGGCAGCAGGTCAAGGTTCAGATACTTGGATCCTTGTCACCCACATAGGAAACCTAGATTGAGTTTCAGACTGACTCTTGGCTTCAGCCTGGTGCAGCCCCAGCTGTTGTGGGAAACTGGGGAGCAAACCTCCAGACAAAAGATCTCTCTGTGTCTGTATCTGTCATTATTTGTTTCTCTCTCTCTCCCCTACCCCATGTATGTGTGTTTTTGATTGTCAAACAAAAATAAATAAGTATTTGTTTAAAGTAATGAAAAGCTAATACATAGGGGTTGACTAGGCTCAACTAAGTTGAAGTATTTCTTGAGCTACAGTCAGAGGTATTTCTTGAGCTACAGATATTTAGTGGAGGGAAGTATTGTCAGCTGAAACACTTACTCAGATTTCTGAATGATGAAGCTGAGGCCTCAATTGATTCCAGATGGCCTTTCTATGAGGCCTGAGCTTCCTCACAGACTAGCATGTTGGATCTAAAGATTTCAAGAGATGCAGAGAGTCACAGTAAAGCCTTTTATCATCTAATCTCAGAAGTTATATAGCATTACATTTGTGACATCTTATTCATAAGAAGAAAGTCACATAGGCCAGCCCATATTTAAGGAGAGGGAAATTTGATTCAATCTGTTAATGGAAGAAGTATCAAAGAATTTGCAGACATAATTTAAAATCACCACTCTTCTCTCAGTGCTGAAGATAGGACCTTATGTAGTAAATTTGAACTGCTCTGATCAACAGGGTTCTAAAAATTAATTACACCACAAGGAAAATGGAATTCAAACTTGTTATACAATGACTGTTTCATGAAAGTATGCAAAGGTATTTTATTGTGTAACCAAGACTGTTGTTCTAACTTTTGCTTGCAAACAGCTCTTTCCCCACTGTTTCCAACCTTAGCTACCAAAGCCATCAGCTGGCTGATGTTATCACTTTCCTGGAGAGTGCCTTTTATTCACCCTCTATCTTTCTCTCATTACTGTGTAGGTCCTTGGCTGGTAGACTTCCCATGTACAGGTGCAATGTATGTCTATCTACTGGTGTTGGCACAAGGCCACCCTCCTAGTCTGTGCTCCAAAATCTCAGAATTTAAAAAGACATACACAAGGGTTGTGGAATTCAAAGTTTAGTTTTATCATGTTCATGTCTAATGGGGCTCAGGGTACCCAACATTCAGGACATTTCATTTCCTTTGTGCTTTGACTGCCATGTGAAGCTAATTGAAATTGCTACACTTTTATTTTTAAATGTTGAATAATGTACTACAAATATATTGTAAAAACATTAAACAAAATTACCAGAGAAATGCCATCACTGTTTCTCACTTCTGATTTTTCACATGCTCCATATCACCCAGATCCTCAAATCATATACTGGATGCTATAATTGTTCTGTTTTTAGGGTAATTTTGGATCATGTGGAAAATATTACACTGTTCTCAAGAAGAGGGACTAGAAAGGATCATTGTGGCAGAGACACTAGCCTGTGTGCACCAATCCTTGTTTTTCTTCCTCCTGTAAACAGCTAGACTACATTTCCCAGCCTTTTGTGGTTAAATAGATTCCCTGAGACTGAGTTCTAGGATCAATGGAACATGTTTAGAAGTAAAGCAGTTTATTTCCAGACCACTCCCCTTCCCTTCTGTATAAATCTTGCAGGCCACACTCTGAACTGAAGAGAATAAGGAAACAATAAAAGGTGGAAGAAGCATTGCAATTAATGCCCATGTGATGAAGCCTTGTCTCCTGCTGACTGTATGAGACTATGATACAACAGACAGAAATGTAGTTTAATCTTATTAAACCTTTGAGAATTGAAAAGTAACCTATTATAGCAGCTGGCATCACCTTCACTTATTATCATCTCCCATTGCTATTCTATGAGGATAGGAGTCCAATAGAGCCAGATACTTATACATATTAAACTAAAGCATATATGTTCTTAAAAAATCTCAATAATAACCAACTATATAAAGTATTAAAGAGGAGAGAAATAATATACTAACATTCAGAGTGTTAATCTTTAAGTAAGAAAAATACAACGCTGTTTAGGAAAATACTTGTATATTATCATACCAGTGGCAAAGCAAGGGCAACCTACTCTGCAGAGGAAGAACAGATAAGAGAAAAGAAAGGCTATTGAGTGTATTTATAAGACACAAAGCAGAGCTTAATATAGTTGGCTCACAGCACAGGTTGCTAGGAGTAGAGGTAGAAGATGCACTGCAGAATCTTCTCCCAGGCTATCATCTTTCAAAATGAGAGGGAGAAACAGAGAATCCCCTGTCACCTTCATCTCGATCAATGTTCTTGACTTTCTTGTGAGTGCAATAAGGTATGTGCGTGGTTTAACAGTAGACACTGGAGGGAAGAATTGAGCTTCAATAAAGATCAACTTTTTTTTTTTTTAAAAAAAAAGTCAGTTGTCTTTTTCCTTTCTCAAACCATACAATGTCAAGGGTCTCCTATCATTTTATCATACTCATCTTGGGAAAAAAGTACAGAGAACATTGAGAAACTAAGTACAGAGCAAGGGGTTTTGCCAATTAGAGTTCTGAGGCCCAAATAAATCACTAACAAGGCTTCTTTTGGCCCTTCTTGGAACATACCTTCATTACATATTGGGCATTTACATCTCCATCGTTACACTTAAAGAGATGTATGTATAGATTAATATAGGTAAAGAAATACAAGTTATCTTTAAAAAGTGCATAAAAATACAAAGTATTTTTTAAAACTATGTATGAATTTAAAAAATTTTTGCATGCACATAAATTACCTTTTAATTCATTTTTCCACAAACCTTTTAAAGTACCCTCCTAGGTGTATATAATAGATATAAATACAGATCTGGAACATACAATCCAAAGAAAGAATGTCTACTCTATGCAACACTGGAAAGTTCCATGGCATCCCTTCCAGAATGTTCCTGTCAACATTTACAGTAATGGCATTTTCACCACAGGATTAAGGAAATAAGACTAACAAATGCTAATTTTAATTGTTTTGCAGTGTTTCTCTGTCTTTCAAATGAAATAGTGCTTCCTGCTACTTTCTGATAATCAGGAGAACATTAATTCAAGTACACAGCAAGCACTCAGCTAAAATTTATTCTTATAGTAATTTTATATGGGATTTGTGGAATATAGTTGAATCATCTAATTTATTTAATTTTTTTCCAATGTTCACTGTTCTGAGAAGAAAAATAAGAAATGTCTGACAAGAGATTCCAACTGTAAATCACTTATCAGCAATTATATTTCATGAGCCACAAAACCACACTGGACATTTAATCACATTATCCAAGTATGCAGCACAGAATACTTGTGTCAGTTACAGTGCAAAGGTCATCTGGGTGCCTAGATTGTCTATTAACCTCTTCCCCATTAGTTGACTCCCAAAATTCAGTAAGTTTTATTTACTTTTTTAAAGATTTATTTATTTATTTTAAAGGCAGAGTTACAGAGAAGAGGAGGCAAAGAGAGAGAGAGAGAGGTCTTCCATCTGCTGGTTCATTCCTCAAATGGCCGCAATGGCTGCTGGTTCATTCCTCAAATGGCCACAATGGCCGGAGCTGTGCCGATCCAAAGCCAGGAGCCAGAAGCTTCTTCTGGGTCTCCCACATGGGTGCAGGGGCCCAAGGACTTGGGCCATCTTCTAATGCTTTCTTGGGCCATAGCAGAGAGCTGGATCAGAAGTGGAGCAGCCAGGACCTGAACCAGTGCCCATATGGGATTTCGGCATGGCAGGCCCACTACACCACAGCGCTGCCCCCCCCCCCACCCGCCAGTAAGTTTATTTTTTTAAATATTTATTTTACTCATTTGAAAGGCAGAGTTACAGAGAGAGGAAGACATACACCACACACACACACACACACACTCACAGAGGGAGAGAAAGAGAGAGAGAGGGAGAGAGAGAGAGAGAATCTGCCATCTGCCAGTTCACTCCCCAAATGGCCTCAAAGTCTGGGGCTGGGTGAAGCTGAAGCCAGGAGCCAGGAACTCACACCCATGTGGGAGGCACCTGGACCATCTTCCACTGCTTTCCGAAGCACATTAACAGGGAGTTGATGGGAAGTGGAGCAGCTATACTCAAACCAGTGGTCAAATGGAATGCTGGCATCACAGGTGGAGTTCTAACCAACTGTGGAACAATGCTGGCCCACACAGTAAGTTTAAATTTTATTCTTTCTGTAAAATTTTTGCACTACAGGTTAGTTCTGGATATTTGGACACTGTGTAGTAAAGAACTAATCTTATCCAAAAAGAGTTCTAGCCTTTGCCCTCAACTTCCAGGAGGTTATCTCTAAATCCTATCTCTATCCCAGGAATGTTCTGCCTGATGAGTATCTCTGCTTACCTTAGGGATTTTGGGCCACACTGGATAGTCCAACAATGTGATTATGAGGGCTCTGCACCACGCAGTATCAGCTGAAACTCCAGAGGGGTGGAGACTAATGATCAGCTACCTGTCAGGAGCCAACCATGTCTTATGTGACTGAGTCCCAATAAAAACTCCAGATACCAAAGCTCAATGAACTTCGCTGGTTGACAATATTGTGTGCATACTGTCACACATTGTTGACAAAACAAGAACAATTAACACTGCTTATAACTTCACTGGGAAAAGAAAACTAGAAGCTTCACTAGGACTTTCCTGGACTTTGCCCTGTATATTTTCTCCCTTGGAAGATTTTAATTGGTAGCCTTTCACTGTAATAAACTCTGAGCATAATAGCTTACAGTGAGTATTTTGAATCCTCCCATCAAATTATTAAATATGAAGGTATTGTTGGAGACTAACTTAGAATTGGTGTCAGATATGAGGGTGATCTTGGGGGTCCCCTTGGAGTACAGAATTGAAAGTGGCTTTGGAGATTTCTGAACTGCATCTATACCATGCCAAATGTCTCCATAACAAACATGCCAAATTAAGTATAAGGTGCCATAAATGGCAACAATTTCAAGTAAACTCTGATCAGCTACAGTGCTATGTCCTATGGGTACTATGTCCCTAGAAAGTCCTTGTTCTATCTGTCATTAATTCCTCATAATAGAGTGTACACAGTCTTACAGAAACATATCATAAAACTGTATTTCAAATAAAATAATGACTTAAAGTTTGGTTTCTCAATGGTTTTCACCTTATGATTGGAGAGGGATTCCTATAAAGAACAATGGCCTTAGGCTATAATTAAATTAAACTTAATTGTGTACCCAGGGACAAATGTATTACAGTAGTTGTTAGCTAAGGGTATCTCATTTGACCTCCTATACTTTATCCACTGAAAACTCATGGAGAGGCATATAAGGTTGCAAGAACACCAGGAATAAATGAAACTAAGAGTCGAAGATAGATTTCTATTAAACAAAAGAACTAATTTGAAAAACTAAATGAATGAGTCAGGCCTAATTTATGAAAATAGAAATACCTCTAGGTTTTCCAAAAGGAAGGATTTAATACAGGCAATTGGTTGCATAAATAATGGAAAAACAGAGAAATAAAATATGGGACCATGAGGCAACTCAGAGGTTGGCAATAGCAAAAAGCTGCTTTCATTCCTAGGAATGGACCATCTGGGGAGGACTTTGATCAGTGAGAGATCTGCAAGGTGAGAGTGGAAAGAGTTTTTCGTTGAAAGATGGGGCATTGAAGGAATTGAGCCATGAAGAGGCCACAGCCTCTGCCAAAGGCGCATAAAGGGAGAAATACATTGGCTTCTTATTCCCTCTCATAGTCCAATCTGCCATTAGTATCTTTCTTCGGCAGAAGCCTGGTAGTAGCCAGCTGACATGGAAATGTGGGAAAGGTCGCCCCTGAGTCTGTCTCTGCAATCTAAAGCAGTACAGAACAGCAGTGAAGACTAGAACTTAAAGGAAATAGGTAAATGATTGGCATTCGACTGGAAGCTCAGGCATATTCTAACTTGTTAACTGAAACACCAAAAATATAAAGGTGAAACTTAAGAAAAAACATCTACTGATTGCCACTAAGCTTCTACTACTCTATCTCAGAGACACATCTCAACCAAGGAACAAGGTAGCTGCCAATATGGACAAGCATAAAAGTTGGCTAAATCCATCCTATATAGTGCCTCTTAAAATTCATTCAAAGATCTTAAGTCCCTAGAAATACAATATAACCTGTGCTCATATACTAAGATAGTGGTAAATTGCCTTTTTTTACATTTAAAAATATCTTTATTTACGTTTCTGATTCAGCACATGTATCAAAGACTAATCAACATAAAAGAAATAAGACAATAATTCCCAGTCTTAGATCTCTCTAAACTCTGACCAAGAATGTCAAGATTGCCACTATTACCAGAACCCCAACCTATTCAAGCTGTAGACAACCTATAATAAACGACATATAGTGTGCATGGGTATGCAGAGTCAAAAGGCATGCTAGCACTTGGCTCTCTTCTTTTCCTTGCTGCCTTTTGAAATATTAAGTTATCAGATGCGCCAAGGCCACGTATGTTACAATTTATGTAATAATGTAGTGAAAATATAATGCATATATGTATACCTATAATATAGAAAACATAAAATCCACAAAATCCTAGAATGCTTCTTCTTAATCTAGAAATCAACTAGGCTCCAGAAAGTACGTTCATAGAAGATGGAGATAATTGCTTCTTGATTGGGAGAGGTTCAAAGAATGAATGTCATCTAGACTCCAGATATTTGGTTGTGAGAGATGTATGCAGATTTTTATTTAGCTAACTATCACAAAGGGAGATGCTCTCAGAACTCTTGACAGTGAGATAAGACAAGGAGAAACTATATTGGGTCTGGATTAATACCTAATCATTTAGTGGTAAGTGAAAATAAGACAAAATACAAAGTAGGTCCTAACAAAACTATTTTATCACTTCAGGTAAAAGGACTATTAATGTGAAGGTGCAGGAGACAATCAGACTTTCTTAAGGCTGTGCTACATGCTACAAAAAATAACTTTTAGAAATCATTGGTCATTCTCAAAGGAAGTAAAGATACAGATTGTAAGAAGGAAACAGTTGACAAGAAAATTAGGTGAGCGACAAGATTAGATGGGACACAGGCTCAAATGAAAAGAGAAATAGTTGAGAGACATAAAGATAGCAAGAGACATAAAATTCATATTTATAGTCCAAATAGAAAAGACTATATTGAACACTGCAGAAATGTAAATCACTGATGAGAGCAAATTTGAGAAGCATTCACTGAAAATAGAAAAAAAAAAAAACTACACAAAAGATGTTATCCACGACAGAGAAGAAAGTAAATTTGAAGAGCTTGGAGATTTATTTCCCAAACAAAATAATGTGCTCCTAAAGAAGAATCAAAGGACATGGTACAGTAACTGCTGGTACAAAGATAGAAAATTATCTTCAATTGCTGAGTATGGAGCATGATTAATGAATATACACTCATGTCTTACACTTCCTGGTATAAGTTTTGAATTTTGAGAAAAAGGAAAAATGTCTCTGGGTAGACAAAACTAGTTACCTAGAAAAGAATAAGAATCTGACTACTCTCGCCGGCGCCTTGGCTTAACAGGCTAATCCTCCGCCTTGCGGCGCCGGCACACCGGGTTCTAGTCCCGGTTGGGGCGCTGGATTCTATCCCGGTTGCCCCTCTTCCAGGCCAGCTCTCTGCTATGGCCTGGGAAGGCAGTGGAAGATGGCCCAAGTCCTTGGGCCCTGCACCCGCATGGGAGACCAGGAGAAGCACCTGGCTCCTGGCTTCGGATCAGCGCGATGAGCCGGCCGCAGCAGCCATTGGAGGGTGAACCAATGGCAAAAAGGAAGACCTTTCTCCCTGTCTCTCTCTCTCTCTCTCACTATCCACTCTGCCTGTCAAAAAAAAAAAAAAAAAGAATCTGACTAGTCTCATATTTCCCCTGCCCTATTAAATTTGAGAGAAAAAGTTAAAGGATTATTGCAATTTGGAGAGGGAAAAGATTGACAGACACATTCTTTTTCGAGAAGTTTGCTAGTTGTAGTAGATACTATAATCCTCCAGTATATAGCATAGAGACATCATTCTCCTCTCTGCTGGGTGTTGCCTGCTGAATTCAAACTGAATCCCTCTTTAGGAATCATCTTCAGAAGACGGAAGTTCAATATTATAGTCTTCCCTGGGGGTAGACCACACTCAATGACTGGTTGTGCTAGTCATTTTTTGTTGTTGTTGTTGCTATAATGAAATACCCAACACAGGCTAATTTTATAAGAAAGAGGTTTATTTGGCTCTTAGCTTTGGAGGCTGAAAGTCCAAATAGCATGGCACAGACCCTAGTGAGGGACTTCCTCAGCTGTGTCACTTCATGCCTGATGGCCTTCTTGCTGGGAAAGTCCTGAGGCAGCAAATGGCAATAGACACAGAGAGCACATGTGTATCTCTTCTAGTCTCTTTCTCTCTTATAAAGCCACCAGGATTCAATCAGGGGGGGGTTCTACCCTAATGACCTTATCTAGTTCTAATCATTTCCCAAAGGCTCTACCTCTAAACACCAAAGTCGGGTAAAACTTCTCTCAATACCTCACATGGGAGATTAAATTTCAATACAAGAAGTCTTGAGGGTCACTCAAATCATATTCAAACCATGCCACTGGTCCATTTGGAGGTACAAAGGTCTGGCTCTTTTGGCCCAATTCAGAGTTTGGGACAACTATAAAGTCATCCTATGTCCAGAACTCTCCATGGGATTGGCTGACAACTCTATCAAAACTATATGACAGCTCTTTTTCTGTCCATGCTGTCTCCCTTACTTCTTTAGAGCTCTCATTCTCCCTTACTCCTCAATCAATTTCCTGCATATATGCCCCTCTCTCACAGTCTTTCCAAGGAACCTGCCTTAAGACCATATTCATTTAACAAAAATGAAAAATTTATTCCAGTACCAATTAAGGAATGAAAATAAATAACTGAAAAAAGAAAAAAATAACAGTATAATATTCTGAACTTAAGTACTGAAATTAGTTCATCACACAGTGATTGTTGAAAGTAGACTTATAAAAGAAAGTAATACAGAAATGTTTGTATTTTTCCTTTTATAAAAAGATAACAAAAAATTAAAAATTTGAAAGAGATAAAAGTCAAACATATTTATCAATAATTTTATGGCTCTAAAATTCCAGATAACATTTTCTAAAACTAGTAAGTATGGAAGGGAGGTGAAGGGAAAAAAAAAAGAGTTCTACATTTCCTATTTTGCATAGGCAGGAGTTAAAGGCTGAAAGTCAAAAGATAATATACAATATCTGAATTGAATAAGTACATAATTACAAAATAATTATAAATTCAAATATGATTCAGGCAGAAAAAAAGTTGAAAAACCAAAATATCCATATTTGTTGAAGATCATGGGACATGTTTATCATGTTCCAGTGTTAGGAGAGGTACAAATTGATAGTTTCAAGAGTTTAATATACTTATACATGCACACGTATTTTATATATAAATATATTTATATGTCTACATATGCATATATAGAGATACATAACACTTCCAGGTATATGGCAATATGTCCATAAAATATTAAACACTGGAGAATAAAGATACATGTAAAGTTTAGTGAAGCATTTTTATCTGAGTGAAAAATTGAAAATAATCTAAAGCTTATCAGTAGGAAAGTGATAAACGATTATACAACAGGATACTATAAAGATATTAAAAAAGGATCAGGTCTATTTAAAGTAACTGCTATTGAATGATCAGTCAGTTAATAAAAATAAAATAAAAATCACATAGCACAATGTATACTATACAGGTACATTTATGTATAAACTCATATAATAAAACTATGTATTTCATATATTCGCATATGCACCAAAACACATAAAAGAACTGGAAGTATAAGCAAAAAACTGTTAAAAAGTTTTTCTGGAGAAAAAATGAAATTAACAGGCCATGAGAAGAATGAGAACAATCGGCTTTATTTACATTGTTGGAATTTTTCACAATGTAATACATTCATACATTACTTTTTAATCCAAAATGTACAAAAGAATAAAATATTCTTCATTATATAGAAAGACTTGATTATTCAATAACTAATATTGATAATACTGGCTAAATACTTTGAAACAATTTATAGGGGCCAGTGCTGTGGCTCAGTGGGTTAAAGCCCAGCCTGCAGTGCTAGCATCCCATATGGGTTCCAATTCGAGTTTCAGCTGCTCCACTTCTGATCTAGCCCCCTGCTAATGTGCATAGGAAGGCAGAGGAAGATGCCCCAAGTGCTTGGAACCCTGCACCCACATGAGAGACCTGGAAGAGGATCCTGGCTCCTGGCTTTGGCCTGGCCCAGCCCTGGCCATTGTGGCCATTTGGGGAGTAAACCAGTAGATGGAACTTTTGTCTCTCTCTCTCTCTCTGTCTCTCTCTCTCTCCTTCTGTCTATAACTCTGTATTTCAAATAAGTAAATACTTAAAAAGAAAAATAAATGAAAATACTGAGATTTTAAAAAAAATTAAAGATTATTTACAGACTATATTAAAGTAAAATTTTGATGGAATAAAGAGTTAGGTGCAAATAATATAAATCATTAAAAATTTTTTAACTTTTATTTAAATAATATAAATTTCCAAAGTACAACTTTTGGATTATAGCAGCTTTTTCCCCCCATAACCTCCCTCCCACCCACAACCATCCCATATCCCCATCCTATCTCCCACTGCCTCTCCCATCCCATTCACATCAAGATTCATTTTCAATTCTCTTTATATACAGAAGATCAATTTAGTATATATTAAGTAAAGATTTCAACAGTTTGCACCCACACAGAAACACAAAGTATAAAGCATTCTTTGAGTACTAGTTATACCGTTAATTCACATAGTTCAACACATTAAGGACAGAGATCCTACCTGGGGAGTAAGTGCACAGTGACTCCTGTTGTTGATTTAACAATTGACACTCTTATTTATGGCGTCAGTAATCACCTTAGGCTCTTGTCATGTGTTGCCAAGGCTATGGAGGCCTTTTGAGTTCGCCTACTCCGATCTTATTTAGACAAGGTCATGGTCATAGTCAAAGTGGAAGTTCTCCCTTCAGAGAAAGGTACCTCCTTCTTTGATGGCCTATTCTTTCCACTGGGATCTTACTTGCAGAGATCTTTCATTTAGGTCATATTTTTTTTTGCCAGAGTGTCTTGACTTTCCATGCCTGAAATACTCTCATGGGCGTTTCAGCCAGATCCGAATGCCTTAAGGGCTGATTCTAAGGCCAGAGTGCTATTTAGGATATCTGTCATTCTGCTGTGTATTCCGCTTCCCATGTTGGATCATTCTCTCCCTTTTTTATTCTATCAGTTAGTATTTGCAGACACTAGTCTTGTTTATGTGATCCCTTTGACTTTTAGTCCTATCATTATGATCAGTTGTGAACAGAAACTTATCACTTGGACTAGTGAGATGGCATTGGTACATGTCACCTTGATGGGATTGAATTGGAATCCCCTGGCACGTTTCTAACTCTATCATTAGGGGTAAGTCCGATTGAGCATGTGAGAATGGTAGAATTTAATAAAGAAAAATCATAGTAAATGGTCAACTCAAGGGATGAAAACATATTTACTACAGACAATAATTATGACCATATCACAACTTCAGCTCTAGGTATCCCAGTGAGTTACCAAAACAAACAAAAAAAGCAGAATAACAGTAATAATAAAAATAAAAAAAACAGTGGAATTGGTTTGATATTTCCCATTCTTCATAAGTTAAAAATAAAGCCAACAGTACCCCAGGGAAAGTGAAGCGTTTTTTCTAAAATATATTTTTGAAATAGGATACACTTGAGTTGTTGACAACAAGATGCACTCACATTGAATAATGGCGCTCTTATAATGTCAATCACAGAAACCTGAAGACACAGAAACTCAGTGTAAGACACTCCATAGTGAGGACAAAACAGCTCAGTACAGAAGTGTAGCTAACTTGAACCAGAGACAACTCATAGGCTATCCAGAAGCAGAGATGGCTTGAATGTCCTTACAGAAATGCCCCACAAAGACCAATCCTCTCAACTTGCCATTTTATGTTCGTAAAGCAGTCTGTTTATATCATGTTCTGTTTGAGAATACAAACCGTACATATGTGTATCATGTGAATAGAACCAATAATTAACTCTAGAAAAAGTAGTTCAAAGAAAAGAAAGGTCATTTCCCCTGGAGTTACAGGGCAAACTATATGTAAAACTTATGCTTTGATATAGGGCTTAAAGGATCAGGGAGGTTTGCAGGGGTTGAAGTTTAAAGGCATCAGATTGAGAGAAGGCATGCCCACAAGTGAGACTTGATGTTAAGAGATACAGGTGATAAGCTGACATTTTAAGATAGGTATGAATGAAACAGCTGATCAGAGAAAGTAGAAATAAAGTTTTGTAGAACACAAAAGGTAAGCCTGATAGATTTAAGCAGAGAATTTGGTAGGGCAACAATGAGGGTTGAGAGTGGTTTAATTTGGACCATGTAGGCATTAACATCAATATGCTATTTTTTAACTCTGCTTCCAGATGCCACTTAAGGTTCCTGTGAAATGGGCAACAATGCTATATTCCTTGTAAATAAGTTACAAAGGAGTTTGAAATCATTTAGTCAATTCTTTGATTTCATAGAAGAATCAGAAGTTCACTGAAGTGAAGCAAATCACATTTCTTCTTGCAAAATGTTTCCTTTTCAAAGCCAGAACCACAATGAAAAGTTGCTAGACTTATTGGATGATGAGGGAGATCCTGGAAGTACCAGACCTAGCAGAGCTCTCAGCAGAAATTATTGTTATTTTAAGCCCTCAAGTTTTGAGGTTGGTTGTTACTCAGCAACAAATGGTGACTACATTTTCTAGGATTCTCGCCCTTTCTACTAAGAACCTCTTTCACCCTGTTCCCATCTTCTCCCCTCGTCCCAACAAGCATTTTTCCCAAGTGGCTGATTATTCATCATTAGTTGCTCTCCCCAGAACATTTTCTATTTATCTACCTCACTATCGTAAATGCACCTTTATCCATCCCTCATCACCTAAGTTAGGCATTGTGTAAAAATGGAAACATGACAAGTAGACGCTATTTTACACTAATAAGAGCACAGCAGGAAGAGGACTGGCCCTGCTCCATCTCATTACCATGATCATTAGCCACCACACAGGTGAGTAATTACCAGATGTTGGATTTCCCTCAGATTTTTCTTTTCTCAGAATTTAGGAAACAGGATGCTCAGCCACAGGTCATGGGTAGCCTTCAGCAAGTGACTTTTCTGACCTTCACTATTCTATCTTCCACTTCACTCTTCTCCAACCTATCCACAGTGGCCTACAAAGATGATTCCTGATTACACCAAATGTGGCAGCCAGACCTAGCACTGAGAATATAGTTGTCATTACTTCACTCTAGAACAGAGATTTTGTCAAAGGTTCCCTCAGGGCTACATCATGTATGGGTTTAGAAGAGAGAGAGGAATGGGCTGGAAGAGGGGACCACCTTCCTTCTATTTCATATGGTTGGGTTCCTCTTTTTTTTTTTTTTTTTTTTGACAGGCAGAGTGGACAGTGAGAGAGAGACAGAGAGAAAGGTCTTCCTTTTGCCGTTGGTTCACCCTCCAATGGCCGCCGCGGTAGGCGCACTGCGGCCGGCGCACCGCGCTGATCCGATGGCAGGAGCCAGGTGCTTCTCCTGGTCTCCCATGGGGTGCAGGGCCCAAGCACTTGGGCCATCCTCCACTGCACTCCCTGGCCACAGCAGAGAGCTGGCCTGGAAGAGGGGCAACCGGGACAGGATCGGTGCCCCGGCCGGGACTAGAACCCGGTGTGCCGGCGCCGCAAGGTGGATGATTAGCCTAGTGAGCCGCGGCGCCGGCTTGGGTTCTTCTGCTAATAAAATAAATATTTTTAAAACTACAACCCTAGTGTTCAAATCTCATACTACTCAAAGATGTGAACTAAACTAAATTTGGGGTGGAACAATCAGTTTTTCCTAAGAAGCCGCACACTGTGTCAAGGGTCCTAGGCAGCCCAAGTTGTACAAGCAAAGGGATATTGTCTTACACAAACCACAGAGATCTCCTTCCCCTGAGATAAATTTACTTCTTCATTTTTATTTCTGAGAAGTTGGTACTGTCAGATACCAACAAATTTAAATAGTATATCACAGATGACATCAGCTCAAAACTAGCAATGTCTCTGCTTATGCTCTCATAGAGATCTGAAAGAAGTTTAGGTGTTCACAGGGAAAACTGACTGATCATGGATAAGTGGTATTTTGACTAGTTTTTTGTTTGCCCGTCCCTACGGAGGTGGAAACACTCACTAGAACTTCTCTCATAAGGCAGAAGTGAAAGTGAAGATCATCTGGGATTCTGAGTTAACTTTACAGACACATCAAAACAACATAGAGTTAGGAACAGTCACATCCTGTAAGCAATAAAATTCCATTTGCTGTCAATAAAGTGAGTTTAATGGTGGGGATCAAAAATAACCAGTAACCAACATTATCTGGCTTCCTCACCACATTAGTAGTACTTACAGGAAACCAGACTTGCTAAAACAAGATTATGCCTTGGGTGCTTTTATGGAGTGCTCATTTTATCTACCATACAAATACCAAAAAAAAATTGGGGCAATTTTGAGAGTAGAAGGGGATTCCACTAATAATTACTCCAAGACAACAGACATAAAATGATATTGTCTTGGGCAAACCTGGATGCATGTTCTCCTTAAACTTGGGAAATACAAGACAGACATCTGTACTACAAAATAGTTCTACAACTGTTTGTCACACTGTTCACAACTAGGATCACAATTCCAGAGAATCCTTTTAAAATGCAGTACCTTCAAGAAGAATAGCACTTGTTTCTACCAGTCACAATTTAATGCAAATACATATATTTCTTCCTTTGTGACAGACAATAAAATGAAATTATTGCATACGTAAGAATTGAAAATGCAAAGATTTGAAACAATATCAGTAGGCTCTATTAAAAAGGATTTTTTATTATTTATTTGAAAAGCAGAGACAGAAAAACATAGCAGCTCCTATCTGCTGGTTTATTCCCTAAACTTCTGCAATGACATGGGGCTAGACCAAGTCAAAGCCAGGAGCTAGGAACTCAATCCAGGTCTCCAACATGAGTGACAAGAACCCAATTACTTGAACCATCATTTCTGCCTTCCTGGGTCTACATTAGTAGGAATGTAGAATCAGGAGCTGGAGTAGAGTCAAATCTATGCACTCCAATATGGAAGTGGACATCTTAATTGTTAGTCTAAATGCTTACCCTAGGCTCTATTTTAGGAGGACTGGTTTGATAGGGTACTCTTGGGGAATCACAATGGAACTAAGTTTCTGAGCATACATTCCAACCAGAAAATCTGAAAAAACATGTGAGAGGTACAGAGGACAAACAATATTTAGGGTACAACCTTTTTTCAAGCTATTCCTAGACAGTGTGCCTTGCATTAAGGTCCACCCATCTCATGTTCAGCGCTGACACAGATAAGAAAGTGTTGAAATGGAAAACCTAGGAGACTAAGGGTTTTGGATTTGATAGTTTTCCTCACTGGATAGGATAGACTTACAAATAATAAGGGAACATAAAAGTTTTTAAGGCCGGCGCCGTAGCTTAACAGGCTAATCCTCCGCCTTGCGGCGCCAGCACACCGGGTTCTAGTCCCGGTTGGGGCACCGGATTCTATTCCGGTTGCCCCTCTTCCAGGCCAGCTCTCTGCTATGGCCCAGGAAGGCAGTGGAGGATGGCCCAAGTGCTTGGGCCCTGCACCCGCATGGGAGACCAGGAGAAGCACCTGGCTCCTGGCTTCGGATCAGCGAGATGCGCTGGCCGCAGCGGCCATTGGAGGGTGAACCAACGGCAAAAAGGAAGACCTTTCTCTCTGTCTCTCTCTCTCTCTCACTATCCACTCTGCCTGTCCAAAAAAAAAAAAAAGTTTTTAAAAGAGAATTAAATTCATATTATCAAAGGTAAAAATCTAGTAAATGTCAAGGTACCAATTTTTTAAAGATGTCATTGAAAGTGGCATTTCCTTAAGCTACTGCTGGATTCTGAAAGGAGTGGAGGGGGTGGTGAGGTATAGGGGAAGGCAAAGAGAAGCTCTGAAGTTTACAGTAGAAGCCACGTGAGTCAGCTCCATTATCTTCTGTATGCCAACCTGAGTTATGGAAAGTGATGCAGATTGGTGTTAAAGTCAACAAATTGGATTCAGATGGGGTACTTTTACATACAAGTATGGAAAAAGAGTTATTTTAGTTTCAATATTTAGTTGCCACCCTCTTCCCCAGGAACTGGTACATTATGATTTGAATTGGCTTTAGTTAATTTTGTTAAAATAATTTTTATCATGTTTGTAGATTTACAGAAAATTGCAAAGATAATGCATAGAATTCTCATATACCTCATTCTCTGCTTCCCCTATTATTAACATTGTATATTATTATGGTCCATGTATTAAATTAATGAAGCAACATTAAAACATTACTTACTGAAGTCCATGCTTTATTCAAACTTCCTTGTTTTTCATCTAATGTTCCTTTTCTACTCTAGGATTCCATCCAGGCTGCCACATGACATTTATTCATCATGTCTCTTTATGTTCCTCTTGGTTATAAAATTTTCGGAAACTTCCCTTGTTTTGATGAGCTTGGCAATTTTGGGTAGTACTGGACACGTATTTTGTAGAACGTTCCTCAAGTAGGATTTGTCTGGTGTTTTTCACACAATTAGACTGTAGTTATAAGTTTTAGGGAGGAAAACTACACAGGTGAAGTGCCCTTCTCATCATTTCACAGCAAGAGTGTATACTATCAATTGATTATTGTGGGGCTGGTGCCGCGGCTCACTTGGCTAATCCTCCACCTGTGGTGCTGGCACCCCCGGTTCTAGTCCCGGTTGGGGGCCGGATTCTGTCCCAGTTGCTCCTCTTCCAGTCCACCTCTCTGCTGTGGCCCGGGAAGGCAGTGGAGGATGGCCCAAGTGCTTGGGCCCTGCACCTGCATGGGAGACCAGGAGGAAGCACCTGGCTCCTGGCTTCGGATCGGCACAGCACGCCGTAGTGGCCATTTGGGGGGTGAACCAACGGAAAGGAAGACCTTTCTCTCCATCTCTCTCTTTCACTGTCTAACTCTGCCTGTCAAAAAAAAAATTGACTATTGTGGATATTAATCTTATCACTTAGCTGAAGAGTAGTTTTCAAGTTTCTAAGCTACAATTGTTTCTCTTTATACTGCACACCAAACCACTGAGTATGTCCATATTTAAGGAGTAAAGAGTTACTTTCTACATCCTTGAGAATGAAGTATCTGCATGCATTATTTTGAATTCTTCTGCATGGGAGATTTCTCTATTTTCCCTCATTTGTATATGTATTTATTCATTTATCAGTCATTTATATCAGTATGTATTCATGAACATTTATTTTATACTTTTAGCCATAATCTAATCCTTTGTTGCTCAAATTGTTCCAGCTTTGGTCACTGGGAACTATTTCAGGTGACTCCTATTCCTCTTTGACATACTCCATAATTGTGGCTATTTTTATTCACTTGTTTGAGCACTTCCTTAGTCTCTAGCACTTCAACATGCTCTAGTCTCATCTCATACGATTCCTGCCCCAGTCCTACATTTCTCCAAGGAGCCCTCATTCCTTTTATTTAATAATATTAAAAACTGAGAAGCTGGACCTGTGGTGCAGTGGGTTAAAGCCCTGGCCTGAAGTGCCAGCATCCCATATGAGCACTGGTTCTAGTCCTGGCTGCTCCTCTTCCGATCCAGCTTCCTGCTATATATCTCTGGGATAGCAGCAGAAGATGGCCCAAGTCCTTGGGCCCCTGCACCCACGTGGGAGACCTGGAAGAAGCTACTGTCTCCTGGCTTTGGATCGGCACAGCTCTGGCCATTGCGGCCATCTGGGGAGTGAACCAGTGGATGGAAGACCTCTCTCTCTGTCTTGACCTCTCTCTGTAATTCTGTGTTTCAAATAAATAAAATAAATCTTAAAAGACCTGAGATTCAAATTATTGAATATGTTGTGGAAGAAAATTTTTAAACTTTTTTTTCAGATTGGCATGTTATTAGTAGCACTTAAATTGACTCCTTTTTCTTTCCTCTCTCTATCTCTCTTTCTCTCTTTCTCTTTCTTTTGAGAAAGAGAGGCAGATATGTATAGAAAGAATTCTCATCCTCTGGTTCACTCCTTAACTACTTACAATGGCCGAGGCTGGGGCTGGGGCCAGTGCTGGGACTGGGGCTGGAATCAAGGGCTAGGAACTCAATCCTGGTCTCTCATGTGGGTGGCAGGAAGCCAATAATGTGAGCCATCACCATTGCCTCTCAGGATCGGCATTGGTAGGATGCTGGAGTCAGGAGACAGCCAGGTATTAAACCCAGGCACTCTGATATAGGACACGGGCACCATAACTGACAGCTTAACTGCTTGGCCAAATGTCAGCATCTTTTTTTTTACATTTAAAGAAATGTGCTTTTAGAATGAGAAGAGACGTTGGATAATTACTCTGTGATTGCCAAGTGAAAATTTATGAAGATTTTGAGGACAGTTTTAATTTCGTTTTAGTATATCCTAATTCAAATTTGAAACTCTGAATAAGGATTTAGGGAGAAGAATGAAGAAAGAAGATAATTGAGAAATGCTGATTGATTTGACTAATATGTCACTGGCCTATGCATTATTTGAAAGAAAAAAAAATGAAACATATTCTCCAGTTGAAGGTATGGCTGTTTCTGTTCCTTAATTCTAGTTTCAATGGCAACACCAGGATCTTTTGCATGGAAAAGGCTCTACGAGTTTTTACAAATGTTTATCTCTTTACTTTGAAAGAGAGAGAGACCCTCCAAAAACCTCAACAGCCAGGGCTGGGTGAGGCTGAAGCCAGGATTCTGGAATTTTAGATAGGCTTCCCACGTGAGTGGCAGGGATCCAAATATTGATCCATCACCTGCTGCATCCCAGGATGCATTGGCAGGAAGTTGGATCAGAGGTTAAGTAGCAAGGACTCAAAGTGGCACTTCAATATGGAACGTGGGTGTTGGAATCAGTGGTTTAGCCTACTGTACCACAACATCCACTCCTGGGAGGTATCTTTTATTAAATCCTTGAGCAAGGGGCTTATGAAGGTCAGCTTTACACTTTTATTGGTTTATAATCATGGACAAGTCATTTGGTCTCACTAGCCTCATTTCTTAATCTTCAGAAATGCAGGAGTAATATTTCTGTGAGGATTAAAAACTAAAATAAAATATATAGAACTTGAAAATATGTTGCATAACAGGGCCAGTGCTATGGTACAGCAGGTTAACGCCCTGGCCTGAAGCACTTGCATCCCATATGGTCGCCGGTTCAAGACCTGGTTGCTCCACTTCCGATCCAGCTCTCTGCTATGGCCTGGGAAAGCAGTAGAAGATGACCCAAGTCCTCGGGCCCTGCACCCTCGTGAGAGACCAGGAGGAAGCTCCTGGTTCCTGGCATCAGATCGATGCAGCTTCGGTCATTGCGGCCAATTGGGGAGTGAACCATCGGATGGAAGACCTCTCTCTCTCTCTCTCTCTCTCTCTCTTTCTCTCTCTCTCTGCCTCTCCTCTCTCTGTGTGACTCTGACTTTCAAATAAATAAATAAATCTTTAAAAAAAGAAAATATATTGCATCAAGTAAATGGTAGCAGATGCTTGTTAAATTTTGATGCATGAAACAAAGTCCTTGGTCCTACTGGTATAACAGAGTATTCTTAGTAAGGACTTCATCTTGAGTAACACAGTAGGAGACTTGTATAATGATTGTGCAATTGAGAACTGAGATGAACCCAATCTTTCTTTTTTTTTTTCCATTAATGAAGTTCCTTGTAAGTGAGAGAACTGGGAGCTGGGAGTGGGGGCTTAAAGGAACGTGTCTTAAAAAGTCACTTTTCACAGTGTGTTCAGCACATTCCCCAAATAATCAGGAATCTGACTTGAAAGTCTGGATATTGATTTAATGCCCTTCGCTTTCACTTACCTAATACAATATCCCCAGAGACACATCTTTACAGGCTGGAAGCAGATCCATTACAGTGCTGCAGTTGGCGGGAGGGAATGCTGTAGAAGCAAGGAGGAAGGTTCTTTGTCACTAACTGCCTGATTGATTCTAAATGACCATGGTGTACTGCTGTTAGTGTTCCAGAGTGTATTCATTAAGAAAATGATTATGTTTTTTTATGACACAAGTAATTTTAGTTCAAATTTTACTGTAAAGCATTGGTCCAAATCTATCCCTCCTCGAAACAACCTTAGCTGAGAAGTCTTACTGTGTTAAGAACCACAGACTGCTAAAGATAAAAGGTCTTTAATATTTAATAACAGACAGGCTATAGCTTTTAAGCACATGCTGTCATCTTTTCTGAACACAAGTCCTGTAGCCCAGGAGATCAAATAGCACATAGCTGTTAGTCTCTCTCCTTTTCTTGGTAAAGTATTTGTGTAAGTTCCTCAATCCTAAGACCCTAAGACACTGCCTAGGAATCAGGTGGTATGGAAGAAACATGAACCAGGAGTAACAGAGATAACCTCTAGTCTAGTAATACCCTAACCTTGCAATTTGAGTATATTACTTCTCTTAATATGATTTTCTAATTTTGACAGGTTATAATCAAGATTCAAATCCCAGACTACAAACTGATAACCCCAAATATGCTTGTCTTTTCAATATGCCATGTTGATGCTGTTTTACAAGTATTTAAATTTCTTGTTCTCTCATACAAAACACTTCAAATGCCTGTGTTATAGATCCAGTTACACAAAAGTAGTATATTTACATATGATGAGGATATTTTTTAATTGTGCTGATAGTTTTACCAACTTGTAAAGTGCTTCACCTATTGTAGGGGCTCAATTACTGCTTGTAGTGCTCACCCAAGGCACTTGGTGGGCAAGAAAGTCCAAGCTAGGGGATAGCACTGCGGAACAGCAGGTTAAAGCCCCAGCCTGCAGCACCAGCATCCCATATGGGTGCCAGTTTGAGTCCCAGCTGGTTCATTTCCCCATCCAGCTCCCTGCTGATGTACCTGGGAAAGCAGCAGAGGATAGCCCAATTCCTGGGCCACTGCACCCATGTGGGAGACCCAGAAGAAGCTCCTGGCTCCTGGGTTCAGATCAGCTCAGGTCTGACCATTTTGGTCATTTGGGGAGTGAACCAGCGGATGGAGGATTTCTCCCTCCCTCCCTCCCTCCCTTCCTCTCTGTAGCTCTGCATTTCAAATAAAAAAATAAATCTTTTAAAATTTTTTAAAAGTTTCTAGCTAATGGCAATGAAAACTTCACATTTCCACCCAGAAAGGCAACCTACCTGTCCTGCAGGAAAACCTGTTGGACCACAAGAAAACAAACTTCAACTTGAGTTATAAAGAAGCTAACCAACCCATGGAAGTTCCTCAATTTGCAGCCCCTTGGCAGCAAACTCTCCCTGTCCTACCTACTGCTCCCTTGCAATGTAGTCAATAAATCTATCTTTACATGCTCTACCTTACCACTCTAGTGAATTCTTTTACCACCCAAAACACCACCCCAATCAGTCTCTTCCTGTGACATTTTGGTGGCCCATACAGGGACACTACTTGGACCCTCAGTGAGCAACTACTCAGAAGCAACTGATAGTGCTTGCCAGGACTGTTCCCTGGTGAGGCCAGGAAGTCTCTGCACCTGCATACCTAATCACTAGCGCCCCTTGAAGCTAGGAATCTTTGGATCCTTTCAGAATTTTGGTGAACAGCCATTGTCTTACCTCTGGAAGCTGATGACTCCTGGCCAGCACTACTCCCCAGTGCAATGTGAAAGTTAGAGGGAAACAGCTTGAGCCACCTTGCTCACAAAGGAGAAAGACACTTTACTCTCTTTCTTTCTTTTTTTTTTCTTTTTTCTTGACAGGCAGAGTGGACAGTGAGAGAGAGAGAGAGAGAGAGACAGAGAAAGGTTTTCCTTTTCCGTTGGTTCACCCCCTCAATGGCCGCTAATGGCTGGCACGCTGCGGCCAGCACACCGCGCTGATCCGAAGCCAGGAGCCAGGTGCTTCTCCTGGTCTCCCATGTGGGTGCAGGACCCAAGGACTTGGGCCATCCTCCACTGCACTCCCAGGCCACAGCAGAGAGCTGCACTGGAAGAGCAGCAATCAGGACAGAATCTGGCACCCCAACCAGGACTAGAACCCGGGGTTATGGCACCGCAGGTGGAGGATTAGCCTAGTGAGCTGCGGTGCCGGCCTTTATTCTCTTTCAAGACTGCTTGTGGATCACAATCCCTGGGCCTTGGGAATTGTAGGCTTTCGATTAAGGTTACTCCTCAGTGGGTGAAAAGCCCAATCTCATATCACTGCTCCATCTGTGCCCTCAGGGTGGCAGTCCCCTACTCTCTGACATTCTCTCTCTTGACTCTGTGGATTCAATCCTAGAAAAAAATTCAAACCCCAGACCTTAAAAAAGAAGCATTGATAGAGGGACAAATGACAGGCCCAATACATATCAGCCACCATCACGTGTCCCTTGCCCATTTTGGATCCCACAGGACCACCAATGGCTACAGGACCAATGTCTGCTCAGGTACCTTGTACTTGCTTCGGCTGCCACCAACCAGGACATATGTATCAGGTTGGCCAAACTCTGCCTCCTAGACTCTGCCTGATTTGTAAGCAGCAAGGACACTGGAAGTAGGACTGCTCTTCTCTCCTTTGTTCAAGATGGCCAGTCTGAAACCAAGGACCCCAGCTGTGAGGTAATCCAGGAAAATGGAAAATGCCCCAGACTCTATCCCTTAACTCCAAGGAACCCAATGAAACAGAAAGGCGTGACTCCCTCCTTTGTGACTGATGGGCACAGAGGTTGTACTAGCTCCAATATTTTCAATCTCCATGGCTGAGTCTCAGGTCACTTTGAATGTGGCAAGTAAAAAATTAGAATTCTTAATGCACACGAAGGCCACACATTTTGCCCTTAACTACTTTCTCTGGACTTACCTTTCAGTTCTTTAATCCTCCTTACCAGCATAGACAGACAACCCAAGCCCAGAGGCTTTACCTCCTCTTGAGTGTGAAGCCTAGGAGAGACTATCTTTACTCATCCCTTTCTTGTCTCACTCCTTTACTAGGAAGTTCTCACTGGAATAGAATTAATAAAATCTCTAGGCTTGGCTTCTCAACTCCCCACGTGGAGAACTTAGCTCTATCCTCTCTCCTACCCCTAGTGAGTCCTCTAATATATTTTCTCCTCACCCTAAACTTTGGGCCTCCTCTTTTGAACAAACTAACAAGGATATCAATCCATTCAATGTCAAATTCCTCCAGATAAGCAGGAAAACATTTGCCTGAGGCCTCACCACCTGCTGGATCCCTGCAGCCAGGGCCCTGGGACACTTCAAATCCCTAGCAGACTGATAATCTCAGATAGGGCTACTGTGATGTCCCCGTAACTTCTAGCAGGTGTTGATGAAGAGACCTTAGCTCAAATGCCAAAGATTTGTCATTTTCCATCTGTCTGGGGAAATGTGGGAATTGCCCCTGGCACTTGATGGGTGGGAAAATTCCTAGCTAATGGCAGTAAAAACTTCCTAGCTCCAGCCAGAAAAGCAACCCAACTGACTTGTAGGAAAACTTATCCGACTACAAGAAAATGAAGCTTAACCGAGTCATGAGGAAGCTGCCCACTCCACATAAGCTCCTCAAATTGTAGCCCCTGAACAGCAAACTCTCGCTGTCCTGCCCACTCTCCTCTCTTGAAGTATATTCAGTAGTCTATCTTCACATGCTGTCCTTGACCGTTCTGGTGAATTCTTTCACTACCTGTGATACCAGCCTCAATTGGTCTCTTCTCACAACACTGCTCAATGAATTGATGGCTCTTATACTTTTAACATTTTTTATATTAAAATTTGTGTTTATTCTCACCAAGAACATAGACTATGGTAACCCTTCACACACACTTGCCATGTTTGATTCTCTCCCTATTTTTGATCCTCAGTAATTTGGACAATGTGCTGCTTGAGTAACCCTTGTCCCTCCAGGTCTCAGTACAGGAATCTTTGGAAGACTTGCAAATTTGGAGAGGTCATGAGTATCAGAGTCATGATGATAATGAGAACCCTTATTGGAACAGAGCACCCTCCAGAAGAGTTGCTTGGACTATAAATCATCCTTTCACCAAGTCCCCTCTTTTCCCCTGGCTGAATCAATACAAGTTCATGACTTCTAGGCCAACAGTTTGCCTGTTTGCTGACAGTGCCACATCCTTTTGGATTCACTGGGGCTTTAAATTTAAATATCAGACATTGCACTAGTGTTTACTATCATCTTTACTACTAATATGGAACTAGTGACACCGGTCTTTTGCATCTCTGTGCCCCCTCACCCCAACACACACACACACAGTTTTCCATTGAGAGAGATGTCTATTACCAATATTACAATTATTTTAATTAAGAGCTTACTTTCTAAGAAAAAGAAAGGAGAAAGGAAGGGAAAAAGGATGCAAGCAAGGAGAGAAGGAAGAGAATGGGATGGAGAGGGGGAGAGGGAAGAAGGGACTATCATGATATTCTTACAATTGTATCTGCAAAATATATTGAATCTTAAAAACTAAAAATAAATAAGTACATGTAAAGAATAAAACTACAAAAAAGGAGCTTACTTTCTCAATTGTGTGCACCCAAGTTTGAGCACACACATAGCTCTCTCAGGTAAAGTTAGGAGGCTTGAGGCTGCCATGTGATACTTCAAAATGAGTAACTCTTGCTAGTATATAGGCATGGTATCTGTATATATGAATTATTTGGTACTAAAAAGTATATCAACTGACTACCTTCATTCTTCATTTACACAGAGGATGAAAGTAACTTTTGCGGCCATTTTTGAGTCGTAAATCCAAGGGCCAACGATGAGGCTATCAGTCCAAAGTCTTTTGAAGTTTCTTTTCTTATAGTTAAGTAAGATATTGCAAAAAATGATGCTGGTAATTTTGCCTTGGCTTGAGCAAATTCTAGAGTTGTGCATATATATCTGCTATCACAACCCTACATTCTCCAAAACCTTCACAAGGCTGTTCACCTTCCTTAAGTCACTTTACAAGAGCACTTGCACAGTATATCTTTTCAAAACTCAAGTTCAGATTTGCACAGTTATATTTTCTTCAGAGAATATTCTTAAAGGTTTTAAGCTATTTATATGCAACCTGAAATTTCAAAAATTATCCCATGCTTTAAAAAAAGTACCTTCAATTTCCATTTGAATTCTAAAAATTAGAAACTTTGTTCTGGATAGTAAAACGATATGGGCTATTCCTGCTATTTCCTATGAAACACATTGCTCTACTCTTTCCAATCTCCAGTCTCATCATTTAAATTGGAGATTATAATATGACTTTCTTCCTAAGGTCAGGGAAGTCGCCGAAAAGTCAAAAAATCTGAATGGGGAACTTGTAACGTGTCACCACAATTAAGGCTTCTTGTAAATGCTAGAAGAAAACCTCAGCAAGCAAGATATGAAAAAGTCTAGACAGTTAAGTAAAGGTCCCAGTACTGGTCTCACTATAGTCTTACAACACTTAGATGTTGCTTTCTGTTCTCTCCCTCTATTTAATGCGACATAAATGCATAGGGCCTAACCTTGACCCAACAGCACTGTATACTGAATATAGCAGTCTCTATTTCTGCCTCCAAATGTCACTTTATGGTAATAGTCATTCAAACTGCACTGAGGTGATATGTCTTTGTGGTTCTGTTTTCATTTCCCTGATGCCTGGTGAGGTTGAGCATTTTTTCCATGCACCTGTTAGTGATTTGCATGTCTTCTTCTGCAAAGTTCCATAAGATATATTTCTCATTTTTAATTAGATTTTTTTCACTTTCAAGTTTTCTGAATTCCTTATATATCCCAGGTAATAACCCTTTGTCAGATGTATCATTATCAAATATCTTCTATTCTATAGGTTGTCTCTTCACTCTGTTCATTGCTTCTTTTGCTGTCCAGAGTTTTAGTATGAAGAAACTGTATTTGTCTATTTTTCTTTGTTTCCTATGTATTGCTACTGTCTGAATGTATGTCTTCCTCCAAAGTTCATATGTTGGAAACTAATACCCAATGTGATAGTAATATATAAAAAGTTATATACACCAATAATTAACTACCTAAAATAATTTAAAAAGCAATAATAATAAAATACCTAGAAATGTATTTGGCAAAGAAGTGAATGATCTTAACAATGAAAATTATAAAATACTGGAGAAAGAAATTATAGAAGACACAAAAACAATGGGAAAATCCATGTTTATGGATTGGAAAAATTAATGTTATTAAAATGTCCAATACTATAACCTATAGATTTAATGTGCTCCCCTTCAATATACCAATGACATTCTTCACAGAAGTAGCAAAAACAATTATAAAATTTGCCTAGAACAAAAAAGACCCTGTGTAGCCAAAGCAATGCTAAACAAGAAAGAACAAAATGGGAAGAATCACAATATCCAACTTCAAAACATACTACAGGACCACAATAACCAAAACAGTATGGTTCTGGCAGCAAAAACAGACATATAGACCAATGGAACAGAATGGAGGATCCAGAAATCAATACATATACTTACAGCCAAGTCATTTTCAACAAAAGTACGAAGATCATACATTGGAGAAAGGACAGTTTCTTCACTACAATAGTTCTGGGAAAACTGGATATATAAGTGTGTATGCAGAAGAATGCATATATAGAAATCAATTCACTATATATAAAAATTAAATCAAAATGTATAAAGTACCTAAATAAGACCTGAAACTACTAGGAAAAAAACAGGAAACATTTCAAGACACTGGCATAGGCAAAGAATTTTTGGATGATACCCCAAATGCTAGGCAACAAAAGCAGAATTAGACAAATGAGAGTTCATCACACTCAGATACTTTTGTATAGCAAAGGAAAAAGTCAGAAAATTGAAGAGATAACAACAAAAAAAATCCACCCCTTCCCAAGATGCTGATTGCACTGTTTTTCAATGTTGGGTGATTTTCAGGTTCTCTGATGTTCTATTCTTGACTTTGAGCTCAACTATATAAATTGCATATTGTTGTAAACAGCCAATTTTCTTTATTCATGGTATTTTGTTCTATCAAGTTGTCATGAACTCTAAATTAAAACTACTGAACCACCACACCAAAGGTAAATGCAGGGTTAGGTTCTTTTGAGCCTCTGGCCATAGCAGATTTGTCTCTGAATCAATATGTAATCTTATTTTATATGTGTTTAGTTGAATGACACCTTATTTAATGTTTTGTTGATTCTTTAACATTGAGCTCATGGCCAGCAACACTGTAACTCACACCTGATGGCAGCCTACTTAATGTGGGTATTTTCTCTTAAGGCACATCCTGTCTTCTTGTGAACACTAGGCAGCACTTAAACACTATACTCGAAGACCACTTTAAACAGCTAATTCACGAAAACCACAAAAGTGCAGAAAACTTGGCCCTAAATAAATCACAAAAATTTAACTTGTTCGGCTGGCGCCGTGGCTTAACAGGCTAATCCTCCGCCTTGTAGCGCCGGCACACCGGGTTCTAGTCCCGGATGGGGCGCCGGATTCTATCCCGCTTGCCCCTCTTCCAGGCCAGCTCTCTGCTATGGCCCGGGAAGGCAGTGGAGGATGGCCCAAGTCCTTGGGCCCTGCACCCACAAGGGAGACCAGGAGAAGCACCTGGCTCCTGGCTTCGGATCAGCGAGATGCACCGGCCGCAGCGGCCATTGGAGGGTGAACCAACGGCAAAAAGGAAGACCTTTCTCTCTGTCTCTCTCTCTCACTATCCACTCTGCCTGTCAAAAAAAATAATAAATAAATAAAAATTAAAAAATTAACTTGTTTACAATATAAGAGCTGAAACAAAAGGCAACCACCTTGTTCAACCTCAGATGAGAAAATAAACTGAGGTAACTCCAAATATTCATGATTCTATGTGTGTGCATGACTGCAAAAGTGCCATGATTATTTATTTTTGGGTTATAAATAAATTTTAGTGAGGCAGTAAATTTGCAAATATAGAACCCATGAATAATGAGGATGAATTTTATATCAATTATATGAATATAAGCATACAATTCTTAAGCATGTGTGTCTAAGGAGTTGGTACACTTTGCATGCAGTGTGAAGTACAGAGAATGGGTGTAAGCAAAAGCAAGCTAGCTCATGAGAATACATTTATAATTCCTTTGCTAGCAATATCCAAGGAAGAAAACTTCTTATCTACTAGTTAACAAAAAAGGATTCTGCTTAAATTCAAACCTCACTCACATAAAACAACATATTATTTGATTTATCCATTCTGCAAAATACGGGTATATCAAAGCAACCATTAAAAGATAATTGGTCTCTAATTGTCATAAAATGATAATATTTATCATTTAGTGGTTGCTTTATCACATGTCATGAACTATTAATCAAATCAATCATTTAATTTATACAGTGGCCCTGGGGGCCAAATAATATCATCTTCATTTTACATGAGCAGAATCTAATGCTTAGAGGCATACAAGAATTTTGAGGCCATAAAGACAATATCCAGGATTCACATATACATGCTTTTTATTCTGAAAACTTACACATTCAACCAGTGATTCTTAAAGTCAGCATCACCTGGAAATATGTTAGGGTCCAACTCCATTCCTACTGAATCAGAACTCTGGGCATAGGACCCAGAAATTTGTGTTTTAAGAAGCTCTCAAGAAAATTCCAATACATGCTAAAATTTGAGAATACATGTTTAAATGAATACTCAATGTATTTAATCATATATATCTAAATCATGCTAACCACTTAAAATTAACATGTATTAAGTTTAAACTATGGAGGGGGCGCACTGTGGCATAGCGGGTAAGGCCACTGCCTGCAGTGCCAGTATCACATATGGGCGTCAGTTCAAGTCCCAGCTGCTTTATTTCCAATCCAGCCCTCTGATGTGGCCTGGAAGCGCAGTGGAGGATGGCTTAGGTCCTTGGGTCCCTGCATCCGTGTGGGAGAGCTGAAGGTTTCCTCTGGCTCCTGGCTTTGGGTCGGCTCAGCTCCAGCTGTTGCAACCATTTGGGGAGTGAACCAGTGGATGAAAGACCTTGATTCTCTCTCTCTCACCCTCCCTCTCTCTCTCTCTCTCTCTGCCTTTGCCTCTGCCTCTCTGCTTTTCAAATAAATAAATATTTTTTTAAAAATAAAATAAAAAGTTTAAGCTATTAAGAATAGATATAATGCATAACATAATTATTAAGAAATAATTGGCATATAATAAACTGAACATATTTAAAGCTTGTAAGTTTAGAAATTTTGGCATATATACACTCACGAAGGCACTACCACAATCAAAATAGTAAACATATCCATCACCCCCAAAGTTTCATTGTGCCTCTTGGTAATCCCGCCCTTCTACCAACCCCATACTTGCATATTCACACTGATCTGATTTCTGTCACTAAATATGAATTTACATTAGTATTTTAGAGTCAAACAGCATGTATTACGTTTGTCCTTTTTCTCTCAGTATACTTACTTTGAGGTTCACCCATCTTGTTTATACTAATATTTTATTCCTTTTACTATTCAGTAACATTTCATTAACTGAGTATTCCACAATTTATTTATCTATTTATATATTGATGGATGCTTTGCTTGTCTTCAGTTTGGGGCTATTCTAAATAAACTGCTATGAACATTTGTGTGCAAGTCTATGTATGAATGTGTGCTTTATTTTCTCTTCGGTGGATCATATGTTAGGTGTAGGCTTAACTTTTCAAGAAACTGCCAAACTGTGTTCCAAAATGGCAGTACTATTTTAAGTTGCTACCAGATATTGTGAGAGCTCTAGCTGCTCTACATTCTCAACAACACTCAATATGGTCAGGCTTTTCTTTCTTTTACATTTTTGCTATTTCAACTTTGTTTATACTAGTATCTCTTTGTGGCACTGATTTTCATTTCTGTAATGAGTAATGATAATGAGTATCTTTTAATTTGCTTATTTGCCATCTGTTTATTTCACTTTAGTGAAGTGTTGATTTAAAACTTTACCTGTTTTATAAAATCTTTTTATTTTGAAAAGAATTTTAGATTTACGGAAGAGTTACAATGCAACACAGTACAGAGTTCATGTAGAGCTCTCATTCAGTTTTCCCTAATATTAACATCTGATGTAACAATTTAATACAACTGAAAAATTTAACATTACTATAATACTATTAACAAAACCTACTGACTTTATTCAGATTTCATTGGTTCTTCCAATTATGATTTTTTTTTTGCTTTTCCAGAACTGACTTACAATACCACATGACATTTACTTGTCATATTTCCTTAGTCTCTTCTAGTCACTAGCTGTTTCTCAGTCTTTCCTGATGTTTCATAGCCATGGAATTTAAAAGCTTTATGTATGTATGTATGTATGTATTTAGTCAGGGAGACAGAGATTGACAGAGACAGAGGTATTTGCTCATTTACCTCCAAAATCCCAAGAAGCTGGGAACTTAATCCAGGTCTCTCACATGGGTGACAGGGACCCAAGTAATTGAATCATCACTGCTGCCTCCTAGGGTCTGCATTAGCAGGAAACTGGAATTGGCAGTGGAGCCAAGACTTGAAACTATATATTCTGATGCTGCATGCGAGCCAAGTGGCAACTTCACTGCTATGTCAAATGTAGTTAATCATGGCATATCTGAAGAGATCAAGTCATACACTTTATAGAATAATCCCTAATTTGGGTTTGTCTTTTTTCTTAGGATTAGATTGGAGTTATGGGTTTGGGGGTAAAAATAAGAGAGGTGTGAAGCACCCTTTCATCACATCATTTCAGGGGTTCACGATATCAACATGAAAACCCACTGGTGATATTCATTTAGACTTCTTGGATAGGGTGATGCTATGGTTTGGATGTAGTCTGAGTCTCCCCCAAGGGTTTATGTATCAAAACTTAATTTCCATTGGTATTAAGAAGGCAGAAACTTAATCCACCTATGGTGTTTAGAGATAAGGCCTTTGGGAGGTGATTACAGTTAAATAAAGTCATCAGGATGGAATGTCCACTATTGAATAGTGGCGAGGTCATAAGAGGGAAAGAGACCCAGAAGACCACATGCATTTCCCTGTCTCCTGCTACGTGATTCCCTTATCAACTCAGAACTCTACCAACAATAATTCATCACCAGATGCAGGCCTTCAAACCTTCAGAATTGTGAGCTCAACAAACTTCTTTCATTTATAAAGTTATTCAGCCTCAGGTGTTTCATTGTAATATTGCAAAACAGATGAATTAAGGTGATTTTTACAAGTTTTCTCCTCTGTGATGTTACTATTTTTCCCTTTTTATACTCTATTAGTTATTATCAAGATACTAAATCCAACCCACAATCAAGGTGAGGCGAATTAAGTTCCATCTTATGAAGGATGCATAGTTAAAGATGTGTGGCCATATGTCAAAACCTCCACATTAATCAATATATTTAATTTTATATAAATTATAATGAGTAATTAATAATAAATAATATGGAGAAGGCTTGTGAAACTACTTGAATATTTTATTTCTCCTCAAAGATTCACTCACTAGCTTTAGCCTTCATTAGAGACTCTTCTCTGTAGCAATTTTTAATATGTTGTGCTAAAGGTAATTTTCTATTTGCCACATTCTTTCTATCATTACTATTTAGAATTCTTTCTAAAAGATAGTTTTATTTTGGTGAAGCTCAATTGATCAATTATTTCTTTTATAGGGCTTTGATGTCATATTTAAGAAATCTTTGCCTGATTTAAGACTACAAAGATTTTCTCCAATGTTTTTGTCTAGAAGTTTTATGGTTTAAGGTTTTACATTTAGGTCTATGCTCTACTTGGAATTAATTTTTCTAATATGGTGTGAGGTAAAGACAGAAATTCTTGTTTAGCATTTTCTATTAGCATATCCTATCCTTCCAACACTATTTGCTAAAAAAGAGTACTTTTTTACAAATTAGTTATCCATAGGAGTAGGGATTGATTGATTTGAGAGGTAGAGAGACAGGCAAATAGATAGATATGTAAAGAAAAACCCCATTCACTGATTCACTCCCCCAAATGTGTACAATGGCTGGGAACTGAAGCTGGGAAAGGGAAACTTCCTGTACTCCCACTAGGGTGGAAGGAACCCATTCAGTGGCACCATTAGTGCTGTCTCCCAAGGTCAGCATTAGCAGGAAACTGGAATCAAGAGCCAGAGCTGAGAGACAAACCAGGCACTCTGATGCGGGATGCAGGTATCCTGTCATCTTAACCACTAGACCAAATGCCTACTCCTGGATCTGTTTTTGAATTCGTTATTTTATTCCACTGTTCTTGTTATCTAGCACAATAGAAATACCAAATTGACTTGATTGCCGTAGCTTTATAATAAACTTTGAAATGAAGTAGTGTTAGCCCTCTAATATTTTTTTTCAAAAACAGTTTTGACTATTCAGAGTCCTTTGTATTTTCATATGAATTACAGGGTTAGCTTGTCAGTTTCTATAAAACTGCCCAGTGAGATGTTCATAGGGATTACATTGAATCTATAAATAAGTTTAGGGGGGTTAAAATATTTGTTGACAGGCAGAGTTAGACAGTGAGAGAAACAGAAAGGTCTTCCTTCCATTGGTTCACCCCCCAAATGGATGCTATGGCCTGCGCCGATCCGAAGCCAGGAGCCAGGTGCTTCCTCCTGGTCTCCCATGCGGGTGCAGGCCCAAGCACTTGGGCCATCCTCCACTGCCTTCCCGGGCCACAGCAGAGAGCTGGACTGGAAGAGGAGCAACCGGGACAGAATCTGGCGCCCCAACCGGGACTAGAACCTGGGGTGCTGGCGCTGCAGGCGAAGGATTAGCCAAGTGATCCACGGTGCAGACCAGCGAGGTTAAAATATTAATGAGTCTTCCAATACATGAACAAGTTCTATCTCTCCATTTATTTAGGTTCCTTTTATTTTCTCTCACCAATGTTTTGTAGTTTTTATCTCTTAAACATATTTTAGCAGATTTCTGTTTTAAATATTTTACACTATTATAAATAATATTATTTTTAAAATTCCATTTCTTTTTTTTTTTTTTTTTTGACAGGCAGAGTGGACAGTGAGAGAGAGACAGAGAGAAAGGTCTTCCTTTTTGCTGTTGGTTCACCCTCCAATGGCCGCCACGGTAGGCGCGCTGCGGCCGGCGCACCGCGCTGATCCAATGGCAGGAGCCAGGTGCTTCTCCTGGTCTCCCATGGGGTGCAGGGCCCAAGGACTTGGGCCATCCTCCACTGCACTCCCTGGCCACAGCAGAGAGCTGGCCTGGAAGAGGGGCAACCGGGACAGGATCGGTGCCCCGACCGGGACTAGAACCCGGTGTGCCGGCGCCGCAAGCGGAGGATTAGCCTAGTGAGCTGCGGCGCTGGCCTAAAATTCCATTTCAATCACTGCTAATATATAGAAATACAATTGACTTAGTATACATTGAATTTTTCTGCACTTAAAAATTTACTAATCAGTTCTACTAGTTTTTCCTACATTCCCACTAGATTTTCTTTATAGATGATCTTTTTTTCTATGAATAATGACAGTTTCACTTTTTTCTTTTCAATATGGTTATCTTTCTTTTTCTTGTGTGCCTGTACAACCTAGAACCTACAATACAATTTGTAAGAAAGGACTTCTTTTTCTTGCTGGTTGGGGAATTCAGTATTTCACCATTAAGTATAATGTTAGCTGCAGATTTTCCATAATTGTCCTTTATCAAGGTAAACTTTCTATTCCTAAGTTGCTGATGGATTTTAACAGGAATGAGCATTAGTTTCATCAAATGCTTTTTACTACGTCTTCATATGCTGTTTAGTTTTCACCTTATTAATATGGTTAATTCAATAGCTGTATTTTCCATTGTCAAACCATCCTCACATTCTTAACTATATAACTTACTTGGTCAAAACATACTACCACTTTTAAATGTTGTCAAATTCTTATTGCTATAATTTTGTTTACATTTTTATATATGTGTGTTAATGAAGAGTATTGTGGCCGGCGCTGCAGCTCACTAGGCTAATCCTCTGCCTATGGAGCCGGCACCCCGGGTTCTAGTCTCAGTTGGGGTGCCGAATTCTGTCCCGGTTGCTCCTCTTCCAGTCCAGCTCTCTGCTGTGGCCTGGGAAGGCAGTGGAGGATGGCCCAAGTGCTTGGGCCCTGCACCCGCATGGGAGACCAAGAGGAAGCACCTGGCTCCTGGCTTCGGATCGGCGCAGTGTGCCTGTCGTAGTGGTCATTTTGGGGGTGAACCAATGGAAGGAAGACGTTTCTCTCTGTCTCTGTCTATCACTGTCTAACTCTGCCTGTCAAAAAAAAAAAAAATGAAGAGTATTGTTCTGCTCTTTTTTATTGGTTAGATTGCTTGCATTTTTCCTGCCATGTATTTAGTATTATGCTAGCACTTGGATCATACCATTAGTTGGAAAGTATATCCTCATTTTAAATATTTTGAAAGAGTATGTGTAATTGGCTTTATTCCTTCATGAACGATTTGATAGAACTCACCAGTGAACCCACCTGTGCCTTAAGTATTTCATGTGGTAAGGTTTAAAACTACATATTGAACTTATTTAATAAATATAGAACTATTTAATTTATAATTTTCTTCTAGAAAGAGTTTTATTAGTTTCTGTCTTTCAAAGAAATTGTTCATTTCATCTAACTTCTTGGAAAATATAGACACAAATATATCCATTACACTCCCTTACTGTCCTTTTAAAATCTGTAGATTTCGTAATGATGAAAGTGAACCTGTATTATATGTGATATTTGCAATTTGTATCTTCAATATTTTTCTCCTGAGCAGGCTTGCCAGAGGTCTACCGATCTTGTCAATCCCAAAAAATTACCTTTTGGTTTCATTGATTGTCTCTATCCTTTTTCTGTTTATAAACTCATTGATTTATGCTGTGATAGTTCTGTTTCATTTATTTATGTTGAGCTTTTGCTTATTTCATAATACTCTAAGGGGAAAGTGAAGTCACTGATCTGAAAATTTTCTGTTTTTCTAAGATAAATATTTAGCACTATAATTTTTCTCCAAGTACAGTTTTAATGACACTCACACATTTGTATATGTCTTGTTTTTGCTTTAATTCAAGTGATATGCTTTTTTAGGTTTTAAATGTTTATTTACTATATTAAAAGCCTTGGCTAAATGGAACTTCAGAATTTCTGCCCATTTTTGAGACTCAAACTTATTTATAAATTCTTATGAATGTTTTCAGTAAGAGTTATATTTGAATTTATCTTGCTCAAATCACTCACAAGGCACCATTTTAGAGTTTATTTGAAGCTCCTTATGTGGTTATAGAATTTCTTGCCTTATAAAAACTATTTTTATTAATTTTTATTTACATAACTAGAACAAATTTCATGTATCTCATACATACAGTTTTAAGAACATAATGACACTTTGTACCCCATCCCCTATCCCTCCCTAACTCCTACCCTTCCTCCTACTTCCATTCTTATTTTTCTTTTAATTTTTGAGATAACATAATTTTCTTTCTTTGAGAACAAGTATTATCATTAATTGAAGAAGCACCCAAGGATACAAGCAATGGAGTTGTACACTTAGGCATGACTAAAACTTATGAGACATAAGAATATCCTCCACTTAATACACTAGAACGAAATACATTTTTGAGAACAAGTTTTACTGTTAACTTTCATAATAAAACTCTTTGAGGACAGAGGTCCCGTATGGGAAATTAGTGCACAGTGACTCTTGTTGTTAACAATTAACACTCTTATTATGCTGTCAGTGATCACCCAAGGCTCTTGACATAAGCTACCTATGCTATGGAAGCCTTTTGATTCCACAAACTCCGTCAGAATTTAGACAAGGCCATAAGCAAAGTGGAAGCTCTCTCTTCCCTTCAGAGAACAGTACATCCTTCTTTGATGACCACTTCTTTCCACTGGGTCTCACCCAGAGATCCTTCATGTAGTACATTTTTTGCCACAGTGACATGGCTTTCCACACCTGAAATGCTCTTGTGGGCTTTTCAGCCAGACAAGAATGTCTTCAGGGTTGATTCTGAGTTCAGAATGCTAATTAAAGTGATTGTCTTCCTAGGAGTCTGCAGTATGGACTGCTTCCCATGTTGGAGCCTTTTTGATTTTATTATTATAACCAAACACTTATTCCTATTTGTATGATCACTTTAATGCTTAATGCTATCCCTATGATCACTCTTTAACACTTAAAATGTTTTTTTTTTTAACCCCCAGCTTAAAGGATTTGGCATCCCATGGCAATTGACTATATTTTTAAATTTCACTTTTAGTGCCTTGTTTGGCCCATAGTTTAGCCCAAAATATGTTATTTCATCTCTAAACATTTGGATTTATTCCAGAGGTCTCTCTGATAGTAATTTCTAATTTAATTCCCACGTGGTCACAGAGTATCAAAGAATATACTTTCTATGACTTTATAAACTTTTTAAAATTTATTAAGACTTGTTATATGTCCTGGAAAATGGTTTATCTTGGTAAATGTTCTATGTGCACTTGGAAATAACATTTCTTGGGAACAGTTTGATCTTCTGGGTCTTGTTTTTATGATTTATAATGCTATTCCAAAGCAGTGATCAGTCTAAGGCTAATTATTCCCCATTACTGATTCAAGACCTTTCTAAGTATTTTACCTAATGTTCCATGAATTATAAATTTTCCAGTATGGCTGATGGTAACAAGTACTATTCTTCTCCCTGTATGAACACTAGGAACTATTCTTTCTTTTGGAGGGTCCCTCACCAGAGTATATTCTGCTGGATAATTGAGGTTAGCATTGTAAAGTTCTCTGCAGTTCTCACTCTGACATTTTCTCTACACTTTGATATTCCATCTTGTGAACTTTATATGCCTTAATATCACTAAACACTTAATATCTCTAAAACTCAGATTCTGCTGGGCTCTGCCTTAATTTCCCCTCACTTTATCATGGCCTGGAAACTGTCTCAAGGCATTAAACTGGGGGAATCTTAGGACTCACTCTATTCCACATCTCCCAAAGATATCTGTCCTTCATTGTCTGCTCTCTAGTGTCCTGGAAACCATAGTTTAATTTATTTTGTCTGGATTTTGAGATGTTTCAAGTGGTAGAGTAAATTGTAGTCCCTGTAACTCCATCTTGACTCTAAGCAGAAGTTCTATCTTTCCAGATATACAACTTTGATTGTTAAACAAAATTATATGATTTGGCAGGCTACTTAATTATTTCTTCTATAATATTGAGAAGAATTTCTTTAAAAGCACTTTCTAAGATTCAGTCATTTTCTATAGATTCATACTAGAACAAAATGGATTATTCAGATAGATAGATTATTTGCCTGGACTGGATGAGATCATATGTCTATATTTAGCTGTGATTTAGTGTCTGTTTGCAAGTGAGGATAAATCTTTCTGAGATGAAATACTGGCATTTCTCTCTTCTATTCAGCTCTGTGGAAGGTAAAAGTTCCCTGTCACGGTACATTCTGTACCTCACACAGAAAAGGATGGCTTGTTTTCTAGGCCAATTGTCCCAGAAACATCACAATCACATTTCTAAGGCCTCTCCTCTCTTTATAGAAACCCAATAAATATAGGAAATGTTTTGTTCAAAATCAGCATCTATATGAGACATTGCTTTGGACTGAATGTTTGTGTCCTCTTAAAATTCAAATATACAAGCTCTAACCCCACAATGTGATGGCAATAAAGGAAGGGCCTTTATGAAATAATTATGTTGAGATTAGGTCATAAGAATCAGATACTCATGACAGACTTGGAACTCCAGTAAGAAGGGGAAAAAGGAAAAGAGGGGGGGGAAGGGAGGGGGAAGTAGGAAGTGAAAGGGG
The DNA here is from genome assembly GCF_033115175.1 of Lepus europaeus. NCBI lineage: Eukaryota > Metazoa > Chordata > Mammalia > Lagomorpha > Leporidae > Lepus > Lepus europaeus. The sequence goes on along the minus strand of NC_084850.1, from coordinate 106,139,716 downwards.
GGAAGGAGGGAAAGGGAGGGGGAGAGCGAGAGAATATTTTTGTTTCCACATGCAAGCTGTAAAGAAAATCCACATGATGATAGAGGGAGAAGGTGGTTATCTGTAATCCTAGGAACTGGGCTCTTCCAAAACACTGAATCTGCTGGCACCTTGATCTACAAGCTTTCACAACTGTAAGAGATAAGTATTTGTGATTTATGCCACCCAATCTATGGTATTTTATTATAGTAGCCCAAGCAAAGACAGAATAAGCAATTCTAATTTCAGAGCTGCCGAGAATCCTGATGGGCTAATTAAATACTCATTCTATAACTCAGCTTTTGGTCAGCAGTATTACAATAGCTGTATTGAACTAATTTACAGAGATGTTGAATAGAGTATTATATAAAAACACTTGCATTAAGTAAGGCTATTTTAAAATTAGGTTATGAATAATTTTAAAAGGTTTTATATAAAATATCAACTCAAGGCCAAATAATTTTTAAAAATTATTTATTTATTTATAAGTCAGAGTTACATAGAGAGAGGGAGAGATAAACAGATAGACATACAGAGAGAGGGAGGGAGGAATGGGGGAGAGAGAAAGAGAGAGAGATTTCCATTCACTGGTTCACTCCCTGAACCAAGCCAGAGCCAAGCCTGGCTACAGCCTGGAGCCAGGAGCTTCATCAGGATCTTCCATGTGAGTGGCAGGGACCCCAGCATTTATGCCGTCTTCTTCTGCTTTTCCCAGGCCATAAGCATGGAGCTGGATCAGAAGTGGAGCAGCAGAGACATGAACCTGCACCCATATGGGATGCTGGCATTGCCGGCAGCTGTTTTACCCACCATACCACATGCCAGTTCCATTACCCAGGAATTCTTACTCAATTATTAATGCATATTGCAATTCTTTTTATTTTGCCACAGGAATGACCAGAGGGGCTGCTGTTGTAGCACAGGAGGTTAGCCACTGACTGACATCCCAGCTGCTCTACTTCTGATCCAGCTCCCTGTTAATACACCTGGCCAGTGCAATGTAAGATGGTCCAAGTACTTGGGCCCCTACATCACAGGGGAGACGTGGATGGTGTTCCAGGCTTCTGGCTCTGACCTGACCCAGCCCAGGCTGTTGTGGCCATTTGGGGAGTGAACCAGTGGATGGAAGATTTCTCTTTCTCTCTCTGTCTCTCCTTCTCACTGTAACTCAGCCTTTCAAATAATAAATAAATAAATATTTTTAAGTGAAATGAATCTTCTATCAACACAGAGTATCATTTTACTATGTTGTGTAATGTGCCAGATAGCCTATTATATTCACATCAGTGTCCAAGTTGAGCAAGAATAGCACGATTCTTACCTTCACTCTCAAAAATTTCAGTCAAGTGATTGAGGACAAGTCCTTATACATCAGGAGCAAAACTGATTTGATTACTTCCTGCTAGAAAGAAGAATTTCTAGAAGTGAACTTTCTACCTGGTTGGTTATGAGGGAATTCAGAGACCTACAGCAGGAAATGATATATCCTAGGTTTTGAAATATATGTCTCCTTTACAGTCTTTTCTGTTTCTCATTTGAGGTTTTAAATGTCTATTGCCCATGCCAAGTGGAAATTTGAGGCAGTTGTCAAAATGATTTGAGGGAGAATGCATGCAACCAAAACATATCACAGAAATATCATCAAGAATCACAGGTGAAAGCAATGAGCAATGGATTTGCTTTCTCCTTGAATTATATAATTTATTCATTTTTTCCTCTTGAATTTGCTGATAAAGTTCTGGCAAAAGAATATTCATTTCAACAAATACTCCTGGGTCACATGGAAATATAATTAGTGTGAAAACACTGACTTCCAATAAGAAAATAATTCACTGGAGAAGAAGTCTTTTTTTTATAGAGCATTGGTCAAATATGTTTTACATCACCCTGAAATTATATTCCTGATGAACTGCTAAAGGTAACCAGGCTTCACTTATTGTCATACTGAAACATGTTTTACCTGTTATTATAGTTAGAAATGATTGTCAATATTGATAATTAAGACCTCTGTCAGATATATCAAAATACTTGCAATTGGTGACTGACACAGATTAAATTTATCTACATGCAATCTAAAATTAGTTATGTATAAAGTTTAGAAACTTATGAGTTTCGTTCAACTCATGAAAGTGGAAATAACAGAATAAAAGCAAACTACAGAAGATAGGAAATACTAGTCCTAGGAGTAGAAAGTAAAGAAATGGAAAATCTAAATAGATAGTGCTATGAAAGCAAAAGTGGTTTTTAGAAAAGATTCATGATATAGGTATACTTCTGGCTAGACCAATCTGGACAAAAGAGAGAAAAATTAAACAGGACTTATTACAAAAAAGGGTCACTATAAAACATAAAACACAAATACATATCAAAAAATAAAAGTACAAATTTCCTTAATAAAAAAGTAATAGAAAGCAGGATAAAAGCATCCAAAAAGAGAACAAAATGAAATAAAAAATTACAACATAATTTAATGTAAAGTATTGAAATAGTCATATCAATGAATATGAATAGACTACACTTACCTATTAAAATAAAGAGATTTACAAACTGGCAAAGGAAACAATCTTAACTCTATTTTGTATGCAGAGAAATACTGTAAATCCAGAGATTCCAAAAGTCTCAAAATTTATGCAAAAGTTTAAAAGTTGAAATTCTGCTACTAACTTACAATTCAGATCCCAAAGCAATAAATGAAACACAGATATAATATAAATTAGAGATAAAATAATTACAAATATCTATATCCTAAATAATAGTAGTGACCTATATAGAGCAGGGAATATAGGAATTTCATGGAAAATCAATATCTACAACTAATAGATTATAACATACCACTTTCAGCTTAAGACGGTAAAGTAGGCCATAAATAAATAAGTAGATAAATAAATTATCTTAATTACAAATGCAATAAGGCATCCTGAGCACCATGCACTGATAATAAAAAATATAATTTGTTATCAGGCACAATTAGAATTTTTTGAAGAATTGATGGTATATTAGAGCTCCCTCCCCAAAACCAGTTGGTTTCATAACCATATATGAAATAACCATATATGATGACAGCACTATAGAACTAGAAATTAAAATACAGACACATACAAAACAAAATAACACACCTTTCTACCTGCAAATTTAAAACCATTTTAAACAAATAGTGCTGAAAAATTAAACATACACAAAAATCACAGAATCTTGGAAAAATAATACTAATGAAAGTAGTAAATATGCAAATCTATGAGACTTATTCAAAGAAATTATCAGATGAAAGTCTATTTTTACAAAATATCAGCAAAACGAAGAGGTTTTTTTAAAAAATAAGCAAAATTGATACACCATTGGCCCAACTAACCAAAAAAAGCAGGGAGATGACTCAAATCCATAAAATTAAAGATAAAAAAGATAATTTAACAATAAATACCACAGAAATAAGGAGTCATCAGAAATTACTACAAAGAGTTTTATGACAACAAACTGGGAAATCTAGCAGAAATGGACAGATTCCTGGACACATACAACCTACATAAATTGAACCATGAAGACATAGAACACCTAAACAGATGCATAACCAAAACAGAAATTGAATCAGTAATAAAGGCCCTCCCAAAAAAGAAAAGCCCAGGACGGGATGGATTCACTGCTGAATTCTACCAGACATTTAAAGGAGAACTACAATTCTTCTCAAGCTATTGAAAACAATTGAAAGACAGGGAATCCTCAAAATTTTTTCTAACAAGCCAGTATCACCTTAATTCCTAAACCTGAAAAAAATGCAGCAGAAAAGGAGAGTTACAAACCAAATTCCCTGATGAACATAGACGCAAACATCCTCAATAAAATTCTAGCCGATAGAATCCAACAACACATTGGAGAGATCATCCACCCAGACCAAGTGGGATTTATTTTAGGTATTCACGGATAGTACAACATTCAAAAATCAATCAATGTGATACTCCACATAAACAAAATGCATAAGAAAACCATATGATTATTTCAATTGATGCAGAAAAAGCTTTTGACAAAATACAACACTCTTTCGTGATGAAAACTCTAAGCAAATTGGGTATAGAAGGAACGTTCCTCAACACAATCAAGGCAATTTATCACAAAACCACTGCCAGCATAATATTGAATAGGAAAAAGTTGGAAGCATTTCTATTGAGATCTGGTACCAGACAGAGATGCTCGCCCTCACCATTGCTATTCAACATAGTACTGGAAATTTTAGCTGAGCCATTAGGCAAGAAAAAGAAATCAAAGTTTACATATTGGAAAGGAAGAAGTTAAACCATCCCTATTTGCAGACGATATGATCCTTTATTTAGGGGATCCAAAGAACTCCACTAAGAGACTATTGGAACTCATAGAAGAGTTTGATAAAATAGCAGGATATAAAATCAATACAAAAATATCAACAGTCTTTGAATACACAGACAATTCCAAGGCCGAGAAAAAACTTCTAAGATCAGTCCCATTCACAATAGCTCCAAAAAAATTCAAATACCTTGGAATAAACTTAACTAAGATGTCAAGATCTCTATGATGAGAATTACAAAACTTTAAAGAAAGAAATAGAAGAAGATACAAAAATAGAAAAATTTTCCATGCTCATGGATTTCAAGAATCATTATCAAAATGTGCATTCTTCCAAAAGCAATTTATAGATTCAATGCAATACCAATGAAAATACAAATACAAAAACATTCTTCTCAGATTTGGAAAAAAATGATGCTGAAATTCATATGAAGGCACCAGAGACCTTGAATATCTAAAGCAATCTTATACAATAAAAGCAGAGTCAGAGGTATCACAATACCAGATTTGAAGACATACTACAGTAGGGCAGCTATTATATTTATAAGTAAAACAGCCTGCTACTGGTACAAAAACAGATGTATAGACCAATGGAACACAGTAAAAACACAAGAAATCAATCCAAACATCTACAACCAACTCATACTTGACAAAGGAGCTAAAACCAATTCCTGGAGCAAGAACAGTCTATTCAACAAATGGGGCTGGGAAAACTGGATTTCCACATGCAGAAGCATGAAGCAAGACCCCTACTTTACACTTTACACAAAAATCTACTCAACATGGATTAAAGATCTAAATATATGACCTGATACCATCAAATTATTAGAGAACATTGGAGAAACCCTGCCAGATATTGGCACAGGCAAAAACTTCTTGGAAAAGACCCCAGAGGCACAGGCAGTCAAAGCCAAAATTAACAACTGCAATTACATCAAATTGAGAAGTTTCTGTACTGCAAAAGAAACAGTCAGGAAAGTGAAGAGGCAACTGACAGAATGGGAGAAAATATTTGCAAATTATGGAACTGATAAAGCATTAATAACCAGAATCTACAAAGAGATCAAGACACTCCACAACAACAAAACAACCCACTTAAGAGATCGGCCAAGGACATAAACAGACATTTTCCAAAAGAGGAAATCCAAATGGCCAACAGACACATGAAAAATGTTCAGGATCACTAACCATCATGGAAATGCAAATCAAAACCACAATGAGGTTTCACCTCACCCTGGTTAGAATGGATTTGATACAGAAATCTACCAACAACAGATGCTGACAAGGATGTGGGGGAAAAGGCACACTAATCCAATGTTGGTGGTAAAGCCACTATGTTTTTTTTTTGTTTGTCTTTTGTTTTTTGCCTTTTTTTTTAGAAGCATCACATATTTAATGTCAGAATTTGAATTCAAGTACAAAAATTAACACATGACTTCAACATTTAAAAACTATAACATTTCTTATTCAAACAATACAGTGAATATCAAAAACACAAATGAAGCACAACTATAAAAACCTTAAATACATTAACAGCAAAATTATAATTAATTCTTGTAACAAATAATTATTAACCAAAGTATTTATAGTTATTTACAAGGACCACAATGGCAGGCTGTACTTTCTTTAGTACTGCATAGAATTTGCATCTTTTGCCTCATTAATTCTTTCTACATAATAGTCAGATGCTTCCCATTAAATAACTGTTCTAATCTCCAATACATATAGTGATCCTTGCTAATCAAATCTGATATAATCATTTTCTTCCAGTGCTGTAGTATGTGTGAAATGCTACCTAGTGAAGTTATTATGCAAGAAATTAACATAAACCACTTTGGGCCCAACTTCCCACTCAGGAATTAGAAGCAAATCCCAAAAGTTTAAAAAGAACAGCAGTTTGCTGTACCTTTATTAAGGGAAACCACTGAATAACTTTTTAAACTTTGCATTTTTATAAATGCTATAATTCTGTCATTCAGAGTTATAGCTGATGTTTAGTATGTTGGAATAAATATTACCTTTGTAAAACCAAATGTGCAAACCCGATTCTAAAGTAAAACAGTATTTTAATTTGCATGCTTTATACAGAGATATTTTCATACTAATGTTTACAATATTTTCTTCAGAAGAATGAGGCCTGATTGGAGATAAATAGTCGCTGTCCAACATGGCTGCCATTAGCAAGTGATACTGTTGGTGACAAGGGATAGTTTGGATAAGAATAAGGCCTTGAAGTATAAGGAAGCACGCTGGGAGTCCCAGAAGAGAGGGTAGCACTAACAGGGGAAAGACTATTTATTGAGCTGCGACGGAAATTGTAGTCCAAATGAAGCAGTGTAAACTGGGTTGCGAGTTCCTTTGCATCTTCTAATGTAGTACACAGTTTGTCTGGCATGAAGTAACTCTGGGATCCATTTGCAATAGCAGGAATAACTATTTTATACACCAAGAGTACTTTTCCATCCTGACTTGTTGTTGAATACAAATAATATTCTGGTGGTGCCCAATTATTTTTGTTGCAGTAATAATCCAAATGCATTACTGCAGAATTAAAATGATTGGATTTTAAAGAATACATACTAATTGGAGTAAGCTTTGTTCCAGAAAAAAAAAAAGGGTAAGTGCATCTTTCAGTTTCAGGTGGGCTTGGGCTATGCTGACCATTAAGACGAGCAGGAAGAGTCGGTGGCTTGCCTAGAGTTATAGGGTGGCTTTCTTCTTTGTTAGCAAACACAATCAAGTTTTCAGAATTGGGGCTAATCTGACCATTAAGATGTTGTCTCCAAGTGTTTTCCTTATTTACTGGTTTTGCCAGTGTTACCTCAATGCTTGCTCCATCAATGCATTTGCCATTCACAACAGACATAGCAGCCACTGCATCTTCTCGGTTGAAAAAGTGAACAAAAGCATAATCTCTAAGTTTCTTTACTCGCTCAACAGCACCAGGCTTGAATTTATTGAATTCTGCTTTAATTGTTTCCTCTGTAGTTGAGATCATTAAATTTCTTACATAGAGAACTTTAACTCTCTGCATGGTTTCCTCATCAACCTCTTTCGCTGGATCAGCCCAGTCCACCTGAATGGTGTGGCCCCACAGTTGGAATGTTCCTGGAATTAGTTTTCTCCTAGCCATAGCAGCAGCTCTGTGAGATTCATATTCAAAAAATGCAAAACCACGATTTTTGGTCTTATCAGTTGCACTTGGATATACAATGACATCTACAACTCCTTCTGTAACTTTCTTCATTTCATCCAAAATTTCTTCTTTCTTCTTTTCCTCGGGAATAGCTCCGATAAATAATCTGCAATTATCCAAACTTACACATACACCAATAAACTTCCCTGGTCTAATTTCATAATTATTAAGAATTCTAATGGCTAACTGGGCTTCTTCTTTTGTAGTGTACATCACAAAAGCATAACCTCGATTTTCACCACTAAATTCCATCATAAGTCGAAATTCATGTATCTTTCCAGCTCTTTCAAATACGGGAACTAACTCATCTTCATACATATCACGAGGTACTTTTCCCACAAAAACTTCACAGCCCCTAGGCGGAGGTGGACCTTCCCAACCTGGAGGAGGACCACCAAATTTCCTTTGCCCATTTTCTTGAACCATGTTGTAACCAATCTTTTCCATCAAGGCAAGTAATGCTGCTTCATTCTGAGTACCAGTTCGAACTTTACTACATCCATTTGTTCCATCTGTATTTTCTTCATTCATGGTTGTAGTTCCTCTTGGGGTCCTGCGGACCAACGACCAAAAACCGCCGCCACCATTTCGGGGAGCCAGTGGGTCGCAGCAGGTGGAGCAGGAGAGGGAGGCGGGGGGGGGGGGGGGGGAGGGGAGCCCGCCGCGAGCAGCTCCTGGCGGTCCTCGCGCTTCGACCGAGCTCATAGCTGGCGCCGCGGCCCGGGCAGCCCCACGCGGAGCGGCGCCTCCACCTATCAGCGGCCGGGCCCGGGGAGCCGCTGCCATAAAGCCACTATGGAAGACAGTCTGGAGATACCTCAGAAATCTGAATATAGCCCTACCACACAACCCAGCCATCCCACTCCTCGGAATTTACCCAAGGAAACCAAAATCAGCACATGAAAGAATTATCTATACTCCCATGTTTATTGCAGCTCAATTCACAATAGTTAAGACATGGAATCAACCCTAATGCCCATCAGTGGAAGACTGGATAAAGAAATTACGGGATATGTACTCTATTGAATACTACACAGCAGTTAAAAATGAAATCCAGTCATTTGCAACAAAATGGGAGAATCTGGGAAACATCATGCTGAGTGAAATAAGCCAGTCCCAAAGGGACAAATATAGTATGTTCTCTCTGATCTGTGACAACTAACTGAGCACCTAAAAGGAAACCTGTAGAAGTGAAACAGACACTATGAGTAGCAATGACTTGATCAGCCCTTGTCCTGAATGTTGAGGATCAGCTTACTATTTTATTCTTTTTAGTATTTTCCTTTTCTACTTATTACCATTGGTTAAACTCTTTACCTAGTACAAAATCATTCTTTGGTATTTAAACCCAATTAAAAAGTGACCCTGTTAAACATAAGAGTGGGAATAAGAGCAGGAAGAGATGTATAGTTCGGCACACATTCCCTCAAACTTTACCTAATGGTAAAGCTAAAAACTTGCCATGGGACTCCAAATCCCATTAAGTTGGCAGGTACCAATGCCTTCATCCTAGTTAAAGTGATCAGTTTAAGTTCATAACTGATCATAAAGATAGGATTAAGTGTCAAAGGGATCAAATAAAGAAGACCAAGTGTCTGATAATAATAATTGATAGAAATAAAAAGGAGAGAACAATCCAGCATGGGAAGCAGTATACACAGCAGACTCATAGAATGGCAAATGTCCTAAACAGCACCCTGGCCTCAGCATCCACCCTTAAGGCATTCAGATCTAGCTAAAAAGCACATGAGAGTATTTCAGGCTCGGGGCGCCAATACACTGTGGCAAAAAAATGACCTAAATGCAAGGTCTCTGTGAGTGAGATCCCAGTGAAAAGAAAGGTTCATCAAAGAAGGAGGTACCTTTCTCTGAAGGGAGGAGAGAACTTCCACTTTGATTATGTCCCTGTATAAATAATGTCGGGGTTTGTGGACTCAAGAGGCTTCCATAGCCTTAGCAGCTCATTACAAGAGATTTGGGTGATCACTGACATCATAAATAAGAGTGTCAATTGTTAAATCAACAACAGGAGTCAACTGTGCACTTGCTCCCCATGTAGGATCTCTGTCCTTAATATGTTGTACTATGAGAATTAACAGTAAAACTAGTCTTCAAACACTACTTTATACTTTGTGTGTCTGTGTGGGTGCAAACTGTTGAAATCTTTATGTAGTATAGAGTTGATCTTCTGTATATAAAGATAATTAAAAATGAATCTTAATGAAGAATGGGATGGGAGAAGGAGTAGGAGGTGGGATGGTCTGGGGGTGGGAGGGTGGGTATGGGGGGAAGTACCACTATAATCTAAAAGTTGTACTTAAGATGTTTATTAAATAAAAGCTTTCTATAAAAAAATAAAAAATAAAACCCTTTGTCTCCTACCTTGTATTGCAGGAACCCTCATGTCTTGCAGCTGTCCAAAACTGTGCTTCTGTCCCTATATCCCTAACAACAGACACTTTGTGTAATCCTGGATTTGTCTGCCTCTTCCTTTGGTCTATCAGGGCACCTTTGTCTTTTGAGGCCAGTTCTTGTATACCGATTTTCCCAAAATATCATTGCAAATGTGTTTGAAAGTCTAGGTTAGGGGGCCGGAGCTATGACACATTGGGTTAATGTCCTGGCCTGAAGCGCTGGCATCCCATATGGGCAACAGTTCAAGAACCGGCTGCTCCACTTCTGATCCAGCTCTCTGTTATAGCCTGGGAAAGCAGTGGAAAATGGCCCAATTTCCCTGCACCCGCGTGGGAAACCCAGAAGAAGTTCCTGGTTCCTGGCTTCAGATCAGCCAATTGGGGAGTGAACCATTGGATGGCAGACCTCTCTCTCTCTCTCTCTCTCTCTCTCTCTCTCTACCTCTCCTCTCTCTGTGTAACTCTGACTTTCAAATAAATAAATAAATCTTAAAAAAAAAAAGAAAATCTAGGTTAGGGGCCGGCATTGTGGTGTAGCAGGTAAAGCTTCCTGCAGTGCCAGCATCCCATATAGGTGCTGGTTCAAGTCCCGGCTGCTCCTCTTCCAATCCAGCTCTCTGCTATGGCTTGGGAAAGCAGTAGAAGATGGCCTAAGTCCTTGGGCCCCTGCACCCACGTGGGAGATCCGGAAGAAGCTCCCAGCTCCTAACCTCAGATTGGCGCAGCTCTGTCTGTAGCAACCAAATGGGGAGTGAACCAACAGATGGAAGACCTCTCTCTCTGCCTTTCCTTCTCTATCTGTGTAACTCTTTCAATGAAATAAATAAATCTTTAAAAAAAAGTATAGGTTAAACAGATACTTTCTTAGGAAAATATAGGCTACAAAATTTATCTGGTAGATACAAGCTTAATACATCAGTTTCCATAATCAACATATAAAGAGTCGTTAAGAAACTACTCTGCATTAAACCATTGCGCTCAGATGGCTTCACAGAGCAATTTTGTCAAATTTCTAGAGACCAGATAGTCCTAATGAGACATGAATTTAAAATGAAGGAATCATTTCCAAGTTTTTATGAAGCAAATATAGAGATGGCTCCATAAAATTATTATATCACTATTACTTATGAATATTAGTACAAAATTCTAAATACAACACTCACAAAGTGTCCAAAGTCATACTCTGCATGTGCACATACACACACACACAAATATCATGGACAACTGGGGTTTATGCCAGAAATACATTGTACTTTTTTTCCCAACTATGCTAGCACACTGGTATTGTTAACACAGAGTTAGCATGAACCAGGCCCAGAGTGCAAGCCAGCTATTACTCCCAGCACTGTAATACTTACTAGGAACAAGGCAACCTAGGCAGCTGCCCACAGCTGAAGTATTTTACTTCTGTATGATTTTTTTCTGCATTGTGCAATGTGTTTAAGTTGTATCAGGTAAGAGAGCCGGAAAGCTCAACTTGCTCTCTGGTGATTTACCTGTAGTTGTTCTTTTCTTGAATTTTAGTTTCTGGTGCCTACTCAAAGGTTAAACTTCCTTCCAAATCTCAGTATGACTCACAATTAAAATTAAATTATCTCATGACTGTTGCCCTGAGATGCAAGTCTCTAAAATTTGGCAACAGTGATATTTTTCAAAAGGCATCACTTTTAGTAATTATCAGAAAATTGAGTCTATTCATTTCAAAGCAATTTTCTAACGACATTCATGCCAAAGACTGAGAATAATTGAGTTGCTATGTGGTTATGAATTTAATCTTATCTTATAAATAAAGGACTAAAATAGAAAGTGTTAGAAAGAAAAGTACACTTTTATTCAGTACAGTCCTTGGGCTGCTTCTTTAAAGCAATGATCGAAAACTCACAATCTAAAAGAATCAAGAAATTAAACTGATGATGTTCTAAATAAGCATCAACCTAATTAGATATCTTATCAACTGATCATAACGTTGAATCTTTATTTTCCTTCCTTTAGAGAGCTGTAATAAAAATTTATCTATTGGTTTTCAAGAGTTGTACCTATGGGGCAGGCTTTGTGGTGCAGCAGGTTAAGCTACCACTTTAGATGACTGCATGTCATATCAGAGTGCCTGGTCAAATCCTGTCTACTCTACTCTTCTGATTCAGCTTCATGCTGATACATACTCTGAGAGGCAGTAGGTGATGGCTCAAATACTTGGGACTCAGCCAATCAAAAGGGAGACCTGGATTGGGCTCCGACTTCTGGATTCAGCCTGGCCCAGCCATCGCTGCTGCAGGCATTTTGGGAGTAAACAAGTGGATAGAAGATAGATTCTCAATCCCTCCCACCCTCCCTCCCTCTCTCCTTCCCTCTCCTTCTCTCTATCCCTGTCACTCTTTCAAATAAATCTTTAAAAATGTAAAATTGAGAAATGAGAAATTGTATCACCCTAAGCCCAAAATTCAGATTCTGAAAAAAATGTTAGAAATAAAGGGTTATATCTGTGTGATATGGAAAACTGCAACACATGTTTCCAAATGCCACAAATTAGAGCTCTACGTGTTGTTCTTCGTTGAGCAATAACTTAAGAAGTGGGGTTATGAGGCCGGTGCTGTGGTGTAGCAGGTAAAGACACCGCCTGCGGTACCAGCATTCCATATGAGCACCGGTTCGAGACCCGGCTGCTCCACTTCCAATCCAGTTCCTTGCTATGACCTGGGAAAGCAAAACATGGACCAAGTCCTTGGGCCCCTGTGACAGCATGGGAGACCCGGAAGAAGCTCCTGGTTTTGGATCGGCACAGCTCCTGGCATTGCGGCCAGTTAGGGAGTGAACTAGCGGATAGAAGATGCATTCTCTCTCCCTCTCCCTCTCTCTCTGTCTCTCCTTCTCTCTCTGTGTAACTGTGACTTTCAAGTAAAATAAATAAATCTTTAAAAAAATGTGGGATTAGTGGGAGAAAAGGTGACTTAATTGGTGAATTTTAATAAGATGCAAGATTTATGCATACAGTCATTTACTGACAAGCTTACCATAAACCATAATGTAATTTATACTTTTCCAATTCTACATGAACCCATTAGGATGCTTTTTGGTGACCTAATTTCCCCTCAAGGTTGTTTTTCATGTTAATATAACCTACCTTGATCTATGTTGTACCACTGGGGACAGAGGGAAAGACATTGACCTCTGTTATTAGCCCATAGGCTTTTACCCCTGAAGAATAACTCTGGAAGCACTTGATGCATAAAGAAAGCTCTGGGTATTAACTTTGCTACAAGTTTCTACGGCAAACTTGGAAATAACATAAAATGAACTAATCTGCATTATCCTTATTAGTGGTCCACCAAAGTTGAGTATAAAATAAAGCAAAATGACAAAAAGTAAAATCATACACCATTACACATTGTATATGTGTAGAAGAGCATCACAATCTAGTCCCAAAAATGTACAATAAAAAGCAAAGTCATACAACATTCATTTGTCTCTGAGGATAAATTTTCAGATGTATAAATTTTTATACTTACTTTTATTTAAGTATTTTATAGTTAATGATTGAGCTTATTAATTATAGCTATTTATATGATTATACTTCATTGATTTATTGGGTTGGAAAACATTCATTGAAGTGAAACATCTCCTACAGTGGACACTGGTATTCTTCCTTGATATTATTGGACCCTTTTACATCATTTTGAGCAACTCATCATCATCTTTGGGATCCTTTCATTTCCAACACAAAGGATCTTCAATAAAGTTCATGGAAAATGCATATTCTGAGAAAATTAGGCATAGATTTCAAAACTTTTTTGCCCCCAGACATTTTTATTGCATTTTTCCACTAATTTTTTGAAGTCCCCTTGTAGTTGATACCCAAGAGCCTCCTTGGGATCTGACATCACTTTGTTGCAAATCATTTTGCTGCCTAAGAGTTTTACTTCCCTACCAACCTTCCAAGAGTGGCCCCTGGCTAGTGACTGGTTTGACCCTTTTCCTGTCAGGACGATCTTGGAGCAATAACCTTATCAGAGTTTCATTTTGCATTCAACTGCCCTCAAAAACTTTGCCTGAAATCTGAAACTGTGCTGTGCCTTGCCCAGCATCCTTCAATTCTTAACTGGTTTCTTGTAGCAGCCCTTCTTTAATCAATCACTTTGCACATCCATTCTCACCTCTTAATCTACTTCTGGAGAATGCAGTCTATAATATGACTTGGAAACTAGATTTAAGAACTAGAAAATGTAAAAAAAAAACCCTCTGATTTCCTAGAAACAGACAAAAATTCTTTAAAGCCTCATTCAAAAAGCAAGCAATTACAATTTCCCAGAATAGCTAATTGTGGGAAATGCAGTGAGTCAGAGGGTTGTGATGTCCATCAAGAAAGGATTAATCTCAATATGATGTCATTCTTTCTGCACATAAATATATGTGGGCATGGGACAATGGAAAAATATATCAGGTTTTGTCAAGGGCAGAAGCAAGAACAAAGACAGTGAATGTGTACAGAAAGAGCTTTTTAATAAGCTCTTAAAAATCCAACAAAAGAAAAATATGAGAAGGAAGGAGAAAATAATGAAATCATTTTCATTCCCTCCAGACTTTCCATTATCTTTTTTCTCATTCCATTTTAGAAGAGGTATCTTTTAATAGTGTTTATTTGGTAGAAATCTGGAGAATAGAAAGGAAATAAACTGGTGCTTGATATAAACTTTAAAAGATTGAAGGGCAACCAAAAGAAGTAGACCCAACGATATTGTTTAAATAATCAAAGTGGGACATCAGTGCCAGTCCCTTCAGATATGGGAAAATAAGAAGTAAAATCTAAGTGCACAAAGGGGAAATAGCGGCCGGCGCCACGGCTCACTTGGCTAATCCTCTGCCTATCGCGCCGGCACCCCGGGTTCTAGTCCTGGTTGGGGCGCCGGATTCTGTCCTGGTTGCTCCTCTTCCAGTCCAGCTCTCTGCTGTGGCCCGGGAGTGCAGTGGAGGATGGCCCAGGTGCTTGGGCCTGCACCCGCATGGGAGACCAGGAGAAGCACCTGGCTCCTGGCTTTCGATTGGCGCAGCGCGCTGGCCGTAGCAGCCATTTGGGGGGTGAACCAACGGAAACGGAAGACCTTTCTCTCTGTCTCTCTCTCTCACTATCTAACTCTGCCTGTTTAAGAAAAAAAAGGTAGACAATCACAATTCTGAAACGTTGAACATGTAGAACACACTGCCCTGCTTGAATGAAAGCATTATTAGGCCAAGAAATGGGTATGCCTTGCTCACTACATGAACAGTGTAAGTTATCTAGACAAATTGGTTCAATGGCCTATATTACTAATTAATCATATTAAAACATAATTGTGGTTTATTTATTTACAATAAATTTATAATAAATAAGAGTACAAGGAAATGTACTCTATGATTTGGCACATAACAGTTACTCAAAATGTATGTTGAATAAACTCTAAATATCAAAACTAAGACACATGCCCTATCAAGTATGATTTAACTTATGGGAATAATGGGAACAAAAGTTTTAAATCATGGGTGTCCTGGAAAATTAACAATTCATGGGTCTGATTGGCTCAACTTGGCAAAACAAGAAAACATCATTGTTCCCAAAACCTACAGAAAAAAGTATCATATATTCAATCTTACTCTTGTGAAAGGCCTGATACTTTCTATCTTCCCATTTACTGTAAATAGTTAATAGTAGCAGGAGAGGTGTTGGTACCTAAGTTAAAAAAATAGAAGGAATTTTTAAGGGTTTTTCAAAGATGATAGAATATCTTTGTGACGAAGTGGTATGGGGCTTACTGGAATATGGCGAAGAAGTGTGAGCAATGCCAAGAGATATCTTTTTACATACAGTAACTATTCTCACCTATACATAATATCTAATAGATAGAGAAGGGAAGGCACATTAGGCATTAACCAGTATTAAGTAAAATTGGGGTGGGTGCTATAGCACAGCAGGTTAAGTCACAACTTGTGAAACCTATACTGGACATCACAGTGCTGGTTTGAGTCCTGGATACTCTTTTCCCTCTGATACAACTCCATGCTAATGCCTCCTGGAAGGCAGTGGGTAATAGTGGATGATGGCTCAAGTGCTTGGAACCTTGCCACCCTGTGGCACAACCAAATGGGGTTTCTAGCTCTTGGCTTCAGTCTGGCCCAGCCCTAGCTATTGCAGGCATTTGGGGAGTGAATCAGCAGATGGAAGATAGATCAGTCAATCAATCTCTCTCTCTTTCTTGCTCACTCACTCGCTCTACCTTTCAAGTACATGAAAAATAAATAAGCATTAAAAAACATAAAGAGACGCTGGCATTGTGGCCTAGTAGGCTAAGCCTCTGCCTGCAGCACAAGCATCCCATATGGGTGTCAGTTCATGTCCCAGTTGCTCTTCTTCCAATACAGCTCTCTGCTTATGGTCTGGGAAAGCAGTAGAAGATGACCCAAGTACTTGGGCCCCTGCACCCATGTGGGAGAACTGGAAGAAGCTCCTGGCTCCTGGCTTCAGATAGGCTTTGCTCTGGCAGTTGCAGCCATTTGGATAGTGAATCAGTGGCTGGAATATATTTCTCCCTGTATCTCCCTCTCTGTCTGTAACTCTACCTCTCAAAAATAGTCTTCTAAAAAAACATTAAGAGAGAAGGTATATTCTTAAAAATATGAAAGGCCAGAGTGTTGTTAATCCTATGCCCTAAATTGATCTATGAAACTTAAAATGTGCTTTTCCCAACTCCTACTGAGACCCATATTCTGCTATCAACTCTCTAATTTCCCTTGGTAGATTCAAAACCCAAGTTCTTTTTCACAACTTTGATGCTTTTTACTGTATATGTATACTCCCTGATAGTAGTTCAAAAAGTTCATCACAAATATAATTAAAAGATAATGCACATTTTCCATTAACTTGTTGAAGCTCCCTTGTATATATGTTGCCCCAATCTAAAGAATGTTTGACAGTCAATTTACTGACTCACTGAATAATAGTAACATTTTCTTCATTTGCATAACATGGTATAAGTCTATTGAATGGAGTTAAATTTCAATGGATACCTATTCAAGCCTAGTAAGAAATACAGAGACAGAATCATCTACATCTTTCCATTTATGAGGGGAGTTCAAAAAGTCAAGTCATTGGGGCCAGCATTATGGGGAAGAAGGTTAAGCTGAAAAGTCATGAAAAAATGAAATTAAGAGATAAGCTTGTTTTAGTGCCCCCAAATTTAAAATTTATGCATAGTTTCCTTCTAATATATATTTTTTAAACATCTGTTTGGTTGAAAAAATGGAAATTCATGCATTGTTATTACATAATACATTTTGGATGACATTTTTGAAGACCATTCTTATCTATCTACCTACTGACTTACCTACTATCACCATCATTTTTAAAGTAAGGAAATTGACTGTTTCATACCAATCCTAGGAGGTAGCTCCTATCACCATTATATGGATGAGAGAGTTGGCTCTCAAAGAGGATACTGCATTATCATACTTTCCCAGGGTTTGAGATTTCTGCTTAAGCTCAAATATCTTGGCCATGTCAGATGGCATTTTCAGAAAAGCTATTGTGTAAGAGCTTTAAAAGAAATCTCTATTAGATTTTTCTTATTTTAAAAAGGCAACATTGTATCTTCTTGTTTAATGAAAATTGTTGCTAGAACTAAGTAATTCCTTTCTGAAGTCTTCCATGAATATACTTTAATTCTTCTATAGAATTACAATTCTCAATCCTGGCTTTCTACATGTGAGAAGAAATCAGAAAGGAAAAAGGATAGGAGGAGGGTAAGAAACAACTGATATATCCAGGGTATACCTAGTGGTGAGAGACAATATTAAACCAAACTGTCAGGGACAGAGCTGTGGCATAGTGGGTTAAGCTTCTGTCTGCAGCACTGCCGTCCCATATGGACTGGGTTCATGTCCCAGCTTTTCCTCTTCTGATCCAGCTCTCTGCTATGGCCTGGTAAAGCAATCGAAGGTGGCATAAGTGATTGGGCCCCTGCACCCATGTGGGAGACCCAGAAGAAACTCCTGGCTCCTGGCTTCAGATATGCCCAGTTCTGGCTGTTGGGGCCATCTGGGGAGTGAACCAGCAAATAGAAGGCCTTTTTTTTCTGTCTCTCCCTCTATCTGTAATTCTACTTCTCAGAAACATTTGGAAAAAAAAATTACACCTGTTCTGAACACATACAGATGTTTTTTCTCATCATTATCTAAACAATATAATTTGTAGAATATTTACATAATATTAGGTATTATAAGTAATCTAGAGATGATTTAAAATATAGGGAAGATATACATAGCTCATAAGCAGATACTACAACATTTTATATAAGGGACTTGAGCATCTGCAGATTTAGATATACAGTTGGCCTTGGGAGTGGGGTATCTTGAAACCAATCTTCTGAGGATACTGAGAGATAACAGTATTTTATTTCTTTTTTTTGACAATGGAGAAGTTTATTAATAGCATGAAGATCATAATATCAAGGATAACACACCTTATTTCCATTTTTGTATTCTTTTCAGTTAACAACTATCAAATATGCTGCCACTTTCCCCTAAAATGCACTTTGTTTTTTTAAAAAAAAATTTATTTATTTATTTTTATTTAATAAATGTAAATTTACAAAGTGCAACTTTTGCATTGTTGTGGCTTTTTCCTCCATAACCTCCTTCCCACCCGCAGCCCTCCCATGTCCCACTCCCTCTCCCATCCCACTCTTCATCAAGATTCATTTTCATTTCAAGTTTGAACAAAAATATACTTGTTTCTAAGAAATAGTTTATCATATGTGCCAACTGGATGACCATAAGGACACAGACTAAAATCAGCTATTGATTGAGCTATGGGTGAAAAATGGGTGAAATAACCACCAAAATCACAAAACCATTGGAAAATGTTTCCTTCCTTGGAAATTTATCTTATTTTTATTTTGCTACTCCCCATAGGTAACTCACTTTTGAAAAATGCAGTTAATAACCCAAAGCCAGTTCAGTGTGGCAGGACACCAAAAAATGACTGCAAGGGTAATTCAGTGTTGACAAAACAGGTTATGAATTCTTCATGTTTAATGTAATTCTTAGAACACTTTAAACCTACCAATACATTTGTTTCTATCCAAAAACAAACATGAAAATCCTGGATGTATATTTTACCTAATAAGCCAATTATTTCTCATATAATTTTATGCTCTTCATTCTTTTTAATGGAATGATATTTGAGAAAAAAACTAAAGTTAATAATTTCAGTGTATTCATGGAAAGGAAAACTAAGTTGATTGTGTAAGATTTATTTTGAGGAAAGAAAAAATGTTTTCCAGTACTCTTTTGTCACATACTTTGTATTTGGTACAAAAAGGATATGAAAATATTTGTTGAATTACGATGCTAACTCTCCTTCCAAAATGCTTTTGCCTATAAAATGATAAATTGCTCAATTTTTCAGTCCATTGCATGCCATACTCCTTCAGCACATGCTCCTTTTCTTCCTGCTATTCTTACTTTCATCCCATGAAATCATCAAAAACCTCATTAGATAGGTCCAGAGCCAAACTGTTTCTTAAAAGGTTTTATTCATGTAGCTGTTGTTTTTGTCATAGGAGATGAGTCTTTAGATACCCAGGTAAACCTTCTCTTCAACATCTCCTTTGTGTCTTGAGGGTTCCTGCTTTCTTCAGATGTACAGAGCCAAGTACCAGCTTTTGCAACACCTTGTTCAGTATCCCAGCACAGTCTGGGTTTGGATGACAGCTAACAGTGTCTAGAAACATGACAAAGCACTGCCATATGGGAAGATTTCTATTTATGTGGATACCTTCTTTGAGTTGAGCTCATTATTGTGTAGGACAAGAACTTACGAAGACAGTAACATGATTATCATGGGAATTCTATCATCATCCTGTATAAGCCAATTTCTGCCTCACTCTCCCCACCTACTCAGACATCTGGTAAAGTCTACTCCTTACTAACTGTGTGATTTGGGGTAAGTTTCTTAACTGATCTAAGTTTTCTTTTTCTCTTCTGTAAAATGAGCATAGGAATAGGGCTTACCTAATCAGGCTTACATTTACAAATCTGTTTTGAAATAAATTGAAAATTACAGAAAAGTAAAAAGAATTTTGGTATTCTGTTCTGACACCCAGAATTGTAATCATTAATTTTGTTATTTCACTTGTGCAAGCTCTCTGTTTTTCTCTGACCCTATCTCTCTCTCTAATCCAGTGTTATTAGTCTTCTGTGAAACCTTTGGCCATCACCTATGATGTAATGCTCCATCCCAAAACACTTTAATACACATTTTCCTAAGATGATTATACTCTCCTATATAACCAGTCTAAATTTCTCCAAATCAAAAAAAAAATCAACATTGATACAACACTAATATCCAACATACAGACTATATAATTTAAATCTGGGAGCAAATCTCTAATGGCCTGATTCCCTGTTCATCCCACTGCTCCTTATCCACATTTCCTGCAGATGGAATAATTGATCAGCCCTTTGTAGACCAAATCATTCTCCTGACAGTGGGGTCAATCCCATGCCTAAATAGAAAGATTGAGATGTCTGAATTCAAATCTTTTGTTAAAGTATTGTTTTTTTTATTTTTGAAATAAAATTTTTAATTTACATTACAGGCTTAATGCTCCAATAAATAAAGAGTTCAACAAGTAAAAAGACCATAGTTCAGCAGGAATATAGGCAAAAAAAAAAGAAACAAAAAAAAGAAATACCTGTGTGTAAAAGTATTGCTGCAAATGTAGTTTTGTCAAACTTTGTTTCATATCTTTGTCAAACAAATTGTTAAGAATGATATAATTAAAAATAAATCTTAATAAAGAATTGGATTGGAGAGGGAGTAGGAGATGGGATGGTTGCAGGTGGAAGGGAGGTTATGGGGGGAAAACTGCTATAATCCAAAAGTTGTACTTTTGAAATTTATAATTATTAAATAAAAGTTTTTTAAAAAAAGAATGATATACTAGGCCAGCATTGTGGAACAGCAGGCTAAGCTACCACCTGCAAAGCTGGCATCCCATATGGGAACCAGTTTGAATCCTGGCTGCTCCACTTCTGATCCAGCTCCCTGCTAATTCACCTTGGAAAGCAGAAGTTGGCCCAAGAACATAGGCCCTTGCCACTCATGTGGGAGAACTGGATGAAGCTCCTGGCTCCTAGCCTCAGACTGGCCCTGCCCCAGCCATTGCAGTCATTTGGAGAGTGAACCAGCAGATGGAAGACCTCTCTCTTTCTCTCTCTCTCGCACTCTGCCTTTCAAGTAAATAAATAAATCTTTAAAAAATAATGATATACTACTATAGTTTTAATGATCTGTGATAATTTTAAATTTTACTGTATATGAGTGAAATTGACATAATTTTCATTTGTTTACAATTTATAGCCCTTTCCTATATTCCTGACTTCAGCTCCTTGACACTTCAGAGTCCAGCTTTCAGCTGAATTCCATTCAAAATTTTGACATTTGTGACCAAGCCCTATTATGTCCCTCTACTTTTAGGTCCTATTTTCCTAAGCTTAAGGCCTTATCACAAGGGTTGAAGTCAGAGAGAGTGCTTATTAGTAGAAATCTTTCAAATGAAATTACACTAAGTCACTACGTGTATGTACATAGAGGTACCTGGATTGGAAATCTGAATCTTCAGTTTTCTAACCATCAAGGTTTATTTTACCTCTTTGAGTCTCAATTTCTACATCTGTAAAATGAAGCACCAGCTAAGACAGTGCACTGAGGTCACTTGGTATAAATATGTGAAAAACAAATTTCTGCTAAGTGTCCTGATGATCAGTTGGTCTCAGGGAAACTATCATAATGCAGTGACACAAAATATGATGTCCCAAACAAGAAAGCAAACTCACTGCATATGGTACAATAGTCAAGGAGACCCCATCTTACTTTGCCAACACATTATATTCCTCACAGGGAAGATAAATTTTGAATTATCTCCTAGAATCTTAAATACTTGTGTTCACTCTCTAGCACTCCTTGGCATCACCTCCAAAACTAATATATGGGATAGTTGAGAATGTGTGGAAAATGTTTAATGTAGAAACATTTTCTATAATATCAGTTGTGGTATCATGACTTGGGGAAATTCAACATTAAAAAAAAAGGGTGACAAGTCTAATGATGTGTTAGTTTCCTTTTTTTAATCTACTTGGATGGCAAAGCAAAAGAGAGAGGGAGAGTTATCTTCCATCTGCTGATTCATTCCCTAAATACCCTAAACAGCCAAAACTGGGCCAGACTGAAGGTGGGAGCTTACAATACCATCCAGGTTACCCATGTGAGTGAGAGGAGCCTAAGCACTTGAGCCATCATCCACTGCCTCCCCAGGTCAGGACATATTAGCGATATGCTGGATCACAGGTGTAGTAATTGTTACTCCATTTGATCCTGCACTCTTATATGGGATGTGTGCATCCCACTGCAATACAACGTCTGCCCCTTATGTTAATTTTCTATGGTTGTAGCACAAATTCAATGGCTTAAAACAGCATATACAAATTTTCTCAGTTTCTGTGGGCAAGGAGTACATGAATGGCTTATCTGTGTCCTTTGCTCCAAAATCTCACAAGGCTATAATCAAGGTGCTACCTAGATTTGCAACCTCATCTGAGACTCAGCTAGAGAAAGATCCACTTCTCAGCTGCCATGGTTGTAGGCAGCATTCCGTTCCTCGTTGGCTGTTGGAGTAGGGGCTTTAGTTTCTTGCTGGCCTTTGGCCAGAGGTCATCCTCAGTTATTTGCCATGTGTCCCACTTCTTCAGCCAGATCACAGTAGTTAGCTGGCTTCCTCAAAGCCAAAACAGGAGAGTCAGCCAATGGGAGTTACAGTGTTATGTAAAATAATTATGTGCACAAAATCATACACATATAATCACCCTTGCTGTATTCTACTGGTTAGAAATAAATCAGAAGTCATGGTCACAGTCAATGGCATAGGATGAAACAAAAAAACATAAATTATAGGAGGCAGGGATCATGGGTGCCATTACAGCTCTGAATATCATGGTTGAGTATATCTTGTTTTGTTCAGCTCCAAGAAACTGATTATCTTGCACAATGCTGCATGACTCTGTGACAGCAAATAAAACCTGTCCTGATGATCCTTCAAATTTTTTTTACTCTTTCATCACTGACAAATTTGCCCTATAGTATTGAAAGACGAGTAACTACCAAATAACATCAAGGTTACTTGGGAGGTTTTATCACGATGTAATTCACTTTAAAACAATCAAAGACACGTGTCTCCCCTATCAAAATCTGAGCCTTTACATTAATTTGCAGACAACATGTGATGTTTTCATCTTCAGTTGGACATCTTTTTGCATGAAGAAATGTATGCCTTTGTATCAACCACAATATAAAACAATACCAAACAAAGGATTACATCTATATAGCTAATTCTGTCCCTTCTTCCAGACAGCAATCTTTTCCAGGATATTTTCTCTATATATATGAATAAGAGGTTAACCAAGTCAAGAAAGGATAGAAGAAAGTTCCAGGAAGAAATTCAGAGTGTGAAACACCCTTGGTTGGAGGGCACATGATGTAAAATGAAGGCCAAAGTGGTATGTGATAAAGATGACAGTCAGACCATGCAAAATCTTCATAAAGCACATTAAAGATTTAATTTTAACCTAAGAGCAATAGGAAGATGCTGAAAGATTTTAGGAGTGTGGGGAAGGGGACATGATCAAAGTAGACTTTTGAAAAGATGAGTCTAGTTAAAATAAAGAGACTCATAAATACATAAGATCAAGAGATGGATGAAGCAATCTAGAGAGAGATTACGGATTAGTGTGATAGAAATGAAAATGGGGAAGAGATGGAGATAACTAGACAGAGGTTCATAAAGTTCTTGCTCACCATTTTTTCTTAGACATTTCATCTGCCCTATCCTAGAAAAATGTTCTGATTTAATTTCAATTTGCTGGGCAAATTTCCTCAGTTTATTCAGAAAGGATGCATAGTATATTTTCTGGGCCATTCCATGTGTGAAAGTGTGTCAATTTTTTTCATGAGAAAATGAGTGCAAGTACTCTTGAGCTGCTTTATTTTTTTCTCAAAATCTTACAAATGAGGTGCTCTAACTTCTGGTTTTATATATCAGAAAATAAATCTGCTTCCCTTTATCTCCTTCTGTGTGCATACTTTATTCTTTCTGTCTGGAAGTTTATTAGACACTTTATCCTAGACTTTCACCAGATATGTCTAGGAGTGTATCTTTTGTCTTTGTAATCATATTTGTTACTCAACAAACACTTTTGATATGAAAACTTGTTACTTCTGAAGCGCAGATAAATTTCCTTCTAAAAATTCTTAAATGATTGCTTCTTTCCCTTCACTGATCCTCTCTCCTTCTGGAAATTCTATTCTTGGCCTGTTATCTCTTGCCTTTTTCTATGATGTGTGTATTACCTTTTTTTTTTTATTCATGATCTCTATTTCTTCATGTTTCTCTTTTGGATATAATTTCTATATTTTTAAAAGATTTATTCACTTGGAAAGTCAGAGTTACAGGGATAAGAGGAGAAACAGAAACAGAGAAGATCTTCCATCAAATGGTTCATTCCCCAGATGGCTGCTATGGCCTACACTGGGCCAGGCCAAAGCCAGGAGCTTCATTTGGGTCTCACAAGTGGGTGGTAGGGACACAAGAACTTGAGCCACCTTCCACTGTTTTCCCCAGGCCATTAGCAGAGAGTCTTATTGGAAGTGAAGCAGCTAGGACATGAATCTGTACCCATATGGGATGCCAGCATCAGAGGTGGTGGCTTCACCGGCTATGCCACAACACTGGCTCTGATAATTTCTATATTTAAGCTTTCAAATTACTTATTTAGTGTTATGGATTCCATTTGTTTTCATTTCTTTCGAATCCTTAAATTCAAAATTCATTGTTTTCCAAAGTTGTTTTAATTTACAATAATTTCTTTTGAGTCTTTTACTTTTCATAAGAGTTCTCCTTATAGATTTTGTTTAAAGCTTTCTTCTACTGTTGTAACTCCTCTCCTGTAAACTACTAATTCCTCTTAACTGATCTGTCAATCATTTCTCTACTCATACTTCAGCAAGTTTAGGAATCTTTCAGAACATTTGTAGTTAGTTTGCTGGGGACCATTATACTATGGAATCTTGAAGATGAATAAAGAAATGATTTATGTTTAGCCACTGATGAGACTACTGGACTGATTGGTGCTCAGGACTTGACCACTATATTTCAGTCTTCTCCAGGTATGAACTTTTAGTGGCTTTCCTTTTTCTGGCCCATTAGAAGGAGGGCAGCTGATAGCACCAGTCCCACCTATAGTCAGCAAGAATTCATGGGATCAGCAGGGTAGCTCAGGGATACAGTGGTGAGCAGGTAGCAAGCATTCATTTCAACAGGTTTAGGCAATGCCTAGAAGCTGCTGGCTGCCATCTCAGAGAGCTTTGGTTTCAGAACTCCTTCCTTCAGCACACCGGGTTCTAGTCCCGGTCGGGGCACTGATCCTGTCCCGGTTGCCCCTCTTCCAGGCCAGCTCTCTGCTGTGGCCCGGGAGTGCAGTGGAGGATGGCCCAAGTGCTTGGGCCCTGCACCCCATGGGAGACCAGGAGAAGCACCTGGCTCCTGCCATCGGATCAGCGCGGTGCGCCGGCCGCAGCGCGCCTACCGCGGCGGCCATTGGAGGGTGAACCAACGGCAAAAGGAAGACCTTTCTCTCTGTCTCTCTCTCTCTCACTGTCCACTCTGCCTGTCAAAAATTAAAAAACAAAAAAAGGAAAGAATAACCTTTCTTGCCTAGTGTTTGTGTTTTTTTAATTGTTTTTATTTTTTTTATTTATTAAACTTTTATTTAATGAATATAAATTTCCAAAGTACAGCTTATGGATTACAATGGCTTCCCCCCTCCCATAACTTCCCTCCCACCTGCAACCCTCCCCTTTCCCGCTCCCTCTGCCCTTCCATTCACGTCAAGATTCATTTTCAATGCTCTTTATATACAGAAGATCAGTTTAGTATATATTAAGTAAAGATTTCAACAGTTTGCCCCCATATAGCAACACAAAGTGAAAAAATACTGTTGGAGTACTAGTTATAGCATTAAATAACAGTGTACAGCACATTAAAGACAGAGATCCTACATAATATTTTTTAAACACCTAAGAATAATTTCGTGTTAATTACAGTGTTCAACCACTAGTACTAGAACAACAACAACAACAACAAATACTAAAAAGGATAAAGTATTACATTGTACATTTAATCTGAGACGGAGAGGGAGAGAGGAAGAGAGAGTGAGAGGGACAGTTAAAGAGCATATGAGCACTCCCTTTTGATGAGTCATTCTCAGAAGTCCTGCAATGACCAGGGTTGGGAACCAATAACTCAATCTAGATCTCCCGTGTGGTAGCAGGAACCCAATTATTTGAGCCATCACTACTGCTTCCAAGGCAGGTTCATGTTAGCAAGAAGCTATTCCTCGTATCTTAAACAATGCTGTACAGTATGTGTCTTTTCCTCTTGGCTTGGTTTCTGCAAGGTTATCTGGGAAGTCTAAAGATCCCAGAAATATGCTATCCTGCTTACATTCCTACAATGAAACATGGTCATCTCTATATCAGTTTCCGAACTCCTGTCATTCTTAGACAGGCAGACACGCATGCAAACACACACACTCCAAAATCTCACTCACTGGCAATTCACACCAATAAAAAGTTGTAGGAAGGAAGGAGTTGAGAACATGTGCTCAGGATCCCATATTTCTTTGGGTGGTTGGGTTTATTTCCTTTTATTCTCTCTTCATCTGTACTAAAATCTCCCTGATTGTAGGAATGTTAGGTATTTAAGGAAAATTGTATAATGAGGATAGTGTAATCCAACTCCAGTAGACATTTCTTAAAAACATAATTGATAAGTGGGTGACCCAAGCAAAAACAAATACCTTGGAACTAACAACTAAGACATATGGTCACATTAGCACCAGAGACTTATTTTTTTCTCAAACCATTTCCAATTTTGTATTGATTAGATGCTGTACTTGAAAATCCAGATACCATTGATCTGTATCAAACACTTAAAAGAGTTCTCAGTAAATACTTATGGCTTTTGGTGAATCAAAAATAAGACTACAACTGTGGTAGATCAGTCCATGCAGTTTTTATTTCTTTTTTAAAAGATTTATTTTATTTATTTGAAATAAAGAGTTACAGAGAGAAGTAGAGACAGAGAGAGGTCTTCCATCTGCTGGTTCACTCCCCAGATGGCCGAAATGGCTGGAGCTGCTCCGATCCAAAGCCAGGAGCCAGGAGCTTCCTCTGGGTCTCCCATGCAGGTGCAGGGGCCCAAGAACTTCTACTGCTTTCCCAGACCATAGCAAAGACCTGGACTGGAAGAGGAGCAGCCGGGGCTCGAACCGGCACCTATATGGGATGCCAGCACTTAAGGCCAGGGCTTTAACCCACTGTGCTACAGCGCTGGCCCCAACAGTTTTCATTTCTTAAATGACTTTGTACATGTGTCCTTCCTTTTTAACTGGTATCACAATCGCTGATTCCCAAATAATTTCTAAGGCTCTGTGAAGTGATTTTGGATAGTTTCATGATAAACTAGCTTAAGAGCTGCTTGACCTGCCTTAAGTCTTCAATGTCCCAGTTCTTCAGTTGATCAATAGAAACACTCTTGGAGATGTGTAGTTGAAAGTATAACTTATACCCATAATTTCCTTCTGCTGTGAATGTAATTGACTCCCATTTTAAGCAAAAAGCACTTTGAGAAGGTTAAAAAAGTTGAACTCTACCACTTTTGGATACAGAAGTAAGGAAGTAAGCATATTCTAAATAAAGTCAGAGGGAGTGGTAGAAAGAATGACGCAATGAGGATAAGAGGTATGTTTGCAAGATGAATTGGCTCACTACCACTACTGCTAAAAGCATATAGAGTATCATAACATCTTAAGAAAAATTACCAAAATGCTTAAAGAAGCATTATGTGGAAGAGTCAGAGGTCTATAAAACTGAACAGAAAGAATCTTCTTGTGGTTTAAATAAAATGAAGATTTTTTCTTTTCGTTTCTACATTTGAATGATTCTAAAGAGGCTCAGGTGGCCCTAAGAGCCTTAGAATTGAGATTATTATGTAGAGATGACAGCTAGAGAAGTCTCAACCTGGGGTTCAGCTTAATTGGTTTCTGACTGTAGGACCTCATATTATTTATCCCAACATGGTTCCAAAATTTTTTTTGCTTCCCCGCAAAGTAGATGTTCTCTAAGATTACCTCCTGCCTATCAGACTGAGTCTCTATGAGTTGAAATGTTTTCTAATAGTTGCTGCTTCCATTCCAGCTCAGCTGGACTTGGAAAGGGAAGGGCAGCTGGGTAACCAGGACAGATTCGGGAAAGACATGGCTGTATCTCAGTGATGTGTGCTCTAAAAATAGCCCTGTATGGTTTCCAAGTGTCCTGATTATCAATCTCTGCCACCACCCTGGGCACCAGTATTCTGTTTAGAATCTGGCAAGAGGGACAGTCCTGGGCATTAGTATTCTGTTTAGCAGCTGCCAAGCAAGACCTTGTAAAACTTCCATTTTGGCTCTCCCTAAACTGCACTCTGTGACACAGATGAAGTATCCATGGTGTGAAAAGGTCTAAATTTTTTTGATATAAAAACGATTTATTTATTTATTTGAAAAGCAGAGTTACAGAGAGAGAGGAAGAGAGACAGGGAGAGAGATTTTCCATCTGCTGGTTCACTACCCAAATGTCCAAAATGGCTGTGCTGGGCTGAAATCAGGAGCTAGGAGCTTCTTTGGGGTCTCTACATGGGTACAAAGGCCATCTTCTGCTGGTTTCCCATGCAGGGAGCTGGATGAGAAGTGGAGGATACAAGTTGGTGCTCTTATGGGATGCCAGCATCAGAGCTGGCAGCCAAATCCACTATGCCACAACACCAGCACCTTCAGATTCTTGTTAAAGTGTATTTTGCTAAATATTCAGCATTTTACTGAGCAGTTTTCCAGATTGATTTATAAAATTCATTTATTTATTTATTTAATTTAACAGGTAGAGTTATAGACAGTGAGAGAGAGAAAGGTCTTCCTTCCATTGGTTCACTTCCCCAAAGAGCCGCTACTGCTGGCACTGCACCGATCCAAAGCCAGAAGCCAGGTGCTTCTTCCTGGCCTCCCATGCGTGTGCAGGGGCCCAGGCACTTGGGCCATCCTCCACTGCCCTCCCGGGCCACAGCAGAGAGCTGGACTGGAAGAGGAGTAACCGGGACTAGTTCCCGGCACCCATATGGGATGCCAGTACCACAGGCGGAGGATTAAGCAAGTGAGCCACGGCGCCAGCCCCATAAAATTCATATATTTGGGTAAATAGTATATGAGCTTTCATTTGTATTCTTGAACTGGGCTCTACAAAGGTTAGGAGCAGGCCTGCTTATCACTAGTCATTTTAGATAGGAAAAGACTTCACCTGACCAATTCCTGGGCCAGTTGTAGTGCTGTTCCTTTACCATCTCCAAACAAGGCTTGCAACTAGAATCTGGTCTTGGTTATCCCATTAGACTCATAAACTACACAATGATATTTTGGTCACTGATGAACTGCATATATGATGGTCACGCCATAAGATTATAATGATTATAATGGAGCTGAAAATTATTATCACCTAGGAGAAAGAAGTTCTGGTGCTCTATTGTTCACTAGGGTATCTATAGATGTGATAATGTATACTGTTTTCTTTTTTAAAGACAAGGTAGAAGAATGGATTTTGAATGTTTTCATCATAAAAAAAGACAAATGTTTGAGGAGAGTATAACATTTACCTATTTGGACATTATACAATGTATGTATTGAAACATCACACAATATCCCAAATAAATGCACAATTATATACATATATATATATATATCAGTTAAAAATTCCTATCAACCTATCAATGATGTAGCCATGATATCATCAACACACAACACATGACTCACATATTTTTGGTGATGTTGGTATAAACATACCTACTGTGTGCCAGTTTATAGCACATGCAATTATGTGGAGTACATAATATTTAATAATAATAACTGACTACGTTATTAGTGTATGTTTTTACTATACTATGATTTTTACTGTTATTGTAGAGTGTATGCCTATTAATGCAAAAAGTTAACTATAAAAAGTGCTGTGTTATGGTGGTGTGCCTCATACATGTCACACTTACATGTCAAGTAATTGGCCTATACCATCTAGGTATGCATAAATACACTCTATGTAGTTTGAACAAAAACAAAAATACCTAATTATGCATTTCTCACAACATGTCCCCATCATTAAATGATACATGATTCTAACTGGGGGATCCTGACTTGGCACTTGCTCTGAATCTCAGGTTTTCCATCTGTGAAACAAGGAGGCTGGACAGGATGAACTGAGTCTTTCCAGTTTTTCAGCAGTAAGAATGATAGAGTAGACAATTATTTTTCCTTTGGGGTTCTTTTTTAACTTTTATTTAATAAATATAAACATAAATTTCAAATTTACAGCTTGGTTTACAGTGGCTTCCCCCCCCCCAATAACTTCCCTCCCACCCACAACCCTCCCATCTCCCACTTCCTCTCCCATCCCATTCATCATCAAGATTCATTTCAGTTATCTTTATATACAGAAGATCAATTTAGTATATATTAAGTAAAGATTTCAACAGTTTGCACCCACACAGAAACACAAAGTGTGAAGTGCTGTTTGAGTACTAGTTATACCGTTAATTCACATAGTACAACACATTAAGGACAGAGATCCTACATGGAGAGTAAGCGCACAGTGACTCCTGTTGTTGACTTAACAATTGACACTCTTGTTTATGGCATCAGAAATCACCCTAGGCTCTTGTCATGAGTTGCCAAGGCTATGGAAGCCTTTTGAGTTTACCAACTCCGATCTTATTTGACAAGGTCATAGTCAAAGTGGAAGTTCTCTCCTCCCTTCAGAGAAAGGTACCTCCTTCTTTGATGGCCCGTTCTTTCCGCTGGGATCTCACTCACAGAAATCTTTCATTTAGGTCTTTTTTTTTCCAGAGTGTCTTGGCTTTCCATGCCTAAAATACTCTCATGGGCTCTTCAGCTCTTTGGGGTTCTTAATAGAACCTTTAAATCGTTTTGGACCAAGGCTTCTATGTGTAAAGCAGAGTGCATCCTCAATATGCTTTTGTGTTTTGAGTATGCAGTGGAGTTGTACTATGTCTCACCAACTTGTGCATACAAAAATGAATTTGATATCTATTTGTATATATTTATATGAATTATGTATAACTCCACTTTCACCAGTTTATATATGCTTAAGGCAAGAGCCTCCACTGTCCTCAAAATTTCAGTAGACTATCTATGGGCCTCCTCAGGGTTATTACAAATGCAATTCATAATAATCCTTAGGGTCTTTCACTATAAGATGCCATATTAGTGTCTTCTAAAGAGTTTGTTTCCCCGTGACCTTCCACACTGCACCTGTAGCCTCAGTTAATGACACTGTGCTGAGGTGTCATCATCTCTAAATGCCTCCAAGGCTATAGTCCTACAGAATGAGCAACAGCCATGGCATATACCATGCTGACAATGAGGAATGCCCCCTCTTCCTTTCTCTTCATTTTATCTCCTACTTTCTCCCTGAGATACCAAAGCAGAGATAAATACGCTCCCCTCTCTGATATAATCTCATGTGAAAGCCGGGCTTCCCTCCATGGAACTCAGACAATGATCCAAGGATCACAGGACAGACCATAAATCTGACTTCAACATCCCTGTCTTTCCTGGGTGCTGAATACCTTTAGGCATTTCCCTACACAACATCAACCAGGCAGATATTCACAGATTACTGACCCACTAATGTATCAGATATGCCAGATAAGAGAACACAACTGGGACACAACAAATCTGTCAATGAATGAATGGATAAGAAAACTGAATTCCAGGGGAAAAAATGGCATATAGTGATACTAGGCTGACTTTCCAAGCATCTCAGAAATTCATTTAGATACACATTGTTTATGGATGTTAGCTGTGTGTTTTAGCTTTAGTGAAGTGAGAGACTTCTTAATCAAACTAATAATGTGATCTCGGGGCTGGCACCGTGGCTCACTTGGTTAATCCTCCACCTGCGGTGCCAGCATCCCATATGGGTGCCAGGTTCTAGTCCCGATTGCTCCTCTTCCAGTCCAGCTCTCTGCTGTGGTCCAGGAGGTCAGTGGAGGATGGCCCAGGTCCTTGGGCCCTGCACCCGCATGGGAGACCAGGAGGAAGCACCTGGCTCCTGGCTGCAGATTGGCGCAGCTCCGGCTGCAGCGGCCATTCGGGGGGTGAACCAACAGAAGGAAGACCTTTCTCTCTGTCTTGTCTCTCTCTCTCACTGTCTAACTCTATCTGTCAAAAAATAAATAAATAAAACATAAAAAATGTGATCTCATTTACTACTCATTAATTTCATTTTCAGCATGGCTCCTCAAGCCAACTCTACATTTCATTAGGAGGCCATGAGTCAATAATAATGATGATGATGCTAATAATTCGATTAACAAAACATTTATATAATACACTCTAAACCACCTGCAGTTTTGGCGGTTGGAAAAACTAATCATTAATGCTCACTGAATACTTGTGATGTATCAGGAACTGGGCAACACATTTAAATGAATTATCTTATTTACTTCTCTAGGTCAGGGGTTGGTAAACATTTTCTGTACAGGGCCAGATAAGTTATTTTCAGCTTTTGAGTCATAACATTTCTGTTTGACAATTCAGCTTTGAAAGCCAAAGTGTAAACAAATGGGTGTGGCTTTATTCCAGCAAAATTTTATTTACAAAAATAGGTTGAAGACTGAATTTGGCCCACAAGTCATAATTTGCTGATACCTGCTTTATGGAATGCATGAAGTTGAGGCTGTTTATATCTTCATTTAATAGACAAGTAGATGGAAGCATAAAGAGAGGCTAAGCAATATGCTCAAGGTCTCAGATACTAGAGAATGGAACTGGGATTTGAATCAAAACAATCTGATTCTAAAATTCACATTCTTTAGTACTGAGTCACTTCCGACATTTGGCAGTAAGTTGCAGACTACTCTTAGGTAGAAAACTAGAGCTTGGACCTGTCCATGAACCTGCATTGTGCGTAGGCCTAATGTTTTTTTCCTTAGTCATCGACATTACCAACAAAACTTGATATATACTGATCATCTGTTAAAGAAAAAGGCAGCAATAAATGAAAGGTCATTTTTTTCCATTTTTAACCA
Organism: Lepus europaeus; assembly: GCF_033115175.1. NCBI lineage: Eukaryota > Metazoa > Chordata > Mammalia > Lagomorpha > Leporidae > Lepus > Lepus europaeus. The sequence goes on along the minus strand of NC_084850.1, from coordinate 106,106,510 downwards.
CTGACTCATGCTTTGAAATATCAAAAAAGGGTCATGTATGCTCCTTGCTAACAACCCTTAATTAGAAATTTACAGTATTCATGACTTCTTAATCACACTAATAATGCGATCTCACTTACTAGCCATTAATTTTATTTTCAACATGGCCCCTCAGGTCATGTCTACCTTTCATCAGGAGGCCAAGAGTCAGTGATGATGATGATGATGATGATGATACGATAAACAACACATGTATATAATACATTGGAAGTCACTCAATGTTCTAAGCACTTGAATGTATTAATTCATTTAACCTTCACAACAATCACTGCACAAATGAAGAAACTAGGATCTAGAGGTATGAAGCAAAATGCTAGTCAGTGACCCAGGTGGACTTTGAATCTTAGCAGACTGGTTCCAGGGTTCATATTCTTAATTACTATGCCCAAAAGTCTTTCAAGGAGGGATTTAAAATACAGATACAAACTAATGTTTGTTGGGTCCCATGTTGTGGCACAGTGGGATAAGCTCCCACTTGCAAAGTCAGCATGCCATATTGGAGCATCACTTCAAGTCCCAACTTCTCTATTTCCAATCCTTTTTTCTGCTAATGAGCCTAAGAATGCAAAAGATGATGGCTAAAGTACTTGGGTCCCTGCTGCTCAGGTAGGAGAACAAGATGGAGTCCCTGGATCCTGGTAATCATGGCCATTTGGAGAGTGAACCAGTGGATAGAAGATGGATGGGTGTGTGTGTATATACATACGTATGTATGTGTGTCTCCCTCTTTCTCTGTCACTTTGCCTTTCAAATAAATAAACTGTTTTTAAAAAGCACTAAAGTTAATAATTTGGGTCAGATTCTTCTGTGTAGGTAAAATGTAAACTGCACTTGGTGATTGATTATGGAATAGTCTGCTACATTCCTCCTTACTAAGGGGATCATGACATAATCATTGAGTGTACAGGGATAGGAAGTCCTCACCACCAGTCTTTTTGCTCACTCTCAACAAATGGAAATCTGTAAAATGCTAGTGCCCATATCCTGAGGCAATTTAGTCTTCATTTGTGTGCAGTGGTAGTGGGAGAAGGAGAGGGACCACAGGACACCTCCGGAATGCCCAGGGTCAGGACAATGGCATATTAACATTTTGAAGTGGAGGTATTTTATCACCTTTATGGTTTTCTTTTCTGTTTTTTTTTAAAGACTTTATTTATTTGCGAGGTATAACTACAGACAGAGAGAGAGACAGAGAGAAAGGTCTTCCATCTACTGGTTCAATCCCCAAATGGCCTCAACAGACAGAGCCGATCCTATCCGAAGCCAGGAGCTTCTTCCAGGTCTCCCATGCAGGTGCAGGGGCCCAAGGACTTGGGCCATCTTCTACTGCTTTCCCAGGCCATAGCAGAGAGCTGGATCAGAAGTGGAGCAGCTGGGGCTCGAACCAGTGCTCCAATATAGGATGCAGGTGTTGCAAGTAGTAGCTTAACCCACTGTGCTACAACATCAGCCCCTCAGCCCAGTTCTTAGCTGGCTAATTGCTATTTTCTTTCTTTCTTTTCTTTCTTTTTTTTTTTTTTTGACAGGCAGGGTGGACAGTGAGAGAAAGAGAGAGAGAGAGAAAGGTCTTCCTTTTTTTGCCGTTGGTTCACCCTCCAATGGCCGCCACGGTAGGCGCGCTGCGGCCGGCGCATCACGCTGATCCGAAGCCAGGAGCCAGGTGCTTCTCCTGGTCTCCCATGGGGTGCAGGGCCCAAGCACTTGGGCCATCCTCCACTGCACTCCCGGGCCACAGCAGAGAGCTGGCCTGGAAGAGGGGCAACCGGGACAGGATCGTTGCCCCGACCGGGACTAGAACCCGGTGTGCCGGCGCCGCAAGGCGGAGGATTAGCCTAGTGAGCCGTGGCGCCGGCCAGCAACAGCTTTTATAAATGAAGCACACTTTACCAGGCATGGTACTAAGAAGTTTACCTGCATGACAATATATAATCTTCACAATCAGCCTGTGCACTAGATTCTGTGAGCTTTGTTTTACAATGAAGGAAACTCTAATCACATAGGTAATAAACCGGAGGAAATGTAAGGAATTTAAGTTCAATTCTGCTTTAAATAAGACTAAGAGTCCTGCTTTGACCTATCACCTAATTCTGAACCTGAGTATCTTGATAAACATGTTGTTGATGATGATGACTCTAATTTGAGGCCCTACTATGTACTATGTTTGCATTTAGCTAAGCAAATGATATCATTAGGGTTGAAAATAAAGGCAATCTGCACCCAGAGACTGGGATTTTTCTACTGTAGAGCGGATTTCTGTTCCCTCATGGTTGAGACATAGTTTTGCTTTTTTGTAGTCATCCTAGTAATCATGATATTGCTTGGGAACTCTGGCCATGTGATTTGAGAGCTAACCTCTTTCTTGACGTTCACTGTCACTTTTCCAATTCTGATTTTCAGTCCACCTATTATCTTGGAACTGTTGTAGCAGATCTTTTGATGGCCCTGACTGCCTACTTGCTGAGCTTCCCAGTGCTACTTCCCTGTCCCAAGCGCCTGGCTTCAGTACCTCCTATCTCCCAACCTCATGCTTCCTGCCCCCCTACATCTGGACCTATACATAAGCATCTGACCTACTTCCAATAGGGACTGTCTCATTTTTCAGGTTGAAGGCTCAACTTCTCTGGCATAGCTATAGCTTTCCAATGTCTGAAAGTCCCTTCCAAAGATCTAAGTGCAGCCTTGCTCTCTGAGTCATACCTTAATCAATGACAAATCAAGAAATAAAGGCTTCCTTTAAGATCTGATTAAAGTATCTCCTTGGAAGTGACTGAATTCCCAAAGCACTATTTACCCCTATGAGATCCACATAATTTCTGTCATATTTAGGCACATACACACTTACACAGTAAATCTCTCCACTCAGAAGGAATTCCCCATGAGAACTAGATCAGATTTAATTCATACATTTGATGCTTAAAGAAACCATGAAGTGGAGAAATTTGAGTATATTGAGATATAATCCCCTAAATGATTCAAATAACTTTATTCAAGATACTAAATTCACAAACATTTATAATTTGTCAAAATAAGCATTTTTCCTCATGGATAAAATATTGAAAATTAATGTTTTATTTTAAAGCTATGCCATCTTTGTATATATATTTTAAAAATTATTTGAAAGGCAGAAAGAAAGAGAGACTGAGATTGAGATTCCATCCACTGATTCACTCCCCAAATGCCTGCAACAGACAGGGCCGAGAAAGGCCCAAACTAGGAGACCAAATTTCAACTTAGGTCTCCCACATGGGTGGCAGGGACCCAAGTACATGAACCAATACCTGCTGTCTCACAGGGTACACATTAGCAGGAATCTGGATCTAAAGTGGAGCTGGGACACAAACCTAAGCACTCTGACATGAGACACAGCTGTTCTAAATGCTATATAAACTGCTGATACTTGCCCCCCAGGAAATATTTTAAATATTCTCAAATTAATTTAAACAATTCACAGAGAAAAAAAAAGAAGAGTATAACTAACGATGAGCATTAATAGGAAGTAATAAGTATATTTTTCTAAGATTTATAAAATCTCTGGCTTTGTAAAGTCAAACAAAGTCAAACTGAAGTGCAGTCCATTAGAAATATTTATTCTATATTGAAAATGTTCAAGATTCAATAACAGTGAATGAGTATTGAAATTCAGGTAAAATATGAGTTGAATTCTACTCAATAGTTGAGTACACAATGGGCAAGGAGAAATTCACTGATATGTACACTATAGTATTGATCTGTCTTACCTGAGTCATTTATTTGGAATAAAAGGAATTCTGCCATTGTGTCCATGAAGTTAATCAAACACAGCTGTAAGCCACATACTAACAATATTGTCAATTTCCAGTCAATTACAAATAGAAATGTCCTTCGCTGCTACCAACCCAATAAGTGGGCTGATTTTCCTAACCATAATCACCATAATTCGCTGTAATTTACAGGCCTAATTTTCTGCCTTCATTTTCACAAAGACTTCTATAGTAGGCACAATATGCTCCTGTGGGTAAGTCATGCATTGTACCCTTTGTACATGTAAAGATTACTTCATTAATTATAAAAAATATATACAAAAAAGGCCGGCGCCGTGGCTCAACAGGCTAATCCTCTGCCTTGTGGCACCGGCACACCGGGTTCTAGTCCCGGTCGGGGCACCGATCCTGTCCCGGTTGCCGTCTTCCAGGCCAGCTCTCTGCTATGGCCAGGGAGTGCAGTGGAGGGTGGCCCAAGTGCTTGGGCCCTGCACCCCACGGGAGACCAGGAGAAGCACCTGGCTCCTGCCATCGGATCAGTGCGGTGCGCCGGCCTCAGCGCGCCAGCCACGGCAGCCATTGGAGGGTGAACCAACGGCAAAGGAAGACCTTTCTCTCTGTCTCTCACTGTCCACTCTGCCTGTCAAAAATAAATATATATATATATAGAGAGAGATATATATAAAAGATACTATCAAATTTCCGCAACCTGTGGAAGAGGACATAGGTGGACATTTAAAGTCATTTGGGTGTACATAAAATTATCTTAAACGTTTCATATGTCCACAGTAGAGAATTTTATATGTCCACAGAAGAGAAACATTTCTGCAACAACAGATCCTTTCTTATCCCTCCTAAGCTGATTACTGCCTTTTGGAGGCTACCATTTCCAACTACTTTGGCTCTATTTAGGTGTTTAGTATCCAAAGTGCCAATTCTTGATATAATTTTTCTGTTTTCAGTATTATCTGCTAATTTCTACTCTGGTAGGTTAAGATTCAGCTCTCTTAGATACTCTTTTTCCATAGGCCCCTATGACATAAAAATACCTTCCACTAGGCCCCACATTTTAAATATTCCACCACCTCTAATTACCATTATATTAGTGACTAAGCTCCCAGTACATGAATCTTTGGGGAACAAACCATATCCAAACCATAGCTATTGCTAAAGTTGTTATCTATGAAATCAGATCGTGCACATCTGCAACCTGGGTTTACAGCCTGCCATTTCTATGACCTTGCTCAATTTCAGTTCAGTGTAACTGTGCCTTCTTTCCTCACATACACAACGGCTAAGATAGCATTGCCTGTGTCATTGTGGGCCAGGGGTTACCAAATTTAGCTTGCATCAAATATCAGAGAGAGCTTGTTGAAACAGATAATTAGGGGGCCGGCACTGTGGCGCAGTGGGTTAAAGCCCTGGTCTGAAGTGCTGGCATCCCATATAGGCGCCAGTTCTAGTCCCGGCTGCTCCACTTCTGATCCAGCTCTCTGCTATGGCCTGGGAAAGCAGTAGAAGATGGCCCAAGTGCTTGGGCCCTTGCAGCCATGTGGGAGATTCAGAAGAAGCTCCTGGCTCCTGGCTTTGAACCGGCACAGCTCTGGCCATTGACGCCATTTGGGGAGTGAACCAGTGGAAGGAAGACTTTTTTCTCTCTGTCTCTCCCTCTCACTGTCTGTAACTCTACCTCTCAAATAAATAAATAAAATCTTAATAAAAGGAAACAGATAATTAGGCTTTACCTTCAGAAGGTCTGATTCCATAGTTCTACAATGGGGCCTGAGACCATGCATTTGTAACAGGCTTCCAGGTGAAGTTGATGCTGCTGGTCTGAGGACCACACCTTGAGATTCATGGCCACTGGGTTATATGGAAATAAAATCAGAGGAAACATGCAGTGTATTGAGTTTAGGGCCCAGTAAATATTAAAAATCTTACTTGTTTTTACTGTTATTATTGGAAAAGCTGTACTTTTCTTATTTAAAAAAAGATTTATTTATTAGAAATGCAGAGGAGAGAGAGAGAGAGAGAGAGAGAGAGAGAGAGAGAGAGAGATAGGGAGAGAGAGATCTTTCATCCATTGGTTCACTCCCCAGATGGTTGCAATGGCTAGGGCTGGGCCAGGTTGAAGCCAGAAACCCAGAGCTTCTAAGTCTCTCACATGGGTGGCAGGAGCCCAAGAATTTGGGTCACATTCTGCTGCTTTTCACAGGTGCATTAGCAAGGGAGTGGTACCAGATGTGGAGCAGCTGGGATTTGAACTGGTGCTGGCATCACAGGCAGCAGCTTTACCCTATATGCCATAATTCCAGTACCAAGATGCTGCGCTTTTCTACTCAAGAACATTAAATCAAACCTCTATGACTAAAGAAAGGGTCAAGAATTGGGAAAAACTGAGGACCAATAATGTTCAAGAAACAGATTTTTGTAAACAAATTCCTTGGATCACACTGAACCACAGCTAGTCAATAATAAAAATATCACAGGTATGTTGAAAAAGGACAAGCTTAATAATACCTTCTTTGGCTGGGGCTGAACACAATACCAACTGCATCTTTGGTCTGGCTTTGGGCTTTCTATAGTGCCATCAACACCCCTGAGTGAACTCACACTTCTCCCTCTCTAATTTCAAGCTATCAGGGCAGGCCCTGTGAAGGAGAGGTAAGGCACAGACTAATTATTTCTGGCTCAATTGCTTCATCTCATTGAGAAAAGACAAGCTTAATAAATTAAAATATTCATTTAGTTAAGTTGTTCTAATCATTATAAATACTACTTTTTACTCAGAACAAGTAGAATAATTCCATTCATGCAATTAACTACATGCCAATTCAAAGATTCTCATGTTTCAACTCTATTCAAAAGATGATTCCATGAAACCTGTACCCTAGGTCAAGGACAATATCTATTCATGGGAGCTAAATCAAGAAAGAGTACCAGGGCCACTGCTGTAGTACAGTGGGTTAAAGACCCAGCCTGCAGTGCTGGCATCCTATATGGGTGCCAGTTTGAGTCCTGACTGCTCCACTTCCAACCCAGTTCCCTGATTATGCACCTGGGAAAGCAGCAGAGGATGGCCCCAGTGCTTAGGCCCCAGCACCCACATGGGAGACCCAGAAGAAGCTCCTGGCTCCTGGTTTCAGATTGGCCTGGATCCCGCTGTTGTGGCCATTTGGGGAGTGGACCAGCTGATGGAAGACCTCTCTCTCTCTCTCTGTGTGTGTCTCTACTTCTCTCTGAAACTCTTTCAAATAAATAAAATAAACCTTATAAAAACAAAAAGAGTAACTTGAAAAACCAGGAAATGGCAAGGATTTTAAATTTTTTCTCAATGTTTCTCTTCAGCTCTGATCAAATAAGACACAGATTCATATCTAACAAACATTTTCTGGGAATCTTTTGTATCTCAGACCTTATGCTAGGTGCTTGTCCAATAATATCTTGTTCAATATGCACAATAAGCAAATCTACTATTGTATATTACAGTCATAGAGATTTAATATTATAACAGAATTAAGTCTACAGGAAGCATGAAAACATCAAAAATCTCTACCCACCACTTATTGGCAATGAGTGATTTTGATATTTATTTCAAACAAAAAATGATCTAAATATCACATCTGGATATTGAATTTATTGCAGTTCCATTCTTTACTATAGCTCAATTGATTGTAAACCCTTGTGTGCATATCAATTAATATAAAGGACTATATATTCAAAACCAGACACACCATACTTCATATTTGATTTAAAGGTCTTTCAAGGATGTTTTTGACCATAGGGGATTTTCATCTTAAAAGTTAACTTCCAAAACTCACTTTTAGATAAAATGAAACTTTTTTGTGATCATTTTAAGCCAAAATTCATGGCTATCTGAATCCTTAGCAGGTCAATATGATACTTGTTTTCACACAGTGCAAAACTAGACCTCAGTCAGGAACAAATCTGGGACTACTGGAGCATAACTTTAAAGAAGTGGCACCCTTGACTTGGGCTTAACGAAAATCTTCAGAATTGTATTGGAGTTATTTTCATTGGTTTGTTCAACAAAGTATTATTTGGTATTGAAAACATGACAGGCATTGCTCTAGGTGCTAGAGACACAGCAGTTAATAATCCACAAATTACTGCTCTCGGAGCTTCTACATTTTAGAATCAGAAGAACAAAGTAACAGATAAACATATACTTAATATGTCATGTTGCATTTCATCAAGTGAAAGGGATGGTTATTTAACACCATCAAAAAAGGGAGAAAATCAAGAGAACAGAGTCCCAGAAATAAAGTGAAGAAAGGGTTTTAAACAGAAAAGAGTGATCGACAGTGTTTTATATAGATGGCATATTGAATAAGATGAAAACTGAGAAATGGTCATATGATGATGGCAACAGGAAGGTCATTGGAGACCTTGACAAGGAAGATCTGGGGAATGACGGGGATGGAAGGCTGATTACAGTGGGCTCAAGGGAAAATAAGGAATGTGAAGATAGAAAATAAGAAAAGCTACTGTTAATTTTTGTTGTAAATGGCAAGAGAAATGGTACAATATTCAGAGGGGAATGAGCAATGAAGGAAAACATGGTATATTCTCATGCTGAGAGGATTGATTCACTGGAAAAGGAAAAAAATGATGATATAAGAGAAAGGTGGATGAGTCCTGGATCCCTGTGCTTAAAGGAGTCAAGATGAGATCACATGTATAAGTAGAGGCCTTATATAATGACAGAAATAGTTCATTTGTACAACACAAGGAAGATGTAGAATAAAGGTACTGATACAGAAGATTGACAATGAATTTGGTGGGAAGATATGACTGTTCCTTTTTGAATGCTTCTATTTTCTCAGAGAAATAAGAAGCAGAACCATCCACTGAGAATGAAAAAAGGCAAGAGACATCAGTGGCTTGTAGAAACAAAGAAAGGCTTGAAAATAATAACCTAAGAGAATGGAAAAATGAATCGATTTGGGAAAAATAATAGAATTTACCAGCAGCTCTAAGGGTTCACTGAAGTCAGTGCACATGTGAATTATACTGGGTGAGCTGGCTGGCACAGAGCCAGTATCCAAACTGGCAGGCAGGATGAAGGTCTTTGGCTGTTGAACCTCTGTGTGAGGGCATGCCATGTTATTTCCCGCTTTATGTGACCATCTTCATAAATTTATATGACCTTTGCCATAAAAGAAATTTGACATCCTCAAGCAGTGATTGTTTGCATCTTTGCATCAATCACAACACTGTCCATTGTGACAAGCAAGCAAGGAGAGAACAGCATAGTAATAGACTTCAGGCACGCTGCCAATACAATGAAGACACAGACTGACCTTACTCATTTTTCAAGAAGGAAACAATAGAGATTGGATTAAGATGGTAGAGTAGAGAGGGAGCTCACTGCTCTAGTCTAGGAAAAGATAGTTTTAAAAAAGTGGAGAGAGTACAGTCTCAGGGAAGAGTTAAGGAGAAAAATGGCAGAGGAAACTCCACACAAAGTAAAAGGACACAGCAGATCTTCATGGAGGGTGTGGACATGCACAAATCAGGACCACAGCAACCAACAGCCTCCACACCAGCTTTAGAGACAGGTGAGATAAGACTGCAGCAGCCCAAGCCATTGGTGATAAAGCTACAGGAATAGCTGGGAGGGAATCTGGCTTGGAGCCCAGTGGGGGATAATGTAGAGGAAGAAAAAAAGGGGGGCATGTTTCTCTCTTCCCCAATCACCTTGCAATGGATCCTGGAATAAGCTGATACAGAGTGGGTGCCATTTTGGAGATATGGAACAGCTGTGCCAGCTTGTGTCCACACCCAGCAACCAGTCAAGCGGAGACTCCTGAGCCTGGCAGGGAGAACTGATGGGGGTGGGGTGGGCTGGGTGTTCGTGACTGTGGGAGGCTTATGTGCCAGGACTTTATAAACACTGACCCTGTGGGGTTCTGAAGACACTGAGGCTGTGTGAGAAGGCTCAGGGTGTGGCTGAGAATTTGGGCAGTCACTGTGGGAGGCTCTACACTCTCAGGACTCCCTGACTCCCTGGTGAAGGACACTGCTGGGGAAACTGTTTACACCAAGGATTGCAGAGATCCTTTGTGTAGTCCTTGAGGAAGTGTGGACAAATATACCCATTGAGGCTAGCACCCAGGCACTGGTTTCCTTTGAGGAGAAGAAATGAGTTGAATCAATGCTAACAGAAGAAAACTCTCCCCTCTGAATAAGAATAAAAAAGAGGATATTTAGCATACCCAACCTGGGTGTCACCTTAACACTCCCTTCACCCTGAAGCACTGTAACAGAGCTCCATGGCCACACCCATCACACAACTCTAGGTATTTGCTGAAAGTAGACACTCCACCAATCCACAAAGACAGTCCAAAGATAAAAGCCAACACACCAAAAAAAAAAAAAAAACAAAGAAACCAAAGAATATCTCCAAAAATGGCAAATAATAAACACATCAATTCAAGAAGCAAGAATAAGAAATGCAACATGATGTCCCCAAAGTAATACAACACTTCAATAATAGATTGTGAAGGTGAAGAGTTTGAAGAAATGATGAAATGGATTTCAAAAAATTGATCATAAGATTACATAGTAGTAATCAGAAGCAAATGCATGAACTAATGAAATCCATACACGACACGGAAGAAAATTACTCCCATGAAAGTGAGATCTTGAAGAGAAAGCAAAATGAAATGTTGGAAATGAAGAATTCAATAGGACAAATAAAATGCAATGGAAAGCCTTAACAACAGAATCAGTGAGGCAGAAGAAAGAATACCCACCTTTGAAGACAAATTGCAGGAAATTATACATATAGACAACAAGCAAGAAGAGGAAATTAGGCAACTAAAACACACTGTTGTGAATCTATAGGATACTATCAAATGGCCCAATATACTGGTTCAAGGAGTTCCCAAAGGCATGAGAAGACAGAAAGAATTAGAAGGTCTTTTCAGTGAAATAATTACATAAAATTTCTCTAATTTGGAGAAAGAAATGGGCATCCAAGTACAGGAAGCACACAGAAATCCTAATAGACATGAATAGAAAACATCTTCACCATGACACACTGTAATCAAACTCTCTACAATAAAACATAAAGAAAATATTCTAAAATGTGCATGAAAGAAATTCCAGATTATATTCAGAGAATCTCCAGTTAGACTCACAGTGGACTTCTCATCAGAAACCCTACAGGCAAGGAGAGAATGGTGAGATACATTCCAAGTATTAGGAGAAAAAAATTGTCAACCAAGAATACTGTACCCTGGAAAGCTCTCATTTATAAATAAATGTGAAATAAAGAATTTCTATAACAGAAAATGAAAGAATTTCTCACCACCAGTCCAGCCTTGCAACAGATGCATAAGGATGTGCTGCACACAGAAACACAGAAACATGGTCATCACTATGAAAGAAGGTAAAGGAAGAATATTTCCTAGTAAAAGTACAAAGGAAATCTAAACTAAAAAATTGGAATATTTATGGGAAAATGGCAGGGCAAATTTATTACTTATCAATAGTCACATTGAATGTAAATGGCCTCAACTCTCCAGTTAAAAGAAACACACTGGCTGAATAGATTAAAAAAAAACAAAACCCATCTATTTACTGCCTATAAGAAACACATCTCACCAAAAATAATATTCATGGACTAAAAGTAAAAGGATGGATAAAGATATTCCATGCTAACAGAAACAAAAAAACAGATGGTGTAGCTAACCTAATATCAGACAAAATAGACTTTAACACAAAAACTATTAAGAAAGAAAAAGAAGGGCACTATGTGATGAATAAGGGACCAATTCAATAGGAAGATGTAACTAATATAAATGTATATGTATCTAATTACAGGGTACTGGGCTATTTAAAAGAAATGTTAAGGGATCTAAATGGAGACATACACTCAAATATAATAGTAGTGGAGAACTTCTTTTTTTTATTTATTTGACAGGTAATGTTATAGACAGTGAGAGAGAGAGAGAGAGAGAGAGAGAGAGAAAGGTCTTCCTTCCGTTGGTTCACTCCCCAAATGGCTGCCACCAATCTGGCACCAATCTGAAGCCAGGAGCTAGGTGCCTCCTCCTGGTCTCCCATGCGGGTGCAGGGGCCCAAGCACCTGGGCCATCCTAGTGGAGGACTTTAATACCAAACTTTGAGCAATGGACAAATGAGTCAGACAAAAAAAATCAGCAAGGAAACAACATAATTAAGCTACACTATAGAACAAATGGAACTAACAGATATCTACAGACCTTTCCATCCTACAGTTGCAGAATACACATTCTTCAAAGCAGTGCAAAGAACTTTCTCTAGGATTGATCACATGCTAGTCCATAAAGCAAGTCTCAGCAAATTCAAAAAAATCGAAATCATACCATGCATCTTCTCAGACCACAATGCAATGAATCTGGAAATTAACAATGCAAGAATCTCTAGAACATATGCAAACACATGGATACTGAAAAATATGCTCCTGAATGAAAAGTGGGTCATTGATGAAATCAAAATAGAAATAAAAAAATTCTGGAAACAAATTAAGATGACAATACAACATATAGAAACCTATGTGATATAGCAAAAGTAGTGTAAAGAGGAAAGTTTATAGCAATTGGTGCCTACATCAAGTAATTGGAAAGGCAACAAATGAGGTATCAATATGTCTCAAGGGTCTAGAAAAACTACAGCAAACCAAACCCAAAACTAGTAGGAGAAAAGAAATAATTAAAATTACATAAGATATCAACAAAATTGAAACAAAAAAATAGAAAAGATCAACAAAAGCAAGAGTTGGTTTTTTGAAAAAAATAAATAAAATTGACATAGCATGGCCAAACTAACCAAAAAAAGGAGAGAGAATCAAATTAATAAAATTAGAGATGAAAAAGGAAACAGACACCACAGAAATAAAAACAATCATCAGAAAGTAATATAAAGAGCTATATGCAAAAAAACCCAGAAACCTAGAAGAAATGGTAAGATTCCTGGATACATAAAACCCACCTAATTGGCCCATGAAGACACAGAAAAACTAAAAAGACCCATAACCAAGATGAAAATTGAATCAGTAATAATAAAGAACCTCCCAAAAATGAAAAGCCCACGACCAGATGGCTACACTGCTGCATTCTACCAGATATTTAAAGGATAGCTAACTCATTTTCTTCTCAAACTATTCAAAACAAGTAAAAGGGATGGAATTCTCCCAAATCCTTTTTATTAAATAATTTTTATTTATTTATTTGAGAGAGAGAGTTACAGACAGTGAGAGGGAGAGACAGAAAGATATTCCTTCTGTTGGTTCACACCCAAGAGGGATGCAATGGGTGGAGCTGTGCCAATCTGAAGCCAGGATCCAGGTGATTTTTCCCGGTCTCCCACACAGGTTCAGGGGCCCAAGCACTTGGGCCATCTTCTACTGTTTTCCCAGGCCATAGCAGAGAGCTGGATTGGAAAAGGGGCATCCAGGACCAGAATTGGTGCCCATAAGGGTTGCCGATGGCGCAGGCAGAGGATTAACCTACTGCGCCATGGAGCTAGCCCCCCAAATTCTTTCTATTAAGCCATCATCACCTCAATTCCTAAACCTGAAAAAGATGAAACTGAGAAAGAGAACTACAGACCAATTTCCTTGATGAACAAAGACACAAAAATGCTCAACAAAATTCTGGCCTATAGAATCCAACAACACATCAAAAAGATCATTCAACTCAGACCAAATGGGAGTTATCCCTGATATCCAGGGAGAAAATTTTCAAAAGAGAAAATCCAAATGGCCAACACACGCATGAAAAAATGCTCAGGATCACTAGCTGTCAGGGAAATGCAAATCAAAACCACAATGACATTTCATCTTACCCTCATTAGAATGACTTTCATACAGAAATCAACAAATCATTTGTTTTTGTACCAGTATAAGGCTGTTTGATTATAACTGCCCTATGTATGTCTCTAAATCTGGTCTTGTGATGCCAACAAATAACAAATGTTGTTGAGGATGTGGGGAAGAAGGTGGGAATGTAAACTGGTAAAGCCACTATGGAAGAAAGTACGGCAATACCTCAGCAATCTGAATATAGACCTACCATATGACCCAGCCATCCCACTCCTGGGAATTTACCCAAGAGAAATGAAATCAACATGTGAAAGAGCTATCTGCACCCCCGTGTTTATTGCAGCTTAATTCACAATAGCTAAGACATGGAATCAACCAAAATGCCCAACAACTGAAAACTTGATAAAGAAATTATGGGATATGTACACCATGGAATACTACAGAGCTGTTAAAAAATGAAATCCAGTCATTTATAACAAATGGATGAATCTGGAAAAAAATCATACTTAGTGAAATAAATCAGTCCCAAAGGGACAAATATCATATATTCTCCCTGACCTATGATAACTAATAGAGCATCTAGAAGGAAATCTGTAGAAGTGAAACTGACACTTTAAGAAGCAATGTCTTGAACAGCCCTTCTTGACTGTTGAAGAACAGTTTTACTTTTTATGCTATTTGTTGAATTCTTTAATTAACAGTTAAACATATGTGTATAAAGTCAATTGCTTGCAAAAGATGTATCATTCCCCCCACTGTACTCAGTCATCAGGTGGGAACAGCCTGGGGGAGTGTGGCCTCGCTAGGAATGCTGAAATGGATCCTAAAAGGGTGGCTCCTGCTGCCACCTGACAGCTCTGTTGATAGCAATTTCTCTCTTATTGAGGTGTCTGTGTGTGTACTTCCATGACTGCAAGAGTCATCCATATTAGCTATATCCCCAACCCTATCTCTCTTTTTACAATCATCACCAATAGATAAAGTAACTATTTTCTGAATTTCCACAAATTTTTAGTATGTCAAGAGTTTTATTGACACTGTTCCCTCTCTCCCTGTCTTTCATTTTCTTTTCTGTCTGGTTATCTCCTATTCAATATTGAATATTTAGTCAAATAATGCTTCTTTTATGACATATCCTATACCCAAATCCCTTCATGCACCTCCATAGATTTTGGTAATAATTCTAGTGAGGCATTTATAATATCTCAGGAAGTTGTTTGCATTGTATCTACAATGCTATATTTAAAAATTCCTTGAAAAAAACATTTTGGATTTATTTTTGTATTCCAAATGCCATAGTTTCCAAACTGTACATCCGGAGCTCAAGAATACTACAGTGAAGTCACAAGGGATGTGATCAAATAATTTAGCTCTTCGAGTAAAACCAAATGACAGAGTATGAACTAAAATTATTAAATTGCCTGGCCATAAGTAGCTTAATGAATAGAAGCATTGGGTATTTTTCTTGGCTCAGGGTTGCCATGAAATATCAACTGAGTCACCAAGGGTTTTATGAATTGACGAAGTTTGGGAAACTACCGGAACTCTTAATGAGCACAGTATTTGGCACATTACTTCTGTTTGGTAAATTAACTATTGATTTTAGATGACTTTTCTGACTTGTAAAAATTTACTCAGTGCAAATATTCTCTGTGCCAGCCATTGCTCCAAGTAATTTACAGGAACTGAGTCATTTAGCCTTCTAACAGTCATATAAAGCAATAAATATCTTGATTTCCAGTTTAAAGATGTGGAAACTAAGACATGGGATGATGAAATAACGTTTATCTTGCAACTAAAAAGTGTGTTTAAAAACTGGTTCCAGGGTTGCCATTTTGAGGTTTGTTAAGCCGCCACTTGCGATGCCAGCATCTCATATTAGAGTGACAGTTTGAGTCTGCTTGCTCCACTTTTGATCCAGTTCCCTGCTAATGTGCCTGGGAAGGCCATGGAAGATGGCCCAAGTACCTGGACCCCTCACACCCATGTGGGAGACAGTGATGGAGTTCCCAGCTCCTGACTTCAGTCTCGCCCAAACCTGGATGTGGGGAGTAAAACAGTAGATAGAAGATCAATTGCTCGATCCCCTCCCCCTTTCAAACAAATTAATAAGAACTTTTTTAAAAAAATTAAATTCCAAAGCCACTACATTCTGCATATAAATTACTGAAAGATACTCAAAATAACAAATGGTGAGGTTGAAAGAAAATAATAAAATCACATTCACTTTATTGAAGTATATAAAGTGACCTTTTGAGAATTAAATAGACAAATTCATTATGGAGTATTTCAACAACTATTATTAAGTGTCTGATGGGCACAAAAGGCTATGAAGATTACAAAGATGAATAAAGGAATAGTTCTGAAACTGATAATTTTTAAGCAAAGTCATTTTTATAATAGTTTCATATTTTCATATTTCATAATTTTGATTTCGGTCTGCTAGTGATTTTTTTCTCTTATGTCTACTTTTTTCAGATATGCTTGTGGGGACTTAGCTTTCTCCATTTAATTAACTTATTCAGAATGAGGTTGACATTTTTACAATCTATGTCAGCTACTGATGTCACCCTATCTTGGTTCTAGCAGCTTTGAGCAACTAAGAGGGGATTTTCCATTTCCTCCTTTCTCTCATTCCTAAATGAAGACAAGCTCCTAGTTGATAATCAACAGCAGCAGAGGCCATAAGAATCCATGCACATTAGAAATTGGATAAGCAACCGTTAGGGCCAAGCATTTTGCTGCTCAGCAGAGATGGGAGTACCAGGAGAACAAGTCACCTTACACGAGTGACTTCCCAAGCAACCAGCATCAGAATCACCAGAAATCCTTTAAAATATAGTCTGGAACATCCTCACCTTGAACCCCAATATCTGAGTCTTGTGGAGTCTACCATCTAAATGAGTCTCAGGCTCCTTAAAATCAAACTAGAGCAAATCCAGTATATTTGTGCAAAAAATTCAGGTTGAGCTCTATATTTTTAGTCTACAGTTGGTTAAGGTGAAACTGTAGTTTTCAAATTCTGCACCAATTGGACAGATGGGAAATTTGGTATCCAGTTAGGATTCTGATACTGATTCTGTGTCTAACTTTGAGCAATCACTTCACCAGTATGTGTCTGAGATTTCACATGAGTCAAGTGGACCCTTCTCTTGTTTTACAACCTTAAAGGTGTATGATTGTATTTTGCTGAGTACAGGCACAAGATAATTTGATAGGTTATTATTGGACCCTTACAAACAAAAGGAGAAAGTTTTATAGCCAATCTGTATAAAATAAATAAGTATAACTTTTAGAAGGCTTGATTTTTGGCTTTGCACAAGCACATATCCAATATCTTCTTGACTTCTGCATAAATAAACATGAAATGAGACTTGATTTTATCTTGAAATTATAATACCAGCAAAAAGCGACCAGACTGAGTCAATATCTATCTAGTAAAATTGATGAGTTTTATACTGTCTTAAAATGACAGATATAATGCTACCATTATCAGTATTACAGAGGATAAACTGAGGAACACAGAAAATAATTTTATCACCATGTAATTGTATATCATCACTTGATTACATTTCAAATCCACTTAATTTTCTGATGTAACAATGGAAGTTTAATCTGTTACCAGAAATGCAAATATCAATGCAGTACTGGTGATAAGATGAGAAGATGCAAATACTGGCTTTTCAAGTCTGTAATTCCTTTACTTGGATGATTTCAAACCACCATGAAAAGTAAAGAAGCAGATAGAGAAGGATGATACATAATTCTGACTGACATTTTCAAGTGAAAAATAAGTTTTCTATTAGCTTCCTAGTTTGGTACTGGTATAGGAGGTTTGAATGGAAGCAATAGGTTAAACAAATTAAGCCTTTGTAAAATCTATAAACTTAAAAATAAAGGGAATGTTTCTGAATATTACTGTGGAAAAATACCTCAGATGCATTATAAGATATAGAATACTACATCTAAAAATCTCTCATGAACATGGAAACAAGGTTACACAAACATATTAAAGGTTACACAAAAATATTAAACAATACACTAACAAATTGAACCCAGAAATACATAAAAACAATTAGAAGCCACAAATAAGTGAGGTTCATTCCAAGAATGTAAGTGTGGCTTATAATTTGAAAATTAATCAGTGTAATCCACCATTATCCACAGAGTAAAAGAGAAAAATCACATAATCACATCGATCAATGAAGAAGCACATTTGATAACAATACCCAGTCATGATAAAACTCTCAGCAAATGAGGAATAAGCAGGAAACTTCCTCATTTTTTTAATTACACAAAAGGCGCAGTGCGCCGGCCGCAGCACACAAGCCGCGGCAGCCATTGGGGGGAGAACCAATGGCAAAGGAAGACCTTTCTCTCTGTCTCTCTCTCTCTCACTGTCCACTCTGCCTGTCAAAAATAAAAAATAAATAAATAAATTTTTTGGCTGGCGCCGTGGCTTAACAGGCTAATCCTCTGCCTTGCGGCACCGGCACACCGGGTTCTAGTCCTGGTCGGGGCACCGGATTCTATCCCGGTTGCCCCTCTTCCAGGACAGCTCTCTGCTGTGGCCTGGGAAGGCAGTGGAGGATGGCCCAAGTGCTTGGGCCCTGCACCCCATGGGAGACCAGGAGAAGCACCTGGCTCCTGGCTTCGGATCAGGGTGATGCGCCGGCCGCAGCGGCCATTGGAGGGTGAACCAACGGCCAAAAGGAAGACCTTTCTCTCTCTCTCTCTCTCTCACTATGCACTCTGCCTGTCAAAAAAAAATATTTTACTTATATATGAAAGACTTTTTCCCCCTAAGATTGGAAACATGACAAGGATATCTAATTTTCCCATGCTTATTCAATATAATACAGAAAGGTCCATCCTTTACAATAAGGCAAGAAAGAAAATGAAGGCTTAAAGATTATAAAGAAACAAAACTATCCCTATTTTAAGCTGACACCTTTTTTATATAGAAAAAAAATAAGAAATCTACCAAAAAGCTACAAAAATGATTCTAGAATAAGCGAGTTTATCAATATCACAGGATATAGGTTCAACACACAAAAATCATTTGTATTCCTATATATTGATATCAAACACATGGAAAACAAAATTTAAAATATAAATATTGTTTATAATTTATAATTGAGTTTTTAAAAGGATATCTAACAAAACATATGCAGATTTATATTTTGAAAATACAAAACACTGAGAATTGTAGGCAAAGAAGATCTAAATGAATGGAGAGATCTATTGTGTTCATGGACTATGAGACTCACTATAGTAAATATAACAGTTTTCCCTATTTTTATCTATAGGCTTAATGCAATTCCTATTAAAGTGACAGAAAGAATTTTTTGCAGACATAGATAAGCATATTCTACAATGTATTTGGAAATGCAAAAGAACTAAAACAAATTTGACAAAGAAGAATTGAGAGGAGAGGAACCTGAGGTTATGACTTCCTAGGCAGCTTCAGTAATCAAGACACCAGGTTATTAGGGAAGGAGTAGACATACAGGTCAATGCAATAGAATACTGAACCCAGAAATAGACCAGTGCAAATATGCTCAATTGATTTTTTGACAAAGGTGTAAAGTAATTCAATAGAGGAAGGATGATTTTTTTCCCACAACAGATTGTGTGGGAACAATTGGATATCTACAGGCAAAAACAAAAAAAAAATAGCTTTGATCTAATCTGTATACTACATAAATAAAACTAAAGTGGATCATGAATTTGAATGTATAATATAAAACTAAGAAAAATAGAAAAAAAAATAGAATAGCTTTGGAACCAAGTGCTAGGTAAAGATCCAGTGCTTAGATATGACAATAAAAGCACATTCCATTAAAAACTTCAATAAATTGAACTCCATCAAAATTCAAAACTTTTGTACTGCAAAGGACCTTCTCGTGAGAATGACAAGACAAGCTACAGACCAGGAGAAGATATTCGCAAACCATATTTATGAAAAAAGACTTATATGTAAAATATACAAGTAACTTTCAAAACTCAACAGTTTGCTATTTTATAAAATAATTTAAGATTTCAATTATAATATGAGCAAAAAGACATGAAAAGATAGTTTTACAAAAATACAGATGGCAATAAAACACTTAAAAATGTTCAAAATCATCCATTAGGTGAATGCAAATTAAAATTACAATAAGATATTACTACATAACTTTTAGAAAGCTAGAATGAAAACTAGTGATAATATGAAATGCTGGCAAAGACGGGAAGAAAATGGATCTAAATCTCTCATATATTTCTGGTGGAAATGCCAGATTATACTGGCACTATAAAAAATAGCTTGGCAGCTTCTTACAAACTCAACATGTGCCTATATGACCCAGAAATCACACTGTTCACCATGATCTCAGAGAAACGAAAATGTACATTTTTCTTAAGAATCTGTACATTAATATTCATAGAAGTTTTATTCATAATAGTAAATACCAGAAATAACCCAAATACTCTTTAACAGGTGAACAGTTGAAAACAACTCTGGTACCTAAATACAGAGGGAATACTACACAGCAATAAAAAGAAAGAACTTTTTGATACATTCAACCCTGTAAGATTGAATGGGTATTGTGCTTAATGAAGAATGTCTCAAAGGTTGCATGTGTAAAATTTAATTTACATAACATCCTTTAAATGACAAATCTATAGAAATGAAGAATATGTAGTATGAGGGAGTCTTTTGTGGCAATGGAACAATTCTATATTTTTATTTTGGTCGTGGTTATACCAGTTTGTACATAAGAGAAAGTCATATAGAAATACATACACACAAGGCAAGTTTTTTTAAAAAAAATGGTAAAAATTGGAAAAGTTCAGTATTCTTGTTGACAATAATGTAACAGTGTCACAGATTTCAAAAAGATCTTTTTTTAAAAAAAGATTTATTTATTTATTTGAAAGGCAGAGTTACAGAGAGGCAGAGGCAGAGGCAGAGGTGGAGGGAGGGGGGTGGGAGGGAGAGAGACAGAGAGGTCTTCTATCTGCTGGTCCACTTACCAGATGGTCACAATGGCCAGAGCTGCACCAATCCGAAGCCAGGAGCCAGTAGTTTCTTCCAGGTAAATAAGATATTCTTATTTTTTTGGCTAATATATTGCAAAACTGAGCCTTAAAGTTATTGAAACTGGTTGGAGGATCTATGTAATATACACAGATAATTATAGAATTTCTTTCTTTCTTTTTTTTTTTTTTTTGACAGGCAGAGTGGACAGTGAGAGAGAGAGACAGAGAAAAAGGTCTTCCTTTGCCGTTGGTTCACCCTCCAATGGCCGCCGCGGCCGGCGCGCTGTGGCCGGCGCACCGTGCTGATCCAAAGCCAGGAGCCAGGCACTTCCTCCTGGTCTCCCATGGGGTGCAGGGCCCAAGCACTTGAGCCATCCTCCACTGCACCCCCTGGGCCACAGCAGAAAGCTGGACTGGAAGAGGGGCAACCGGGACAGAATCCGGCGCCCCGACCGGGACTAGAACCCGGTGTGCCAGCACCGCAAAGGATTAGCCTATTGAGCCGCGGCGTCGGCCATAGAATTTCTTATGGACATTAAAGTTCAGTAAAACTTGGGAGGCTTGAAATATACCTTTAAGTAAAATAAATACACCTTTAATGTTCATAACTAGCACTTTAACCTGAGGAATCAAATCCTAGGACCAAAACTATTCAAACTAGATTAATCTGGACAATTTCTTAAAGTTATATCATTTATCAATATTATATATAATTTAGTGTATTACACACATCTGCAAAAATAACAATTTGCTATAGAGGCAGGACATCAGCACAAGTTAAGAGCATTTAGAAAAACATACTGATTTACAACCACTACATTCACTAACAACTTGCTAAGACATGAAAACTACAAAACATGGCCGGCGCCGCAGCTCAATAGGCTAATCCTCTGCCTTGCGGCGCCGGCACACCGGGTTCTAGTCCCGGTCGGGGCACCGATCCTGTCCCGTTGCCCCTCTTCCAGGCCAGCTCTCTGCTGTGGCCAGGGAGTGCAGTGGAGGATGGCCCAAGTGCTTGGGCCCTGCACCCCATGGGAGACCAGGAGAAGCACCTGGCTCCTGCTTTCGGATCAGCACGATGCGCTGGCCGCAGCGCGCTACCGCGGCGGCCATTGGAGGGTAAACCAACGGCAAAAGGAAGACCTTTCTCTCTCTCTCTTTCTCTCACTGTCCACTCTGCCTGTCAAAAAAAAAAAAAAAAGAAAACTACAAAACTGGGGTTGGCACTGTGGTGTAGTGGGTAAAGCCACTGCCTGTAGTGCTGGCATTCCATATGGGTGCCGGTTCAAGTCCTAGCTACTCCATTTCCAATCCAGCTCTCTGCTATGGCCCGGGAAAGCAGTAGAAGATGGCTCAAGTCCTTGGACCCCTGCACGCACATGGGAGACCTGGAAGACACTCCTGGCTCCTGGCTTCGGATTGGCGCAGCTCTGGCCGTTGTGGCCAACTGGGGAGTGAACAAACAGATAGAAGACGTCTCTTTATCTCTCTGCCTCTCCTTCTCTCTCTCTGTAACTCTGATTTTTAAATAAATAAATAAATCTTTAAAAAAAAAACTACAAAACTACAATTCTTTTAATTAAAAAGAAATCCAGAGAAGTTAATGGCCTATTTATGCAATCATGCAGTCAGTTATTTATGGAGTGGATATCTGAGGCATTGTTCTAAATCTTCGATGATCAACTCACATCCTGACTTCTTGGAAAAACAACACTGCTTATGTTGGTATGTTGGTATAGTATTGGGAAGCCACTGACTTAATCTGTCCTTTGCATTCAAATAGTGGCCTATTTGATTAGTTCATGTTGTTCCAGTCATCAACAAATGCAGGCATCTGAGGATGCTGAGGTGGGGCTTGGCATTTTCAGGTGAAGTGTGAAGTCATTACTCTGGAACACTGTGCATTTAGAGGGAGCCACTTACAAACCATTTTGCTACTTCATGAGCTTGTAAGATGAGGTATCATTAGGAAAAGCCACATAAAGCTGTTGCAGCTGTGTTATATAAAAAGTGGAGATAATTTAATAGAAAATGTCATCCTTTGCAGAATGTTGATTGCCTATTTTTTTCTATAAAGAGTTCTCATCAGAGGGGCTCCAGCAGCTGTGAGAAGGCATCCTGTCCCTGATGTTCCCAGACGTCCTGGTGTATAAAGCTCTCATGTGCTGTTTGCCATCTAAGACATTTTTTTCCTTTCATACTCCACTGTATGGAATGTGGGATATCTTCTTGAGAAGCTAGAGTAAGCACTGGTTAGACACCAGAATTTGGCTATAAAAAAGAAAAATATTGTATAAAGTCATGAAGTGCTATTTTTCCATATTCAGGACCAAGGAATCCTAAAGCTATACCAATTCCACAATTGTATAATGTTAAGGATTTTCCTTAACAGATGGAAGCCATTACAGGTTACTTCAGGACATAACTCTTCAGAGGCTCAGATGAAAATTTGTCTAATACAAAAAAGAAAAGAGATTTGATGGAAAAGAGGCAGGGTCAAGTGCTTTTTTAATCATGTTAGAATTCTCCACTTCAAAGTTCTATTTTCTCATAATTAGTTTTAGAAAGGTGACTTGATCATAAATTTTACATCATAATAATCACTGGGCTTCAGAAATGTAATAGCTACATGTCTTGACTGAGTTCAAAATAATCTCATAACTATTATCAAATGTTTTACATTCAACAATTTAGAGTTTATCACTAAGAGGATAATGTTTTATGCTCGTTCCATGTACAAAATGCTGCAAACTAAATATATCACTTCTGCCTCAATCCAAAACAATTGTTAGTATCCTGTATATAGTATTTATTTGTTCATTAGTACAATGTATTCTTTCCACAAATATCTATTGAGCATCTCCTATGTCCCATGTACTGCTCTAAATGCTGAAGATACAACTATGAACAAGAGAGACAAAAATCTCTTTTTACACAGCATACCATCCGTTGGAAACACACACACATAAACACGCACACATGCTGCTGTTAAATGAAGCAATGAAATATTTTCGAGATTGTACAATGTGATAAGCAGACATTAAGATGGTTCTAATGAACTCCATTTCCTGATATTCATGCTGTTATGCAATCCTCTCCACTTCAGTGTGGGCAGGGCCTGTGGTTTGCTTTTAACCAATCCAGCATGACAAAGAAGACTAGATATAGTTGATCCTATGTACTTACTAGAAAATCTCCCTCCATTTCTACCTTCCACCATTTCTTCCTTCCTCTTCCTTTCCTCGCCTTACTACTTCCTTTCCTCCTCCCTCCCACCCTCCCTCCCTTTCTCTCTCGCTTTGAAGAAGCAAGTGTTCATGAATCCTATAGCCTTAAGTAATAAAATTTTGCCAACAACCCATGGGAGTTTGGAAGCAGATCTTTCCCCAGTTGAACCTCTGATGAAAACACACTCCTGGCCTACACCTTGATTGCAGCTTTGTGAGACACTAAGCAGAGGACTCATCTAAGCCATGCCTAGACTCCTCACCCACAGAACCTGAAATAAAAAATATGCGTTGTTTGAAGTTGCTAAGTGTCTAGTTTGTTACATGGCAGAGAAAATGAATACGAACAGAATTGTCATGCTTTTGAGTCAAAGAGATAACTCTCATTATAGAATAAAATACCTCAAAGACATCTCTGTATGGTTAGGTTATTTCTTCTGTAAAGGGATCTTTTCAAGAATATGCATCATTCAGTCAAATACTTGTTTTGTTAGCCATCAGAGGCTTGCAAATCAAAACCACAATGAGGTTTCAACTCACCCCAGTTAGAATAGCTTTCATACAGAAATCAACAAACAAATGCTGGCGAGGATGTGCAGAAACAGGTACCCTAATCCACTCTTGGTGGAAATGCAAACTTTACCAGTTTGGAGATACTACAGAAACCTGAATATAGTCCTACCACATGACCCAGCCATCCCACTCCTCGGAATTTACCCAAAGGAAATGAAATCAGCAAATAAAAGGGTCATCTGCACCTCCACATTTATTGCAGCTCAATTCACAATAGCGAAGACATGGAATCAACATAAATGCCTGTCAATTGAAGACAGGATAAAGAAACTATGGGATATGTACTCTGTGGAATACTATACAACAGTTAGAAAACTGAAATCCAGTCATTTGCAACAAAATGGATGAATCTGGAAAACATCATACTTAGTGAAATAAGCTAGTCCCAAAGGGATAAATATCATATATTCTCCCTGATCTGTGATAACTAACAGATCACCTAAAAGGTAACTTGTAGAAGTGAAACTGACACTAAGAGAAGCAATTTCTTGAACAGACCTTGTCTTGACTGTTGAGGAACAATTTATTATTTCATTTTTTAATTTATTCTTTTTTTCTACTTAATGTCATTGGTTGAACTCTTTACTTAACATAGAGTTAATCATAGCTGTATTAAGTCAATTGAAAATTGATCCCAGTTAAAAATAAAAGTGGGAATGAGATGGAGGAGCTGTACAATTCGGCACACATTCCCACAAACTTACCCCTAAGGGTGAAGCTAAAAATTTGCCATGGGACTCCAAATCCCATTAAGCTGGGTGGTATTAATATCATCTTATGTGATAAAGTGATCATGTTAAGTGTGGAATTGATCATATAGATAGGATTAAGTGTCAAAAGACTAACATAAAGAAAACCAAGTGTCTGGTAATAACAATAGATAAAATTAAAAAGTAGAGAAAGTTCCAAAATGAGAAGCAGTCCACACAGCAGATTCATAGAATGACAAACCCCTAAATAGCACTCTGACATCAGAATCAGAACCTAAGGCATTCGGATCTGGCTGAAAAGCCCATGAGAGCATTTCAGGCATGGGGAGCCAAGACACAGTGGCAAAAATTGTTTTGTATGAAGGATCCCTGTGAGTGAGAGCCCAGTGGAAAGAAGGGGCCATCAAAGAAGGAGGTACTTTTCTCTGAAGAGAGGAGAGAACTTGCATTTTGCATATGGTCCTGTCTGAATACCGACGGAGTTTGTGGACTCAAAAGGCTTCCATAGCCTTGGCAGTTCATGTCAAGAGCCTCAGGTGGTCACTGATGTCAAAAATAAGAGTGTTAATTGTTAAATCAACAACAGGAGTCATTGTACACTTACTCCCCATGTAGGACCTCTGTCCTTAATGAGTTGTACTATGAGAATTAATGGTAAACTTTGTTTTCAAATTTTGAATGCCTGTGTGGGTACAAACTGTTGAAATCTTAATACTTAGTATGTAGTTGGTCTTCTGTATATAAAGTCAATTAAAAATGAATCTTAATGAAGAATGGGGTGGGAGAGGGAGTAGGAGGGGGGATGGGAGTAGGGGTGGGAGGGCAGGAATGGGGGGAAGGACCACTATATTCCTAAAAGCTGTACATGTGAAATTTTATTCATTAAATAAAAGCCTTCTAAAAAGTGTAAAAAAAAAAGTCATTAGAATCTAAGCTCCTTGAGGATCTAAGTTTTATTCTTTGTGATTATATTTTTAGTATATAAAGCACCATACCTAGAACATAACAGCTTATTAATAAAGATTTATTAAATGAAAAAAACAAATACTTGTTTTGTGTTAATATATTTGTCACACAGTCCTTATGGCCTACAATAACCTGATGGACTTGAGCCAACCACATAAGATCAATCTCATCTTTCCTAAATAAACAAAGCCACCATAGCATCATTTCTTCTTCCCAATCAGCCCACTTCAACGACTAAAATATAATTGTGCTTAATATGCACAGACCACTTATTGAGAACTTTTAACTGATCTTATGTCTCATAATCCTCACACTAAGTTAATGAGAGGAGAATTTCCCCTAGGTTCACAAGGAAACTACAGCTGAGAGAGGTAACAAACTAAAGTTACATAGTAGTCAGTGGCAGAGATGGGATGCAAGCCACCACATGTCATCAGAAAGATAATGCACTATTCATTTCACTCTACACACTTCTCTGTATAGGAAATTGCTCTGTCCCTGCAGTCTGCCCTGGGACAACAGAGCCTTTCAAAATATACTTGGAGATGAGGCAGCTCCCACCAAACTCCTTTACAGGAAGTGTAAAGTAGCATCGGATGCTCTTCTTTCAATCACAGACAATGTTAAGCAGCATGCTAACAAAAGGGAATATCTCCTCCTTCAAATGACTGATGCAGTCTAAACCATTCACTATATTCCAGGCACTATAGTAGGTAGTAGAATAGAAAGATGAGTAAGGATTCCACCTGACCCAGCTCTACCACTGTGAACAGCTTTCAATCTGGAAGACAGAACCTAGATAATTTCAACTTGATTTGTTCAGTTCTAACAGGATCGACTGAAAAGGCATTTTAAGATCACAATGGACAAGTGGCTCTAACCATGGCTTGCAGGGAAGTCTTCTGAGAGGAGAAGTAGCCTTAGTAGAGATCTCCAAAGGCAAGTCACAATTCAATTATGTGTTTTAAGGAATGAAAATCAGTAGGCAAGTAATAGAAGCAGGAAACAACTTGTAGTATACAGGAACTCTCAGCAGTTGAGTGTTAATAATAAATGAAGCATGGGGCATGAAGCAACCAAAGAGTCAGCAATAAAAATAAGAGATTAAATTGCATGAGTGCCTGCTGTACAGCAGGGTGTGTGGTAAAAACCTTACTTAAAAACAATTTAATTCAAACAACAACTATTGTTTTCCAGATAAACTGAGGCTTGGAAAAGCTAGGTAAACTTACCCGAGTTCCCAATAGCCAATAAATGGCTGAGTTGACATTTGAGCCTCTACAACTTCAAACTTAGCCAAATCCCACTCTGCTCAGCTAGGTAGAGGCAAGTCTGAAAATATTGTGCTTCATTTAGCCAATAGGGGGGGTCAGAAAACTTTATTTTTTATAAAAGATCGTAAATATTTTAGGCCTTGTGGGCAATATAGTCTCTGCTGCTCTGTCACTCAACTGTGCTGTCAGAATGGAAAACAACCTTAGACAGTACATATGTGAATGATCACAGCTGTGATCCAATAAAACTTCATTTATAAAAACAGATATCAGAGTGGATTTGGCCCATAGGCCATAGTTTACCAACTGCTAACCAACAGGAAACTATTAAAATGTTTTAGGTAAGGAGTAGATGTGGTTAGTTTTTGACAGCATTGCTCTGAACAGTCTGATTTGTACCAGAAACATCCACAGAGCATCCTAGTCTGGATGAAATAACTGTATCTAGCAAGTGTAAAAAACTGAAAGTCTACTGTGTCCCCTCAACCTTCACTTGTTATTCACTTTATACCTTTAGTCCTCAAATATTTATTGAGACTCTACTATGTTTCAGGTACCATTTAGGTGCAAGGGCTACAACAACTAAGCAAAAATAAAGTTACATCTCTAATGATGCTTGCATTCCAATGAAAAAAGATATATGCATACACTCAAATACATACAGCAAGTTAGGTTATGGTAAGTACTATGGAGAGGAGCTTACCATGGATAAATGGTACTGGGAGGGTTAACTGTATATGAACTGCTTAAGAAAAGTCACTCTGATAATGAGACACTGAACCAAGTCTTGGGAATATGAGGGCATGAGTTGTATGGATATAAGCTGAAAACTCAGTGTGGAGTCTGCTTGGAGTATTTGAGAAGCATCAAGGGTATCAGTGTAACTGGAGTCCAGTACATGAGAAGGGTTTTGTAGATGAGGTGAGACAGCCAGCCAGAGGTCATATGACAATAAGGTCAAAAGAGCATATTTAAAGGCCTTGGAGTCTGGTTTAAGAAGTGGCCTAAATGTGGTGGACTGACTGAGACTGGGCAAAGTTTCTAGTATAATGGTTTAGGATTGGCAGACACAGAGTCTTGATTCAAGCCTTGGTAAGTAAGCTGTTTGATAAACGAATTGTTTCCCAGGAGAGAAGACTGTTGTCTCAGGTAAATTGACTTGTAGGAATTTCCAGAAGCAAAGACAGAAGCTGTTTATTAGTTTACAGTCTTATCTATCCTAGGCAAGTTTTTCCTGGAACAAATCACTAAGACACATTGACACAGGTAATCTCTGTGTAGTCCTAATTGCTGTGTCACATTGATGTAGGTGGATACACTTCTCACATGTTTAAAAACATACTGCATCGTGATAAGTTACTGTCTCAGGCCATCTGTGCTGCTATAAGAGAGTATCACAGATTGATTAATTTATAATGAATGGAAATTTATCAGTTCACAGTTCTAGAGGCTGGGAAGTACAATATGAAGGTGCTAGCAACTGGCAAGAGCCTACTTGCTGAATCATCACAAGGTATAAGAGCAAAGAGAGAAAAGAGGCTAAACTAACCCCATTAGAAAAGGCATTCATTTTACCCCATGAGGGCAGAGCCCTCAAGCCCTAATCTCTTAAAGGTCCCACCTTCTAATACTGTTAAAATGGCAATTACATTTCAATATGAATTTTGAAGAAAACAATCAAATCCTAACAGTTCCATTTCAAGGCACAAGGAAGAAACGCCACACTAATATACTGGGCACTTCGAAAGGCTAAAGGGCAAAAGGACCTAGCTAGTGTCCTCTAGCTCTTTTAATATAAAACTAATGTATCCATGAGAGTTCAGATCCTAAAGGTCTCATCTCTTAGTACCTTTGCATGGAGATTAGGTTTCAACATGAATTCTGGAGGAAACACAAGCATTTAAACCACAGCAATGCAGGGCTGGCACTGTGGCCCAACAGGTTAAGCCATCACCTGTGACATTAGCATTCCATATGGATGCCTATTCAACACCTAGCTGCTCCACTTCCCATTCAGTTCCCTGCTATTGCAACTGGGAAAGCAGCAGAAGATGGTCCAAGTAACAGTTCCTGATACCCACACAGAACACCTGCATGGAGTTCAGGCTCCTGGCTTCAGCCTGGTCCAGCCACAGTGGTTGCAGCCATTTGAGGAGTGAACCAGGGGATGAAAGATCTCTCTCCCTTTCTCTCTGTAACCCTGCCTTACAAATAAATAAAATAAATCTAGTAAAAACACACATACACCCCAATGTCTGTGTTCACATAACTAGAGAATGACATAGCTGGGATTAACTTGCAGGTCTGGGGTCAACACTGTGGAGTAGCAGGTAAAGCCACCACCTGCAGTGCTGGCAACCCATATGGGCACTGGTTTGAGTCCCGGCTGCTCCACTTCCAATCCAGATCCCTGGTAATGTGCCTGGGAAAACAGTGGAAGATGGCCCAAGTGCTTGGGTCCCTGCCACCCATGTGGGAGACCAGGATGAAGCTCCTGGCTCTTGGATTCAGCCTTGCTCAGCCCTGGACACTGCAACTATGTGGAGAGTGAACCAGCAGATGGAAGATATCTTACTCAATCTCTCTCTCTCTCTCTCTCTCTCTCTCTCTCTCTCTCTCTCCTCTTTCCCTCCCTTTTAAATAAATCAATCAATCATTTTTACAAAAAGATCTCTCTTTAACCAAACTTTAGTTTGGTTCCTCTGAAACCTCTTCCTAACTAACTCTTCATTTTTCAAGATTTATTTATTTGGAAGGCAAAATGACAGAGGGAGGGAAAGACAGAGAGCATTCATTTACTGGTTCACTTCCCAAATGACCACAACATTCCAGGGCTGGGCCAGGCTGAAGCCAAGAGCCAGAAACTACATCCAGGTCTTCTACAAGGATAGCAGGGGCCAAAAGCACTGGGGTCATCTGCTGCTGCCTACCCAAGTACATTAAGCAGGGAGTGAGACCTGTACAGATTAGTCTTTGTGCACTTCTACCAGTGAGCCTATCTCATTTGGTAACACAACCATTAGATCAGGTTGCACCCTGACTCTAGACATGATGTCTGAATAAAATCATCAGAAATGGAGTTTCTTCCCACAGTCAACAAGCTCAAATATACAGCTGCATTCATACATTTGAAACTCTAAAACCATGAACCATAGAGGCAACCTGAACCCGCCATTTCAAGTACAGTTTAAAAGTGATTCTACCGGCCGGCGCCGTGGCTCAGTAGGCTAATCCTCCACCTTGCGGTGCTGGCACACCGGGTTCTAGTCCCGGTCGGGGCACCGGATTCTGTCCTGGTTGCCCCTCTTCCAGTCCAGCTCTCTCCTGTGGCCCGGGAGTGCAGTGGAGGATGGCCCAAGTGCTTGGGCCCTGTACCCCATGGGAGACTAAGAGAAGCACCTGGCTCCCATCTTCGGATCAGCGCGGTGCGCCGGCTGCAGCGCACCAGCCGCAGCGGCCATTGGAGGGTGAACCAACGGTAAAGGAAGACCCTTCTCTCTGTCTCTCTCTCTCTCACTGTCCACTCTGCCTGTCAAAAAAAAAGTGATTCTACCATGGGCTACATAAAATCTGAATAGAGGAAGAAAAGGAAGCAGAGGTAAACCAAGAAACTTAAATTTAGTGAAAGGACCACAAATGAGGCTTTGTATCACTTTAGCATTTCTTCCTTTACAAAATAATATTTTACTTATTTGAAAGGCAGTGTGACAGAGAGAGGGACAAAGGGGATAATGTATATAAATTGTTTCTGGATAAATTAGTGTTCTTTAAAATATACAAATGGGCTGGCATCATATATGGGCACCCATTCAAGTCCCAGCTACTGAACTTCTGATCCAGCTCCCTGCCAGTAGCCTGGGAAAAGCAGTAGAAGATAGTCCAAGTGTTTGGGCCCCTGCTATCCACGTGGGAGACCTGGAAGAAGCTCTTGGCTCCTGGCTTCAGCCTAGCCCAGCACTGGCTGTTGTGGCCTTCTGGGGAGTGAACCAGCCCATGGAAGATCTTATCTCCCCCTCTCTCTAACTCTTTCAAATAAATCTATCTTAAAAAATATATCCAAGCATTTTAATCTCTGTTTTGCCCTCTCTCATCCTCCCACTTTCTGCATGGGACAACATATCAGAAAGGCCCTTGCCAGTGGCTAGAACCTTATATTGGACTTCTTAGCCACCAGATCTGTGATAAATTTATTTTTCATAAATTAAAAAATAAAATAATCAAATATGGAATGAAATATAAATAGAGAGGGAGGGGAAGACATGAATATTTATATATATCTATAAATTTATAATATATATTTATGTTTACATATTATAAATTATATATTATAAATGTATATATATATAAATTTTATAGAAATGATCAGAGATATTTGAATTTGTATAGTGTAGGAGACCAGAAAATACCACCCTAAAATATGCCACTTTGGCATAAGGATTATTTTGAGCTGATTGTTATGAGAAACTGCAAATTTAGGAGATGCTATAAAAACAAGCGGAAGGAAATATAAGAGAAATCTCCATTTGCGTTTTTCCCTCTCTGTATCAGGAACACTGGGGTGAATCTAGAAAGGCTTATCAGAGGAGAAGGCACCAACTTAAATCTGCACAACAATCCTTATCCGTGGTTACCATGCTTTTCCTGCTCTACATCTCCCTAACTGTCCCTCCCCCAATACCATTGTTTGTTTCAACTTAAGATGGTAGTTAAGCCTGAATACAAGCCAGTTCCCTGAAGTTTACTCTTACTCTGAGGCTCTCCCATGGATACGTGAGATATGCATGTAAATAACTTTGTTTCTCTCTTGTTCATGTGCCTTTTGCTGAAGTCTGTCCTGAGAATGATGAAGGGTATAGGAGAACTTATTTTCCCCTCACATTGAAACATATGGCAAAGACACAGTTCTTCTGATGTAAAATCAACTCTCACCCACACTTAGGGAAAGGAAATACAAAACAAAGCAAGTTGCATTTTTAATTAAATCCGAAAAAAGTCGCAACAAAAAACTATTATGGAAAAGAACATCAGCTAAATGTAATGTAATTTCAAACTATACAGGGATACCAAGACAGATCTAAAATTCTCTGAATATTAAGGAGTAAGTGATACCAAGTATCAAGAATACACTAAATATCAAGAAATAATCTAGGTATTAACTAATTTAATCCCAACAGACTTACCAGGTAGTCGTTAAGACCTATTAGGTCACTGAGGCATAAATCTCCCCAAATCTGATGAGAGTGAGTGCAGATCATCTAAAGGCTAGTGGAACTTTTATTGCTCAGGAATGCCCCTCACTTGGAATATTCCAAACTGCTAAGACAATACACTGTATGAAGGGGCCTTTCTGCGCATCCCCGACCCACCTTATCAGGGTCCATGTGGCGCTCTGCACCTCCCCCAGCAAACAGCTTAAGAAGGGACTTTGCCTGCTGCACAAACACAATGAAGCCTGCCTTCAAACCTCCTGCCCTCTGTCTGGGAAGACTGAATCCCCTACTATTTATTTGTGTCATTCTGTCCCCTCCTCAAATAAAGTCTTTTCTACTTTAACTGTCCCCTCATCCTTGCCTTCGTGGAACCCTAAAATCCTAAAACTTAAAATTTTGGTTCCGAAACGCAGGAGAAGGTAAATTTTGAGGCAGCTAATCCATGGGGAACTTCTGTCTCTCCGTGGCTCCTTTGACATGCCACACTGGTCACAATCCTGGAAAGCCAGGTACATTCCTTTGAGTCCCATGCACACGGCCTTGCTGCATTTAATGCTCTGTCCTTGTGTTCAAAAATCCTAGCACTAGGTCAGGGTTCCTCTCTGGCCTGGTGGCCTGAGCCTCTTTAACCCCAGGGTACTTGGGGTTGACAGATTGTCTCACCATTTTAGGGTGGAGAAGAGATTTCAAGGCTCTCACCCCTACTTCTCACTCTTCAAAAACTACTCCCAGCTGCTTACTCCCCACCACCTGTCCCCACCTCTCCTCCTCAGTGAAATGGCTGAGGCTGATCTAGGCTGCTGTCGCTCCCAGTCCTCTACTGAGACACTCACCTGGCCTGTTAGGTGTATTCTCCCCATTAAGCTGTGCAACCTTGCTTACCCCAGTCTAAATGACTATAGATTCTCTCCACTAAACCCTGCTGTCTTGCTTGCTGCTACTCTCTGTCTCACATCTAAATTCTTTCTTGCACAAAGACAAAATATCTGCTTCGACCATCCCTAGTAAAATATTTACTAGAACCAGCAGAGAAAAAACAAGAGCAGTGGAAGTCCTGAGCAACTTCACCCTGAAGAATGCTCCATACCTAGCCTTTTTCTATCCTTTCCCCTGTCTTGTCTAATGGCAGCCAAAGTCTCTTTGCTGGTATTTCATGGGTACAGAGCCTTTTCCACTCTCTTTTAATCTAGCCACCTTGGCTTCTCCCCACCCTGCTCTCTCATCAAAAGTCTTTTTGTCACATTCATACAAGCAGAGCATCATATAAAAGACCTAAGCCAATTTACTCTCTCTCAAATTCTCTAGGCCCTCATTACCCTGGCTTGCCTGATCTGCCCAGAATCTGTTCACTACACCCTCTGCTTTGTCTCAAATGTCGGGAAGTGGGAGGATGTTGCATCCATTCAGCAGCCAAGGCCCAACACCTGGTTTCAGTCTGCCCTTCCTACTGCAGGACACCATGTGACCCATTTCCCCTAGCTCCCTTGCCACCATTTTTTAAAAGTATTGGCAAGAACTGGTCATATCAGAGTGTATTTCAAACTGCTGTTTTTACCACTGACCAGACACTGACCAGACACTGACAAGAGTGAGCACCCTGGGTGCTCTGACCCAGACTTCACATTTCTCACTTGTTAACTTATAAAAGTGTCTCTGCCTACTTATTTAAGATTCCTCTGTTCTCCAATCATGAATATATACCTTGTTAAACTATAGAGCTCCCTGATTGATTACCACTGCCTTGAAAAGTATAAATTTCCATGAAACCCTGCTATACTTTGTAAGATGTTATAAACTCTTGTTATTGTAATCATGACTAGTTTAAAATGTTTGTGATCTACAATGTGATTCTCTAAAAATATCTATGTATTTTAACAAAGTGTTGTTGGTACCATGCTTAAATGTCTTCTAGGCTAAGTATTTCCTCACAAGACCCCAAGCGTTTGCAACATTTTTATGAAGTATAATTGTGTAAAAATCACTTACCTGTTTCTTACCTAGATTCAAAAACTGCTTTAATGTTTTCAAAATTCAAAAACTACTTTAAACAATTATGGGTTAAAATTCTATATGTTTTTTTAAAAGATGTTTTTCTCTTAATTTAGAGGCATCCAGGATTGCTTTAGTGTGTGAACTGAAGAAATCAGTAGATAGAAAAGAAAGTTGTGCAAGAAGCTTTAAGCATGAGAATATACTCTTGGTGACAGAAGGTGAAGAGAAATTTTGGATAGAAAGAGGAACTGAAGAATTAAGTATGTTGAAGAAGGACTGTGGAAGTTGAATACTGTGTGAGATTAGGATGGATGAGATTAGAAGAAATTATTTTAAAGTTAGCTCTTCTGAAATGACTAATAGCAGGATTACCTGATTCTCTCTCTCTATTCCATGACCTAGCTAAACATCATAAGTGATGGGTTCATATGCTGATATCACATGCTAATCTTATTCGATAAAAGTTTTTCTATATTTTTGTAGCAGAACTAGGTAACAAAATTTTATGCAACTTAGGGAAAGTTCATGTGTTTTCTATTGCCTTCATTGAGTTTAACTGCTTTTAAAAAGTAACAGCTCATGACAAGAGCCTTGGGTGAACACTGATGTCATAAATAAGAGTGTCAATTGTTAAATCAACCACAGGAGTCACTGTGCACTTGCTCCTCATGTAGGACTTCTGTCCTTAATATGGTATACTATGAGAATTAATGGTAAAACTAGTCTTCAAACAGTACTTTATACTTTGCGTGTCTGTGTGGGTGCAAACTATTGAAATCTTTACTTTTATAGAGTTGATCTTCTGTATACAAATATAATTAAAAATGAATCTTAAGAATGGGATGGGAGAAGGAGTAGGACGTGGGATGGTTTGGGGGTGGGAGGGCAGGTATGGTGGGAAGAACCGCTATAATCCAAACATTGGACTTATCAAAGTTATATTTATTAAATAAAAGCTTTTTATAAAAAAGTTAAGTCTTAAAGGAGTTAACTTTATCTACCATAACTCTGATTAGATCCAGTCCACAGCTTTAGTTAAAATCCTCAGATTTAACTTTTACTTTGACCAAATGTTTTAAATTTCTGATAATTCTTTTTACATCTAAAGCTCTAAAACTCAGTTTTTGACATTCAGCCTTACAGCTGGATCTCTGGAACTCTCAAAGATGAGGTTCTCAATTGGGAGAGATAATAACTAAGTTAATTTAAATTGTGTATAATACATTATTAGGTTATAAAATGATGCCACAGTTACACTGTTCTGATGTTTTGCATGCTGGAGTTAATCACTGTTAATGGGATGTGGTTACAGAGCAGAACTATCCCCCATGGGATTATACTAGACAAACTTGTCCTATTCGTTATATTGGTTGCATGATGGTGAAGGGTAACAGGGGCGTTCTCTCCCTCATCCCTAGCTTCCGACTGCTGCCGGATCAGCACTGAGACAGGGAGCTAGGTAAGCCTCCCAGTCACACTTCAACCATGCCCTACTCTATCTAACCAAAGCCAGTTAAGAAAAAAAAAGTATAGAGGCCAGCGCTGTGGTGCAGTGGATTAAAGTGCTGGCATCCCATATGGGCGCTGGTTAGAGACCCACCTGCTCCACTTCTGATCCAGCTCTCTGCTGTGGCCTGGGAAAGCAGTAGAAGATGGCCCAACTCCTTGGGCCCCTGTACCTATGTGGGAGACCTGGAAGAAGCTCCTGGCTCCTGGCTTCAGATCAGCTCAGCTCTGGCTGTTGTGGTCACTTGGGGAGTGAGCCAGCAGAATGGAAGACCTCTCTCTCTGGTTCTACCTCTCTCTCTGTAACTCTGTTTTTCAAATAAATAAAATGAAATAAATTACTGGCCCCTCAGACCATCAGTCTCACTGGGTTAATTATTGTATCTCTCCCCAGGATAATGGCAAATTCCCACAACCTGTCTTGTTCACGGGTCCTCCCACTCTCTGTGCCTAACTCCAGTTATGTGTAGGCCATCTCTCTACACAGTACAGGTTTTTTCCCTTGCAAACTACCTCAGAAACTCAAAGGGCACAGTGCCTTCTTCCAAAGGCATATAACAATTCTATCAATTGGTTCCTCATAGGTACCCATAAATCCTTTATTCTCTACAAAAATAAAATATCAGGAGCAATCCAAGCTAACTAACAATCCCCTGCAACCTCTCACAGGTGTTACATTGCAGGCACTGTCAGCAATTGGGAGAATGAGCCAGGACCAACACGAGGGACTTACATCTTTCAACATTTGTTTTCCATCCATCTAACAACCTGCTTACATAAACAGGAGGTCTTTTTCTTCCTTTTTAGAATCAACACTTACCTCTGCCTCCCCACTAACTGGACCTGAACTTGCGCTCTTAACTTTCTGTCTCCCAATGTTAACATGGTTCCCAATAACCAATTTCCACTCATTTCTCTAATCACAAATATTCACCACAAAGAGCTGCCATGCTATACCCTTCTTAGCTTAAAATTGCCAGTGGGGTGGACACAGGGGTAGGAGAACTTGGCTACATCCCTTTCCTAATACTAGGTCTTTTCTAAAGATATCCAAGAGAGCCTAGACAAAATATCTCAAGGCCTTTTTAAGGTTCAAGACAAGTTGACTCCTTGGCAGCAATAACCTTACAAAATCAATGGAGCTTAGACCTGTTAACAGCAGGGGAAAAAAAGCATCTTTACTTATTTTTAGAGGAAGAATGCTGTTTTTGTGTGAACCAATCTGGTTTCGTTCGTGATACTGCTTTCAAGCTGAAAGAGCATCCAGAACTCAACAAAGGACATTTGGGTCTTGAAACAACCGGAGCCAAAAGCCCCCCTGGCTACCGTGGCTTGTGTTCTTTCTCACCCCCTCATGAAAATGTTTCTTCTTGTATCTCTAAGACCACACCTCTTTCAGTTGCTGAATACCTCACTCAAACCCATGTCAACAATGCTAAAAAGCACCCAATTCCAGCCACTGCTATTGTGACCTCAATCCCAGTACTGGGAGAGCAAGAACCACCCCCTAACTATAGCCCATCTCAGCAGGAAGTAGCCAGCATTCCATTTGGGCACAGTTTGAGTCCTGGCTTCTCCACTTCAATGCCAGCTCGCTGCTAATGCACCTGGGAAAGCAGCAGAAAATGGTGCAAGTTCTTGGGCCTCTTCACCCACGTGGGAGACCTAGATGAAGCTCCTGGCTCCTGGTTTCACACTTGGTCCACCCCTGGCTGTTTTGACCATTTGGGGAGTGAACCAGATGGAAGATTTGTCTCTGTTTCTGTCTCTTTCTCTCTCTGTAACTCTGCCTTTCAAATAAATAAATAGATAGGTAAATCTTTAACAAAATATGCCTGCAGTGGTGGCCAGCATTGTGGCACAGAGGCTTAAGCTACCAACTACAATGCTGGCATCTGTATCAGAGTGCTGGTTCGAGTCCCAGTTACTCCACTTCTGATCCAGATTCCTGTTAATGCACCTAGAAAGCAGTGGAAGGTGAACCAAGTGCTTAGGTCACTACTATCCATGTGGGAGACCAGGATCACATGAGAACACTCATGCCCCAGAAGACCTAAAGACCTCCCACTAGTTCTCACCTCTTAAAGATTCCACAGTATCTCCCAATGCTACCACCCCAGAGATGAAGCTTTCAATCACAGAGACCTTAGAGGATACCCAAACTATATCCAACTACAACAAAATCTATACAGGTACAGAGATATAGATGTAAATTTAATCCTCACAATTCTAAGAGACAATGTTTAAAAATCAGCTGCTATGTCTTTAGAGAGTCAAAATATGTAATAGTAACAGTATACTATATATAGGGGTTTACTTTATATAATACATTCATATAAAGTCACACATATAAGATCATATAAAGTGACACATTCATGTGTCAGTTTACAATAGGAATACATTTTAGAAAGATCTTCTGGCAATCTTGTTGTGTGACCATCATTGAATGTACTTATACAAACTAAGATGGCTAAAAATATTACTAGGTGACATGTTGCAAGACCACCATCATGTCCGCAGTCTGCCATTGGTCAAAATTAATGGCACTTGACTGCATGTAAACTTAGAGTGAAGTAAACCACCATTTACAATTATATACATAGGGGCTAGTGTTGTGGCATAGTGGGTTAAGCTGCTGCCTGCAATGCCAGCATCCCATATGGCCACCGATTCAAGTCCTGGCTGCTCATCTGTTGATCCAGCTCCCTGCCAATGTGCCTGGGAAATCAGCAGAAGAATGGGAGACCCAAAAGAAGCTCTTGGCTCCTGGATTAGGTCTAGTCTGGCCCAGCACTAGTCATTGTGGCCATATGGAGTGTGAACCAGTGGATAGAAGATCTGTCTCTCCCTCTCTCTCTGTTAACTCTGCTTTTCAAATAAATAAATATTTTTAAAAAAATAATTACAGGCATAAATTCATGTTTCCAAAAATCTTCTTCATAATTTTTGAGTATTGGAACCAAATTCCTAAGAGATCTGATGATAATGTCAGTATTTTTACCCTGCAATACAGATGACGAAGAACAGAAGCAAAGAGAGCATCAGAGGGCCAAGAACAGGAGGATAGACATCTGCCTTGAAGACACTCTGGAGACCATGATGCAACCCATGTAGAGGACACCACTGAAGGCTGTTTGCTGAGAAAGTCGCTGTGACTATGAAGACACTCTAATATTCCTTGGATCACTCAGTTGCTCTCTCCAGTCCCAAAGTATATTGCCCCAACATGGAATCTGTTGTTGGGTTATGTCTGGCTATCCCAGGAAAAGAAATGGAAAGTAATTTAAACTTCCCAAACACAAGATAGGGCTGTGTGTGGAATTAGGAGATTCCCAACAGGAAGATACTGCATACTGGACAGCTACAACAATGAAAAGTGTCCACTTCTGTATGCCTTAACAATCCAAACTGGTTGAGAGTATGGGGACTAGAGTCCAGAGACTAAGATCAAACACTGAGTCAGCATTTGCTGGCCTATGACCTATTAAAATTATAACAAATCTAGTTTTGCAGGTCTTAATTGACTTTAATTGCAATTCCAGAATTGGGTAGCAGTCAGACAGAAAACGGTTTGGAATGTGCCACTTTACCACATTGCAGATTATATTTACAGCCAGTTAAAAGAAGGTGACAACATAGAAACAACCTGATTGGCTGCAGTCAGCATTTGCCTTATATGGTCGTGTTTAGCTGCTTTCAGGCCCTGATAAGCTAAAGTTTCATTTGCTATGATCAGCTGAGATTCAGTTGCTTGCTTATGAGGTATATTCTTAGGTTAGGTTACAGTTCATTTACATTGTAAGACAAGTTGTAATTTACTATGTATGGTGGCCACTTCAGGCCAAACTTTGTCTCCTGGGGAACAGGGACAAGATTTAGGACAAATGTAACTCAATTTAACAGACCTGATTGCTGCTCTTAATGGGTTTCCACTAGAGTATTACGCACTAATGCCCCCAAAGCAATCATATATAAAGCTTTATTAGACTGCTCTGCATTGCTATAGCAAAATACTTGAGGCAGGCTAACTTTACTATCAAAAGAGGCCTATTTAGCTCACAGTTACAGAGGTTCAAGGGTACAATGCTGCCATTAGCTCAGTTTCTTTAAGAGTTCTCTTGGCTGTGTTACACCAGGGCAATAGTAGATATGCATATGGTATGCAATCACATCTCAAAACAGGAATCTAGCATAGGATTCAGGAGTCAAGCGCTGGGGTTTTGTGAGAACTCACTGTAAGAGACCAATATTCCCTTTAAAAGGCAGAAACCACAATAACCTAAGGTCCTCCCACTAGATCTACCTCTTAAAGGTGCCAACACCTCCCAATACCACCACCTTGGGGACCAAGCCTCCAACCTATGAACCTTTGGGGTGGCATATTTAAATCATATCCTAATCATAACAAATATATTGATATCTCTACTATCTTCCTTCAGTGGTGCTAGTTATGCACCATCCTTGGACGAACTGAAAAAAATGTTCACTCAAATCTTTTTCTCTGGAGTTTAATTCTCTTGCTGAACTCCTTATGAATCCTTAAATAAAACATTTCCCATTTCTATGCCTATATTTTTATTTCTAAAGTGTGGATAAAAATTTTACTTTGTCCATAATTTTTTTTTGACAGGCAGAGTGGACAGTGAGAGAGAGAGACAGAGAGAAAGGTCTTCCTTTTTGCCATTGGTTCACCCTCCAATGGCCGCTGTGGCTGGCGCGCTGCGGCTGGCGCACCGTGCTGATCCGATGGCAGGAGCCAGGTGCTTATCCTGGTCTCCCATGGGGTGCAGGGCCCAAGCACTTGGACCATCCTCCACTGCACTCCCTGGCCACAGCAGAGAGCTGAACTGGAAGAGGGGCAACCGGGACAGAATCCAGCGCCCCGACTGGGACTAGAACCCGGTGCGCCGGCACCGCAAGGTGGAGGATTAGCCTGTTGAGCTGCAGCGCCAGCTTGTCCATAATTTTAAAAAGAATTTAATGAGCTAAAACATGCAGAGAATGCAGAATGGTACAAGGCATGATAATAAATGTAATTGCTATAAATATCATGTTCATAATTGTCTTTTTACTTCCAGCTATACCATAGGTGCTGCGTAAATAGTTGAGTAATGAATGGATGTATACAGGGGTGAAGATGAACCGCAGTGGTGTGCAGAATAAATTGGGAGAGACAGGAGGCAGAAAGTTTGGAATTTGCTAGAATAATAACACTAAGAAGTAAAGGAGCTTTGAAACTGGCAGACAGATGAAAATGGAGAGAATGCAGAGACATTTCCATAGATTTTGGAACCTGACAGGTGTGAAGAGTGGAGATAACTCAGACTTGTGAGCTGGCATAACTGAGAGATACATACAAGGGGAAGAAAACTTCCAGGGAGAGATGATGAGCTGAGTTTCAGACATTGGGATAATTAATCTTAAAGCAATCCAAAAGAGTAAATATTCATTCAAAATGTTACTTTTTGTTGTTATTGTTTTACTTTCTGTAAATCCAAAGGATGCTCCCACCAGGAATGCATCCAAACCATTCCAAGTATGGCATGTTTTGTGGTATGGTTGTAATCACAGAGATGACTATTACTCCTTAGGGAGAAGAATTAGGAAGGTATAGGAATTTATTGTTATAGGGATTATTATAGGGATTAATTGGGATGAATACAGCAGAGCCTCCAAAATAATATATTTGGTAAAGAAAGCTATTAGATACCCATGAAGGATTCTGATTCAGGGTCTTCTTTCTTGGGTTAGCTTCTATTCTCTTTGAAGACCAGAAATTCTGGTACTTAGTCCACATGCTGACAGGTAGCCATTCCACCTATAGCAGTTATCAGTTTTATGCCCAGATCACTTCCGATCACCATTTGCCTTTCTGATTTTTCTGTTGCTGTTGATTTTTATTTTATTAGAAAGGCAGAGAGCCAGAGACAGAGAGCTCTTCCATCCACTGGCTCACTACCCAAATGTCCAAAGCAACTAGGGCTGGGCCAGGCCAAAGTCAGGAGCCTGTAACTCCATCTGGCTCAGCCACATGGGTGACAGGGACCCAAGTTTTTGAGCCATCATCTGCTACCTCCCAGAGTGCACCTTAGCAGGACGCTGGATCAGAAGCACAGGAGGCTGGGATGTAAGCCAGGCACTCTGATATGAGGATGCAAGTGACTTAATCACTATGACAAGTGCCTGCCCCCTTTACCCTTTTGGTGGATACTCTAGCTTTGGTGTGCTGTAGCAAAGATGGAAGTGCCTGAAAATTTACATTCCACTTGGAGCAGCCTTAGCCAATTTTAATGGTGGAAGGCTTATAAATGTCTCACTTCCTTACCACTAACTGGGAAGACTCCAAGGCTTACCTATTGCAGAATAAGATTAAGCTCTCCTACCCTCTGTGGGCCTTTTGTGTCCTCCCTTTTCCTGCCCTGTTTCCAACAATGTTTTATTGATTTCTCCAGTGAACACTTACTGAACGATTTATTTGCTATTGTATCCTCATCACAGGGTCTGCTTCAAATGAACTCATGTGTTACAGATTGAATTGTGTCCTCCCCAAAAGAAATGTTAGAAATAAGGTCATTGCTGTTGAAGTGAAATGGACACTATGAGAAACAATGACTTGATCAGCCCTTGTCCTGACTGTCCAGGAACAACTTAATATTTTATCCCTTTTAGTATTTTTTTTAATTTTTGACAGGCAGAGTGGACAGTGAGAGAGAGAGACAGAGAGAAAGGTCTTCCTTTTTGCCGTTGGTTCACCCTCCAATGGCCGCCGCGGCCGGCACGCTGTGGCCGGCGCACCGCGCTGATCCGATGGCAGGAGCCAGGTGC
This sequence comes from Lepus europaeus, assembly GCF_033115175.1. NCBI lineage: Eukaryota > Metazoa > Chordata > Mammalia > Lagomorpha > Leporidae > Lepus > Lepus europaeus. The sequence goes on along the minus strand of NC_084850.1, from coordinate 106,063,593 downwards.
TTCTCCTGGTCTCCCATGGGGTGCAGGGCCCAAGCACTTGGGCCATCCTCCACTGCACTCCCTGGCCACAGCAGAGAGCTGGCCTGGAAGAGGGGCAACCGGGACAGGATCGGTGCCCCGACCAGGACTAGAACCCGGTGTGCCGGCGCCGCAAGGCGGAGGATTAGCCTAGTGAGCCGCGGCGCCGGCCTAGTATTTTTTTTGTTCTACTTAATACTATTGGTTGAACTCTGTAATTAACACACAATTATTCTTAGGCATTTAAATTTAACGGAAAAGTGATCCCTGTTATATATGAGAGTGGGAATAAGAGAGGGAGGAGATGTACAATTTGGAACATACTCAATCAGACTTGCCCCAAAGGTAGAGTTAGAAACGTGCCAGGGGATTCCAATTCAATCCCATCAATGCCATCTCACTAGTCAAACTGATCAGTTTCAGTCCACAATTGATCATAATGATAGGATTAAGAGTCAAAGGAATCACATAAACAAAACTAGTGTCTGCTAATACTCACTGATAGAAGTAAAAAGGAGAGAATGATCCAACATGGAAAGCGGGATACACAGCAGACTCTTAGAATGGCAGATGTCCTAAACAGCACTCTGGCCTTAGAATCAGCCCTTAAGGCATTTGGATCTGGCTAGAAAGCCCATGAGAGTATTTCAGGCATGGAAAGCCAAGACACTCTGGAAAAAAAAAAAATGACCTAAATGAAAGATCTCTGTGAGTGAGATTCCAGCAGAAAGAATGGGTCATCAAAGAAGGAGCTAACTTTCTCTGAAGGGAGGAGAGAACTTTCACTTTGACTATGACCTTGTCTAAATAAGATTGGAGTCGGTGAACTCAAAAGGCAACTCATAACAAGAGCCTAGGGTGATTACTGACACCATAAACAAGAATGTCAATTGTTAAATCAACAACAGGAGTCACTGTGCACTTACTACCCATGTAGGATCCCTGTCCTTAATGTGTTGTACTATGTGAATTAATGGTATAACTAGTACTCAAACAGTACTTTACACTTTGTGTTTCGGTGTGAGTGCGAACTGTTGAAATCTTTACTTAGTATATACTAAATTGATCTTCTGCATATAAAGATAATTGAAAATGAATCTTGATGTGAATGGGATGGGAGAGGGAGCAGGAGATGTGAGGGTTGTGGGTGGGAGGGAGGTTATTGAGGGGAGGTGAAGCCACTGTAATCCAAAAGCTGTACTTTGCAAATTTATATTAAATAAAAGTTTAAGAAAAGAAATAAGGTCAATAAGGTCATTGTAGACATAAATAATTAAGATGAAGTACCTAGAATCTGATCCAATATGACCAGTCTCCTTAAAAAAAGGCTAAATTTGGAGAAAGACATTCACAGTGAATGTCTGGTATGCACATACAAGTCAAGGAATGTCGAAGATTGCTGACAGACCTGAAAACCCTGGAAAGGAAGGAAGGATGAGAGAGAGCTCAGATAGAACAGAGCCTTGATTTTGGACTTCTTGCCTCCAGAACTGTGAGACAAACATCTGTTTTTTTAAGCCACTCAGTTTTTAGAACTCTGCTATTGTCAGCAATGGAAAACTAATGCATTAATTGACAACAACCATATTTCCAAGTTTTTATACCTCTTCTCATTAAGAGATTACGGACTGACAGTAGATTCTTTTAGTCCCTACTGCAAATTCTCAGGGTACTAATTCTGACTATATCACCCTAGTGCTTCAACTACATCTAGGAGTAAAGTAACATTGTACAAATATCCATGTAACGATTAAGAGGAAAAAATGTCTCATTAAAAAAAAAAGAAAGAGAAGAATTACATTGTTTAACCCATGAGCTGGAGGGATAGCCCCAAAGTGGCCACCACTAAATGACTTCATAGAATGGAATTTAAAGAGAAAAGTCTACAGTCCTAATACCAAACTGGCATGTATCTGATAAGAATTAATGACAGAGTTTGGTTATTTTTTCAGATTCAGAAAATGTTCTAAATTCATAGGGTTTCCAAAATATGAGATTTGAAAAATCCTCAAAGTTGATTAGTGTTGCCATTTTGATTTCCTGACTTGGCTTCTCAACAGCAACCATACATGCTACAGAATAATGTTAATTCAAAATGAACAACAAATCTTGCTGTGCACTGAAACATGAAGCCAATTTATGTCAAATGTTGTTGTGCAGAGATTCATATTTAATAAACAGAAATCTTACCCATATATCTATGAACTTACTTAACAGAAAAGCATTTTATCTTTTAAGCCAACTCTAAAAGGAAGAAGAAAATAAATAGAGTGAGGGTTTTTTTTTTCTTTTTTTCTCCTTATGACTCAAACTCTAAGCCAAACATTTTGTACATTTGTTCAGAGGTTGAATTTCATTTCCATGATCTCAGCAGCAGCCAGTTTGAACCTGATTCAAAGTTGACTGTTTTCAAGCAGTCACGAGTATACATACATTTATTAATGGACAGGCACTGAGTATCATTTTTCTTCTACTTCCTCTATTAATCTAGGTATGAAATGTAATTTTTGGCAACTCTGAAAATACATGAAATGAGATGAAATACAATTTGCTTATTTCAACATACATCCAACTTTTATTTCTAACTAACATTTATTTTCTCTTTTAGGGCAGGGGAATTTCAAAAAAGGGAACCTGGGTACTTGGAAGTTTCTTCTTTAGGGATGGAGCTTCCAATATATTGGCTAAACTATTGGCTATTGCTGTCAGGTGTCCAAAAGAAGGCCCTGTTATGAAGATTCAGGTGCAAGTGATTTTTGCAGAAGGTGCTTCTAGGAGAATTTGCCTCAGGAATGCAGAGTTAGCAGAGGGAAAGAAAATGAGCAAGGGCATGAGTGTAGGCCAAGTCCTTACGTCAGCTTAATGCTGCGTAAATCACAGTTCAGTTCGTGCTACTGCATGGCAAATAGCTGAGGTTTCTTACTAGTGCACCAGCTAGTCCTGTCATAAGGGTCACCAGGTGGTGGGGAGCCAGCAGAGGACAGGGCCAGGGGTACCGGTCAACTTCCAGACACTTCCAATTGTTTGCTCTTGTGACAAAGCAGACCCAGCAGCTTGAGTGCAGGCCTCCTAAGAGAATCACAAGTGTGTGCTAATGGAGGCAAAAACCCACACAGAAACTGCAAGAACAGTGCTCAGAAATGCTACAAGGGATCCAGCAGTATACTTGATGATCCCTTCATACTAGGTAGCTTCTAACTGATTTCATTAGGTTAGAAAACACAGCTTTTTGGTTTGGCTGCTCCCCAAGCTTCAGTGGTTCACTTTGCCTTTCTGCACTATAGCTCCCATGCCTTGCCTGGCCTCCTGGGTCACCACATCTCAGCCTGGACTTCAATCTCCTCGGGTCCTACTTACCCGTCAGGGAGGATCCAACACAAATAATTCTTTTTCCTTCTTTAATCTAAAATCCAAAGGACTTTTGGCAAACACTTAATTGAAGGTAGAAGTGTATGTTTTTTGGTTGTTTTGCCTTTTTTATTTTTCTATTTTCTATTTTAATTGTACATTAAAGATGTGCACATTAAAGATTTGATGAAGCATGAAGTTGTCTAGAAATACAATTGAACCAGAGGATATAATCTACTAGCAATGGACTGAGGAAGAAAATCAATCAAGGCCTGACTTTTAATTTTTTGGTCTCTCTGTGGAGCATTCCTTCCTTCTATGTATGGGGCAAGACCCTTTCTGGAATAAGGGTCATATGTAACCTAAAAATCAAGCAAGATAGGTCACAGAATTTTTATATAGCCAAAATTTATACAGAAAGGTGGGGGAAAGTTACAACAATAAGTTAAGATTTTATTAATGGCTTTAAGGAAAAGAGGTTCTGGTTTCCGTAACCTGCCCTGGAGAAATTCTAGCTTCCATGACTTGCCTCTGGGGAGGATGAATGGAGAGGTACAGGAAAGCAGAAATAGTTCAAGAGGAACAAAGATGAAAGGGAAGGCCTTTGTTTTAGGGTTTTCTGAGCTCCAACACCTCACTCCTTAACAAAATCTGAAGACAAAATGCAAGATTCTTCTCCCTCCAAGAAACCTTCCCTTTGGGTTGCTATAATCACGGAGATTAATCCAGAAGGGCTAAAAACGCCATTAAGCAATCACCGTAGAATCCAAGCAGACTTACTATAACTTGGCAAGATGAGCCCAAGCTGTGTCCTCAGCTTCTCTTTTCATTGTAGGATTACACATGGTTGGGTATGACAGGAACCCAGAAGAGGCAGTGATTTATCTTCTTGGAAAGTCTCTCCTGAAGGATGAAAGAGTCATACAGAGTTTACCAAGGGGAATGGATGGTTTCTGAGAGAATATGACAATTATGAAGAAGTCACTTAATCCAGTCCTGACTCGGTTTTCCAGGTCAGCTCCAAAGGCCTCATGTGTAGAAGAAATGAAGAGGTGATGTGTAAGGACATCAGTCCGATAAGACATCAACCATATTAATTCCAGTCCCTTTATTGGTGATGGCAAACAACATGGTTTAGCTACTTCATTCCTTCCAGGCATGCTCAGTGCTGTATTTTCATTCTATCAAAATTTATAATCTAATTAACTAAAGCCATGCCTTTCAATCTAGAAGATAAAATATGTTGTATTCAGAAAATACCCTCCAAATCACAATTTGAAATTTACGGCCCTAGTGTACTGTACCCTCACAAGGATATTGAGGAGGCCTCCATGATTTTAGAGATGACAACAAGGTACAGCCACCTCTACTTATACTCCATGCGAACACCAGTGGCAGCAGGAGCAGCACCTGTGGGTAGCCATGTACTGCTAGTAACAACCTTGAAAATGGCAGTGGAAAGAGAAACCATTGCCTAATTTAACTGCTTCTAAGAAAAATGAAGGGAGACAGAATGAAAGGTATAGAAAAGAAGTACTTTGGGACTGGTGCTGTGGTGCAGTAGGTTAATCCACCACTTGTGGCACTGACATTCCATTCTAGTCCTAGCTGCTCCTCTTCCGATCCAGCTCTCTGCTATGGCCTGGGAAAGCAGTAGAAGATGGCCCAAGTGCTTGGGCCCCTGCACCAGCATGGGAGACCTAGAAGAAGCTCCTGGCTTCGGATCACTGCAGCTCCAGCTGTTGAGCCTTTTGGGGAGTGAACTGGTGGAAGGAGGACCTTTCTGTCTCTCCCTCTGTCTATAACTCTACTTCTCTAATAAATAAATAAAATCTTTAAAACAAAGTACTTAGAGTTTAAAGAATACCTATATCTCAAATATTTATGTAAAAATTATAAGATACTTGAATTCTATTATTTTTACCACATATGTTAAAAATAACTGGACAGGAGCTGGTGGTGTGCTATAGTCGGTTAAGCAAAGCCGTCACTTAGAACACCAGCATCCCATATGGGTACTGGTTCTAGACCAGACTGGTCATTTCTGATCCAGCTATCTGCTAATGCACCTGGGAAAGCATAAGAGGATGGCCTAAGTGCACCCACATGGAAGATCTGGAAGCAACTCCTGGTTCCTGGTTCCTGGCTTCATCCTGGCCTAGCTTTGGTCACTGTGGCCATTTGGGGAGTGAACCAGTGGATGGAAGACCTGTCTGTCTCCTGCTCTGTGACTCTGTCTTTCAAATAGATAAAATATTTAAAAATAATAATTGAACAATGCCTGTATGTCAGAAGCCTAATGTAACCCCTTTTGCCATTACATTCTTCTCCCTTTCCTCAATGGTAGTCATTTGTGATAATGACTACCCTCAACTGCTTTAGACTTTTTTTTTTAAATAAAATACTTTATTTATTTGAGAGGTAGTGTTAGAGAGAGAGAGAGAGCAAGCGAGAAAGAGAGAGAGAGAGAGGTTTTCCATCTGCTGTTATCATTCCCCAAATGGCAGTAATGGTCGGAGCTGGGCCGATCTGAAGCCAGGAGCCAGGTGCTTCTTCCAGGTCTCCCACATGGGTGGCAGGAGCCGAAGCATTTGGGCCATCTTCTGCTGCTTTCCCAGGCCATTAGCAGGGAGCTGGATCAGAAGAGGGGTAGCAGGGACACGAATCTCTGCCCATAAGGGATGTTGGGAATGGCTCCATAAGTCGAGGCTTAACCTACTATGCCACAGCACCAGTCTCTGCTTTATACTTTTTAATTTAAGTGTGAACTTATATATAGTTTGTTTTGCTTTGTTTTTGAACTCGTATGTGAATAAACTCATATCGTTAGTATATTTTGTGACTGTCTTTTTTAGCTCAACATTATGTTTGTGATTTGACTTTCTATATAGTACTTTCTGGATACAACACAATTTATATATTCATTCTACTGTTGAGGTACATGTGGATTGTTTCTAGTTATTGGACTCATAAACAACAGTGCTGAAACATTCTTGTATTCAGGTACATACATCAAAGTATTTCTCTTGGGTATATCACCAGTAGCAAGATACAATTTTGGTTTTATTACAGAAAGCTAAATTGCTTCAAAAGTGGTTAGGCCAAGTTATACTCCCACCAGCAGTACTTGGGAATTCCCATTGCTCCATGTAATCGTCAGCCTGAATGGCCAGATTTTCAGTGTTTTTTAATCTCATGGATACTGTGATATTACATTGCCTTTTTCCAATTACTAATTTGACTATCAAATATATTCTTGAATCTTTTCATTTTTATATAATTATAGATGTTGTCTATTTAAATGCCATTTTCTATTTTTTTAAAAAATAAGCTTTTTGAGTTATAATTTATATAAGCAAGTTGCATCTATTTTAAGTGTCTACTTCAGTGAATTTTGAGAAATGTATAGACCCAGGTAACAACCACGGTTATCAAGGTAGAACACATTTCTATCACCATAGAAACTTTCATTATATACCCCTTTGTGAATATGCACCTGTAACTTCCATCATTGAACAATCACTGATCTATTTTCCTTTACTAGGTTCAAACTAGTGTTGCTTGTTTTAGACTTTCATGTGAAAACAATCACACAATATCCACTTGGCATAACCAATCTCTAAGATGACCCAAAAAGGATCTCTGCCTTTTGGTATACATACCATATGTATGAAGTTAGGTTATAAAAGACAAAGATGTTTCTGTGTTGATGTATTTCACTCTCACTCACTTGAACTATCTGTTCTGATGGAAGGTATGTCCTTGAGCAGCCCTAAGAAGAGGCCCATGTGGTAGAGAACTACAACTTTCTGACAAAAGCCATGTGATTGAACTAAGCAGATCCCTTACCCCCAGTCAACTCTCAAATGACTGTAGCTCCAGCTAAACCTTTATTGCAACTTTGTAAGAGTCTCTGGGACAGAATCACTCAGCCAAGCCATTCCCAGACTCTTTGAGAACTAAAAGCTGACTCTCTGAGAACTACACATTCCCTAGATGTTTCCCTTGTAGGTATGAAATGCACATGTTAATAAATTTCTAGTTTGTCTTGTTAACATGTTTTTAAAGATTTATTTATTTGAAAGTCAGAGTTAGAGAGAGAGCAAAGCAGAAGCAGAGAGAGAGAGAGAGAGAGAGAGAGAGAGAGAGAATGAATGAGAATGAATCTTCCATCTGATGGTTTACTCCACAAATGGCCACAATGGCCAGGGCTGGCCCATGCCAAAGCCAGGAACTAGCTTTATCCAGGTCTCCCATGTGGGTGCAAGGGCCCAACGACTTGGACCATCTTCCACCAGGTGCGTTAGCAGGGCGTGGAATTGCCCATAAGATGACGACACTGAAGGTGGCAGCTTTACCCGCTATGCCACAGCACTAGCCCCTAATTTTTTTTTTAACAGGAGCTCATCCCAACTAAGAATTTATGCGGTTATTTTTCTTCTTCACCTTCATATACTTGGAGGAAAGGGGCATCCTTATATCTGAAGACAGAGAGACCCAGAGATAAATCTGAACAGATTTTGCTAAGTTTCCCCCAGTTTACTACCGTTAGCTTATACCTGCCTTTGTCCTATCATATTTCTCCACAATTCTCCACTCTTCATCAAACCAAGCATTAAAATTACTCAGGTTTAACCACTTCTTTGGGTCTTCTTTTCCATATGAAATCCCCTTTGTCATGTAAAAATGCTACAAATATTAAAAAGACATATGTGCTTTTCTTTTGTTGATCTTTTGTTTTAAAGGGGTCCCAGCTAAAAATTCACACAGATATGAGTAAGATTTCTTTCCTCCCCCATGCTGGTAAACAAAAATGCAACTTTTTTTCTATGCATTTTTATCCTTTCTAAAGTCTTGATTGAATCTATTAATTTAGCTGTAGATTATTTTCTAAATGCACAATGTGTCATCGGTGAAAAATGATAATACAATTCTTCCTTTGCTGCACTAATTTTTTTTATTTCTTTTTCTTGCTCTACTTCACTGACTATGGCATCAGGTACAATACAGGATGAAAGCAATGATAATAGATGTCCTTGTCTTATTCCTGATCCCAAGGAGAAAGCTGGAACAATTCACCATTAAGTATGATGACTGCTTTAGGTTTGCTCTTATCTGGATGTGTATTTTAAAGGAATAATGAATGGATGTTGAATCTCATTAGGTTTTTATTTTCTTTTCTGAATTTACTGAGGTCATTATATATACTGTGTGTGTGTGTGTATCTCCTTTAATCTATCAATGTGGAGGGTTACATAAATTGATTTTCTTATGTTTTATCATCTTGGTGTACCTGGAATACTGTCACCTTAACATGATAAATCTTTTTGAAATACTGCTGGACTGGGTTTTATATTTTACCTAGCATCTTTGCATCTATATTCATGAATGAGATTACCTTTTAATTATAATTATTTGCATTGCTTACAAATGGTTTTGGACATCAAGGTTATACCAGACATGAGGCTTGAAAAACAATACCCCAAAGTATAACACTTGGGCATGCTGAATACTTTAAACTGAAGGACATAGGAAGGGCCACAGAAGCAATGTCTCTCACTTTCTCCTGCCCTTATCTAGCTTCCCTTTCTCCCCCAAGTCAGGCCATAGAAACGTGAATCCCTCTTATCTGAGGCAGTTCAAAGAAAATGGAATCATCTCCATTAAAGCCAGCCATAAAACCTAGAAATATTACTCTAATCTTCCCTACCTTTCTGTATAAGAGAAATTCTCTACCCTACTTTATGGTATGGTAGAGCCTAAGACTCCCACTCCAGAAGGTGGTTGCAAGAAGTCATGTCACATAGGTTAAGAAGAAGCCAAACAGACAGGACTTCATGGGTTTCCAATCTGGGGCTATTACAATTAGATCACATCCTTTTTTTCTTAAAGATTTCTTTCTTTCTTTGAAATACAGTGTGACAGAGAGAGGGAGAGACAGAGATCGTCCATCCAGTGGTTCATTTCCCCACATGGCTGCAAGAGCCAGATTGAAGCCAAGAGCCAAGAACTATAGGTGGCAGGGGCCCAAGTATTTGGGCCATTATCTGCTGCTTTTCCAGGCATATTATAAGGAAGCTCGATCAGAGGTGGAGCAGCTGAGAAGCTGAACTGGCATTCTGATAATGGGATGCCAGCACCACAAACATTGGCTTAACCCATTGTGTCACAACCCCAGCCCCAGGTCATACTCCTTTTTGTCTAATCACATATCTAAATAGCTGTCTATCCTTCATCAAACCTAAATATTTAAATGAACAGTTTTCCCTGGATCTTTGGGTTTTCATTTTTTACATATTTATTTAATAATTATATGTATGGTCTATATTATGATACTTCGATACATGTATACAGTGTGTACTGATCAAAACAGGATAATCAACATTTCCCTTTCTTTAATATTACTTTATGAATGAAGGCTTGGAAGGTCTTTCTTCTACTGGTTCATACAGTATCTACCAGGTTGTAAACTATAGTCTCCCTACTATGATGTTGTAACTCTAGGAATTTATTCCTTCAATGTAACTCTGATTTGGTACCCCTTATTGAAATATCCTATATTCCCCCTCATCCAGGCTCTAGTAATCAACAGTCTGTGTTTTTTTTTTAATTTTAGCTCTTACATATAAGGGAGAACACACAGTATTTGTCTTTCTGTGTCTGGCTTATTTCACTAAAAAAGATGTCTTCCAGTTCCATCTATTTTGCTGCAAATAATAGGACTTCATTCTTTTCAAGTCTGAATAGCATTTCGTTTAGTATATACAACATATTTTCCTTATCCATTCATCTGATGATGGACACCTTGATTGATTCCATACCTTGGCTATTGTGAACAGTGCTGATATAAACATAATGGAACAGGTATCACTTTGATATAATATGTTCATGTCTTTGGAGTATATACCCAGTGGTGGGATTAGTGGATCATATAGCAGTTCTAATTCTAGTTTTAAAAGAAATCTTCATCCTGTTTTTCCATTGTGGCTATACTAGTTTTCATTCCCACCAACAGTAAGAGTTTCCTATTCTCTGCATCATCACCAGCATTTGTTACTATCTGTCTTTTTGATAATAACCATTCTAACAGGGGTGAGGTGATATTTGTAGTTTTGATTTGCATTTTCCTAATAGATAGCGATATTGCACATTTATTAATATATTTGTTATTCATTATTATTTCTTTTGCAAACTGTTTATTCAGGTCCTTTGTGCACTTCTTAACTGGATGGAATTGTTGTTTTTGTTGTTGAGTGGTAGTATTTAAGGCTGTTAATAAATATTCCAGTTCTCCTCTTTTCAGGCTTCTGATAGCATTGCAATTGTCCCCAAGTCCTCAAAGTTAGATGTGGTTCTCTACCTTGCCTGGGCCAATGAAATGTGAATAGAAGCAATAAGTGTTGTTCGATCAGCAACATTTAATAGCCAATGTAAGACTGCAGAATTTTTCTTCTCTGAATAAATGGGAGTCTTAGCTTGAGTCTCTGAGTGAATATGATGGACAGAGGTTACAAATGAGAAATTTATGCTGTGTTAAACCTCTGAGATTTTGGAACTGCTATAACTTCAACTTATAATATCATACTTAGCCTAAACTGGCTGATTCTATATTTTCCACAAGAATTTATATAGCTTATCTAGATTTTCCAATTTTGGTTGTAAAAACACCCATAAGTTCCTTTTACCTTTTAATGCCCATACACTAGGTAGGTAGTGTTGTTTCATTCCTCATATTATTTGTGCCTTTCATCATTTTCCCTTTTTTTTTTCCTAGTGCAAAGTTTCTCAAATGTACTAGCCTTTTCAAAGGAACAACTTCTGTTATTGATCATATTTATTTCATGGTTGTCTTCTCTATCTTTTAATTTTCTTCTCTACATCATTGCACTCTTAAGTTCTTTAGGTTTATTTGGCTTTTTACTAACTTCCTGAAATCATCATTTAGATATTTAATTTTTTACCTTTGTCTTTTCTACCCTAAGGTTACAACTCTTTTTTTTTTTTAGTACTTCTTAAGTAGACCACAGTAAGTTTGATATTGTCAAGGTCTCATCCTCATTTAAACCAACATATTTTCTGTTCTTAAAAAAGACTTCTTTGAAAGGCAAAGGGAAGGAGGGAGGGGGAGAGAGAGAGATAGGGAGGGGAAGAGAGAGAGATAGAGAGAGAGAGAGAGAGAAATTGAGGGACCTTCCATCTGCTAATTCATTCCCCAGATGGCTGCAACAGCCAGACTGGACCAGGCTGAAGCCAGGAGCTTCTTCCAGGTCTCTTACATGGATGAAGGGCCCCAAGCACTTGGGCCATCTTCCACTGCCTCTCAGGCACAATATCAGGGAGCTGGATCAGAACCATTGCATCAATATTTTAACCAGTGCTCCAATATGGGATGCTGGCATCAAAAGCAGTGGCTGAACTTGCTGTACCACAACACCAGCCCTGGTTCAGTCTTTCTTGTTGGTACAGTCATTTGAGGCCATGAGTTTACAGTACATACTTTTATACTTGGGGAGATCTTGGACTTTATTTTCCCTAAGTCCTACTAGGATGTAGTCTGCTATACTTGGCCAATGTCCTCAGGACATCATTGACTACAGCGTTTTTCTATCCCTCTGTCATTCTGTGTCACTTGGATTTTGTCCTGATAGTTTCCTTCATGTCAGTTATTTAATACTTTTTATGAATTCTAAACTTTGTATTTTAAAGTATTTTTAGCAAGATGGTGAGTCTGAATTCCTGACCAGCTACATTATCCTGATCTCCTATTTATACTAAGGAGAGTGTGAATTGGAAACCCTGACTTTTATTATGATGATTACTTCTGAGAATACTTCCAGATAAGTATAATTTTGAAGCTACCTTTCATCTTCATATTATTTGGGAGATAGGACAGTGGCTAGGTATTTGGATAATGATCTGTTTGTTAGTGACAGTGTCAGAGCTCAGACTGTACACCCTATAGTATGGCACCTGGGCAATTTTTAGTACTTTGAACTGAATGAGAACAGGAGGGCTACAGAAGCAAAAAGATCTCTCTGATCTTCCCCTAATTCCCTTTCCTCCCCCCAAAGTGGGTCATGGAAACTAGAATTCCTCTCCCACAAAGCAAGCCATAGAACCTATGAAATTTACTCTTTGACCTCCTCCCTTCTCCCCTGAAGACCCTCATGTGGTAGGTGTCATGCCTCTTATCTAGAGAGAAGGAATGTCATACAGTTTATGGATATGTAACAATTTTGTATCATACTACTTCTAAAATTCCAAACAAGTCCATTTAAAGAGGTCTCTCAAAGATACGTGTAGAAGAAAAAATCAGGACTAGGTAATCACTGTTTAATAGAATACATCAAGAAGATAAGCACATGAACATTAGTAAATTTCTGGTTAAAGATCTTTACCCTCCTGACTGATGAACTGATATGGAAAGGTAAGATGAAAAACTTCCCAGCAGCTGAGAATCTCATTTAGCTTTATCAGATAACTATCCAGGCATTTTATTAGCAATGCTAATTATTTTCCAAAAGAATTTGAAGTGCGTTAAAATGTTCTTTCTTAGACCATGTCTGGTTATATTTTTTCTTTCTCAGATCCCAACTTTGACCCAAACTACCTTAAAAGATCTGTTTTGTTAGAAAAGGACTATTTGTATTTTTGTGTTAAATGCATTGTTTCTTGCTCAAACATATTTTATATTTAATACAGAGAGTAAAAATGCAGAATAGGCCAAATTAATACAATACCACTCTCTCAGTAGATAAAGCTATCAAGTTACATACGTATTCTAAGCCACATATACATACATATATCTACCTTTTGAAGATCTACATTTTGAAGATTCCTTATATATGTATATTAAAGTAAACATGAATTCACATTGATGTTTCTAACTCTAATCAAACACTATGAGTCTTATTGGAGCCTTCCTCTTTTCCTTATTTATAACTTCTTTCTCTGACAGTGAGAAATCTGGCTCTCATTATCAACTACATACTTTACCTGAAAAGGCCAGATAGTAAATATTTAAGATTTGTGGTCCATAGAGTCTCTACCCCAAGTTCTTAGCTGTGAATTTCTTATCATATTCATGAGTCAAAATTTAAAAAAAAAATTCAGCCATTTAAAAATGAAAAAGTACTTTGTGGACTGTACAAAAATAAGCTAAATTTGGCTCACGGTCCATATTATGTTGACCTGTCTTCTACAATACATTGATTTCTTCACTGTAATGTTCATGTGTAGTAGTTTCAGAATTTGTAATCCATATGCTTTAGGTACATTTAGCAATTAAATCACCGTGTTTGTAAATCTAATTTTTGCCTTTATCATTATAATCAAATCACTATTTTCCAAAGTTATTAAATCATCTTTTCCCCCCACTCCCATCAGTGTGATAATGTTGATGGGGTTCAGGACACACAACCTCAAGTATGGAACCTTGAGATCTGAGGAAGCATCAGAAGCAGGAAGGTCTCTCAAAACTTCCCCCTGACCTTCTCCCCTGAAGCAGGCTAGTGGTTAACAAGCCCACATTCCACATTAAAGTGCCTGGGCTCAGTTCCCACTTCTACCTCCTAACTCAAGCTTCCTGCCAATGCAGACGCTGAGAGGCAGCAGTGATGGTTCAAATGGTTGGGTTCCTGCCACCCATGTGGGAGACCTGGATTGCATTCCCAGTTGCCAGCTTCAACTCAGCCCTGGCTGTTGCAGGCCTTTAGGGCGTGAACCAGCAGATGGTAGCTCACACTCTTTCCCTCTGCCTCTCATTTTTTAAAAAAAGTTAAAGCAAAAACCTAGGGAATATTTTCTGAGCTTCTGCTGAAATAGTTCATAATACTTCATTCACCATGTATCCCCTATATACCCAGAGGAAAGAATATTATTCCCTCTGAAGACACAGGGACAAACTGAAGAATCTAATATGAGTGGAATGGTATGCTTCTTCATGGGGCCATTTCTGGCAGTATTAGAGGTTGGGATATATATTTTCTATGCTGTTTGATGGGGCAACTATTTTCTAAATATTTTCTATCTTTCCAGGCTGCCCCTTTCCTCGTCTTTAGACTAGAGTAAGCAGACTTTTCTTGGGGCTTCTGTCTTTGCCCCTTGGTGTTTTTGGATTGCTGGCTTCTCTAGCATCTAGTCTGGGAAATATGAGTCATACAAAAATTTCATCACTACCTCATTCCTTTCGTCTTGAACTCTCTGACTGATGTGACTTCATTCTACCTTTCAGAGCATTCTTATGTCTGTTCTCTATGAAATGTCTAGCGTTTCTGGTTATATTTCGTGGAAGGAATAGAGAAAAGTGTATCTCTGATCTTCCCAAAGTAGAAGCCCAATTGAGTATTTCTAAAGTTAATACTTTTTATTTGAGAAGCAAAAAGACAGAGACAGAGAGAAAGAGAGACCTCCCATCTGCTGGTTAACTCCCCAAATACCCAGGAACTATTAATTCAATCTACATTCCCCACTTGGGTGGCAGGAACCCAAGCACTTGAGCTGGCTCCCAGGGTATGCATGAGCAGGAAGCAGAACTGGGTGCAGAGCCAGGACTCAATCCAGGCACTCTGCATGGGATGTGGGCATATCTTAATGGCTGCACTAAAAACCCCTCCCCCAATTGAATAGTTTTTGATTCCGTTTTTCTCTATTTCTAAAAATTAGTTTTTAATCTTTAGATTTTTTCAGTTAACAGATTCAATATAATTCATATATACAATTCTAAGACTATAATGACATTCCTTTCTTCCCTCCCTCTCTCCCCTCCTACCTTCATTCCATTCCTTCCTTCCTTCATTTGGTTCTGAGATAACAAACTTTTAATTTACATTACAGTCAAAAGCTTAGTGTTCCATTTAATAATGAGTTTAACAAGTAAAAAGTCAAAAGATCCTAGTTGAACATAAATATAGGCAAAGACTATAAACAATAATCAAATGGAAATATGACCATCATGAGTTCTAACTCTACTTTTGATATTTTAGTGGTTTCTTTAGAGTCTTTAGTATGCATCTTTAGTTTTTATTAGTCTATCTTCAACTAGTATGCTACTTCATTTATAGCTAAGAATAGTATAGTAGTGACTTCTATTTATCCCTTCCTAATCGTTGTACTATTATTTTCATATATTTTGTTTTTATTTATGATATAAATACCAGACTATATTTTTATTAATATTTAAGTAATAGATTAACTTTTAAAAGAGTTAAATAATGAGAAAAGGTATTACATATTTACTCATTAGTTACCTTTACATTTCTGGTGACCTTTTGTTTTTTGCAGAGATCAATACTTTCATCTGGAATCATTTTCATTCTGCCTAAAAGATTTCTCTTAATTTTCTTCTTTTGTGGATCTGCTGGTAATGGATTCTTTCGATTTGTATATGTATGCTGGGAAAAGTGTTTGCCTTTATTTTAGCAACTTATATAGTTCTTAAACCACACAACTATATGACTTAAAGTATATATTCTGATGGCTTCTAGTATACTTACAGACTTGTACAAACATTAATAGAATCAATTTTTTTATATTTTCACCAGTCCAAAAAGAAACCTTGTATCCATTAGTAAACACTCTTTTTTTTTTCCAGGTGCTTATCCTGGTCTCCCATGGGGTGCAGGGCCCAAGGACTTGAGCCATCCTCCACTGCACTCCCTGGCCACAGCAGAGAGCTGGCCTGGAAGAGGGGCAACCGGGACAGGATCGGTACCCCGACCGGGACTAGAACCCGGAGTGCCGGCGCCGCAAAGCGGAGGATTAGCCTGTTAAGCCACAGCGCCGGCCCATTAGTAGACACTCTTTACTTCCTCCCAACTCCCACAGACCTAGGCAAAATATTTATCTGCTTTCCATCACTGTGATTTACCTATTCTGGATATTTCATTTGAATGGAATCATAAAATATGAGCAAAAATCCAAACGTTCACGAAGGCATGGGCATTTGGCATGGAGGTGGATTCGGTTTGGGACTTCCACATGCCATATCAGAGTGCTTGGGTTCAAGTCTCGGCTCTGCCTCCAATTCTAACCTCCTGCTAATGTGCACACTAGGAGACAGTTCATAATAGCTCAAATACTTGGGTCACTGACACTAATGTGGGAGATCCAGATTGAGTTCCAGTCTCTTGGCTTTGGCCTGACCCAGCCCTGGCTGATGCAGGCATTTAGGGAGTAAACCAACAGATGGGAGATCTCTGTTTTTTTGTCTGGCAAATAAAATAAATGATTTTTAAAATATTTATTTACTTGAAAGGCAGAGTGACAGAGTGAGAGAGAGAGAGAGAGAGGGAGATCTTCCATCTACTGGAAATATTTTGAAAACCATGCATTTGAGGGCATCTTGTAAAAGTTCAAGAATATATATTATAAAAAATATGCATGGATTTCAAAAATTTTTGCACCAAAATAAAGTTATCTTTTCATTCCATTTTCCACAATCTTTTTAATGTACAGTCATACGTGGTCTTTTATACCTAGCCTTTTTCATTTAGCATGTTTTCCAAGTTCATCCAGATATCATAGATCATTAGTTTTCTCCTTTTTGTCACTGAATGACAATCCACTGCAAGGCTATAGAGTATTTGATTTTGCCTTTCATTACTTGTTATATGTTTGTGCTGTTTTCCGGGCTACTATGAATAATGCTATTATGAACATTTGTGCTTAAGTTTTTACGTGGATATATGTTCTCACTTTTTTTTAATTTGACAGGTAGAGTTATAGACAGTGGGAGATAGAGACAAAGAGAAGTATGTTCTTATTTTTTTGTGTATTTACATAGGAAAATAATTGCTGCATCCTAAGGGAACTCTGCTTTGGACATTTTGAAGAACTTTTGTTTTCCAAAGTGGCTGTATCATTTTACATACTCAACAGCAATGTACGAAGTTTCCCAATTTGTAAACATCCTCTTCTAGATGAGTAGTACCTTTTTTTATAGCCATCTTAGTGGGTATAAAAAGGTTCTGATTTGCATTTTCCTAATGATTAATAATGTTGAAGATCTTTTCATGTATTTATTGTATAAATTCTTGGAAAACTGTATGCTCATATCATTTGTGTATTTTTAAATTGAATTATTTGTCTTTTTAATAAAGACTTATCTATTTGAAAGGCAGAGTTAGAGAGAGAGAGAGAGAGAGAGAGAGAGAGAGAGAGAGAGAGAGAGAAAATCTGCTGGTTCACTCCCGGAATTACCTCAATGGTTGGTGTTCTGCCAGGCCAAAGACAGGTGTCAGGAACTCCATCCAGGTCTCCCACATGGGTGGCAGGGTCCTAAGTACTTAGGTTATCTTCTGCTGCTTTTCTAGGCACAATAGCAGGGAGCTGGATCACAAGTGGAGCAGCCAGGACTTGGACCAGCAGCCATATGTGATGTTTAACCTGCAGCATCACAATGCTGGCCCCAAGTTATTTGCATTTTTATAACTGATGGTAAGTATACTTTATACATTCTGGATGAAAATTTATTATCAGATATGTAATTTGAAAATCTTTTCTCCCATTTGTGAGTCTTTTCATTTCCTTGACGTTCTTTAAGTTATTATTTTAAAAATATTTATTCATTTTATTCATTTGAGAGACACACAGGATGAAGGGGTCTTCCATCTGCTGGTTCACTCCCCAAATGCCTACAACAGGCAGGACTTGGCAGGCTGAAGCCAAGAGCGTGGAGCTCAACCTACATCTCCCACATGGGTTGCAGGGGCCCAACTACTTATCAACTGCTGCCTCCTAGGGTATGCATTAATAGGAAGCCAGAAGCAGAAGCCAGTGCCAGGGATCAAGCTCAGGAACTCTGACATACGATGCAAGAATCCCAACAGCAGAGTGTTAACAATTGCACTAAATACCTGCTCCTAATTGTCTTACTTAAAGCACAAAGGTTTATATTTTAACAATGTCAGTTTTATCTATGTTTCCTTTTGTTGGATGTGCTTTTGTTATATCAAACAAGTGTTTGTGTAACCCAAGGTTATGAAGATTTATTTCCATATTTTCTTCTAAAAGTTTTATAGTGTTAGTGCTTAATTTAGGTTTATGATCAGTTTTGATTGGTTAATTTTTGTTAGGAGTAAGGAGGATGTCCTTTGAAAACTATTCCCCCCATTGTATTATCTTGGAAACGTAAAAATCAATTGACCATAAACATGAGGGTATATTTCTAGACCCTCAATTCTATTTAGTATATATATATATATATATATATATATATATATTAGTATATATATATATATATATATATATATATATATATATTGCCAGAACAACACTGTCTTTTGTTGTTCTATATTAAGTTTTGGAATCACAAAATATGTCTATACCAACATTGGTATTCTTTTTCAAGATTGTTTTTGGCTATGCTAGTCTTCCTCAATTTCCTATAAATTTTATGATTAGCTCTTCAGTTGTTTTTTTTTTAAGATTTATTTATTTTATTTGAAAGACAGAGTCACAGAGAGGGAGAGGCAGAGGCAGAGAGAGAGGTCAGTCTTCCATCTGCCGTTTCACTCCCAAACTGGCCACAATGGCCAGGCCAAAGCCAGGAATTTCCTGCAGGTCTCTCATGTGGGTTCAGGGACCCAGGCACTTGGGCCATCCTCTGCTGTCTTCCCTGGTGCATTAGCAGGGAGCTGGATCAGAAGTAGAGTAGCCAAGACTTATACCAGCACCCATAAGGGATGCTGGCACTGCAGGTGGCAGCCTACCCACTATGCCACAGAACTGGCCTCAACGCTTCAGTTTTTGCAAAGAAGTCAGCTCAGACTTTGATTGTGATTGTATAGAATCTATACAGCAATTTTGGAAGTATTTTTATGCTAATTATATTAATACTTTTTATCCAAGAACATGGATGTCTATTCATTTAGGTCTCCTTTAATTTCTTTCAATAATGCTTTGTAATTTTTTTTAAAGAGGATGGGATTCCTATCCATGATTTTTTTTATGTGACAGATAGAGTTAGTGAGATAGAGAGACAGAGAGAAAGGTCTTCCTTCCATTGATTCACTCTCCAAATGGCCGCTACAGCCAGCCCTGTGCTTATCCGAAGCCAGGAGCCAGGTGCTTCTTCCTGGTCTCCCATGCGGGTGCAGGCGCCCAAGCACTTGGGCCATCCTCCACTGCCTTCCCCAGGCCACAGCAGAGAGCTGGACTGGAAGAGGAGCAGCCAGTACTAGAACCCGGCGCCCATATGGGATGCCGGCACCGCAGGCAGAGGATTAGCCAAGTGAGCCATGGCGCCAGCCCCTAATGCTTTGTAATTTTAATAATAACTTTTTTTGTATTTCCTTTGTTAAATTTATTTCTAAGCATATTGTTTTTTGGTCCTATGATAAACAAGAATATAATCTTATCTTCTTCCTTCTTTGCATGCATTTTTTGATTATATATCATACATCATGAATTTTACCTTGCTGGTTCTGGATATTTTTGTATTCCTATAACATCTTCTTTAACATTTTTCTAGGATATGTGTTGAATGAAAGGAGAGAAGGTTAACATTTTTCTAGAATAAAGTTCCTTAGAAGCAGTTTGCTCATTTCAGTTCCTGCTTAAAGGCTTCTGTAGGTTGGTCTGGAACAGTGGTCAATTTAGAACTGTTACTATTAACTGAGATTAGACCTGTATACTGTATACAAAGAATAACATGAATCCTGAGGTGGTAGCACTATTTCTGGCCCTGTAAGAACACTTTTTGCTCTAATCCTTTCAATCGTTTCTTTCCCTGTCCTCAACTGATGTTTCCACACATATGTACTGATTAGATACTCAATGGGAAAACCTTTGCATTTCTCTGGAATTCATTCTCCTTACAGCTGTAGCCTTTTTGCTGACATCACCTGCCAACTCTAAGCCACTTTGTTCTCTTCAGATTCTCAGCTCCCTTGCGCCAACTCAGTGAGTCTGTGTGCTCTGCCTAGCATCCTCTCTCTGTGTTATAGCTTGGAAATTCTCTGAAGGTGATTGTCATGTTCTCTTGTATTCCTTTCTTTCTGTGGAAATTTTCTTGCAAATTGTTCTTTCATGTATTTCGTCAATTTTTTAGTTGTTTCAGGAAGGAGGGTGAACCAGGCCCTTGTAACTTTAACTTGGTTGGAAGATAGAGTTCCTGAGCCAAGATGGCGGAAGAGTGAGGGTGCGCACCAACAGTTCGGGAAGAGAAAGTTTAACAAAAGTGGAGTTACTGTAGCCTCAGGAAGAGACTCAGAGAAAAACTGCAGAGGAAACTCTTCCGGATCTAGTGGATGTGACACAGAGGACCTACGGGGAGAGTAAGGTGGCCCACTGGCACGCCATGCTGCGCCAAGCTGCACTGAGCCGCACCAAGCCGCGCCGCGGACACGGGAGCCGCGAGAGTGGGGAAGGCAGCGAGCCCAGCCACAGAAGCCCAGCCGCAGAATTTGAGCCCCGGCACTGGAAGGAAAGGAAGAGACTCAGAAAAAAAAAAAAACTGCAGAGGAAACTCTTCCATATCTAGTGGATGTGACACAGAAGACCTACGGGGAGAGCAAGGTGGTCCACTGCCACACCGCGGGACCGGAGCCCCGAGAGAGGAGCCGGGAACCCAGCCAGCCCAGCCGCAGAATTTGAGCCCCGGCGCTGGAGGGAGAGGTAGCCCCAGACGTTGGCCGGGAGGGTTGGAGCGTGGTCTGATGTCACACGGGGGGAAAGTGTACGAGGCTGACTGGAGGAGAGAAAAAAAAAAGCAAATGAATAGGGGGAACTGGCAGGGTCACTAGCCTCTCTGGCCATTCACCTTACAAAGAGCAGGCACCATTTTACATATGTAAAACAAACTCCATAACCTAGGCAACCCAGTGAGCTGTGTGGAATTTCTTCCCAACTGAGTCTAAAAAAAAAATAGAGAGAGAGAGAGAGAGCAAGACAGCAAGCCAGAGAACAATCTGGGTGAGTCACTTTGGGTGCACTCTTAACCCTGAAGAACCAAACAGAGCCCTTTGGCCACACCCAACAAAGCATCTAAGGATCCATCAAAAGCAGGCAGTCCACATACTATAGAGTCATAGTATAATGAGATAAAATACTACAGCGAAGGAAACAAAGAACACCTCCAAGATGCCAAAAAAAAAAACGTATAAACCAAGGTAACAAGAGCAAGGAAGACACTATGATGCCCCCAAATGAAAAAGACACCCCAATTCAAGATTATCAAGATGATGAGATAGAAGAAATGCAAGAAGCGGATCTCAAAAAATTGGTAAGATCATTAAGAAGCTCTCAAAAACAAATTCTTGAACTACAGAAATCCTTAATGGACAAGATAGAAAATCTCTCTCGTGAAAATGAAATATTAAGGAGGAATCAAAATGAAATGAAACAACTAGTAGAACAAGAAACTGTGATAGTGACAAGAAACCATAATGAAATGAAGAATTCAATAGATCAAATGACAAACACATTAGAGAGCCTTAAAAACAGAATGGGTGAAGCAGAAGGGAGAATATTGGACTTAGAAGACAGAGAACAGGAAAGGAAACAGGCAAACCAAAGAAAAAGAAGAGGAAAATAGAAATCTAAAAAATACTGTCAGGAATCTACAGGATACTATTAAAAAACCTAACATTCGAAGATGGTAGATAGTGAGGATGTGCGCCGATAGTCTGGGAAAATTTAGTTTCATAAAAGTGGAATTACAGTAGCCTCAGGAAAAGACTCAAGAAAAAAACTGCAGAGGAAACGCTTCCAGATCTAGTAGATGTGACACAGAGGACCTACAGGGAGCCCACCGCGTGGAAGCCCTGCCACGGGAGCTGAGCCGCAGAATCTCGCCAGCGCGGGAACCAGAGGTAAGACAAAAGCCTCAGAAACCGGAGACATTGGTGGGGAAAGGCAGAGGCCTCTCTCTCCACTTGAGCAAAACAAAGAGCAGGCACCATTTTATATATGTAAAGCGGCAACGAGTACACAAACTCAGTAACTTTGGGTCTATGGTGAAACTTGAGAACACATTGAGGGCTGCATAAACTTTTTGTGTGGTCCCAGGGGTAGATCAAACGAATACTCACAGAGGCCAGATTTCAACTGCCCTCAATTCCACTCAGCTGTGCGGAATTACTTCCCAACTGAGTCAAAAAAAAAAAAAAGAGCGAGAGAGAGAGAGAGATCCAGCAAGGAGAAAGAGAGAGAACAATTTGGGTGAGTCATTTTTGCACAGCCTTAAACCTGAAGAATCAAGCAGAGCTCTCTGGCAACACCCATCACAGCCTCTAAGGATCCATCAAAGCAGACAGCCCACTTAGAGGCATAGTATAACGAGGAAAAAACACAGCAGCAAAAAAAAAAAAAAAAACCATAAATTATCTCCAACATGCCAAACAACAAACGTAGAAGCCGACGTAACAAGAGCAAGGAAGACACTATGATGCCCCTAAATGAACAAGACACCCCAATGCAAGATTATGAAGATGAAGAGATAGAGGAAATGCAAGAAGCAGATCTCAAAAAATTGATAAGAACAATAAGAAGTTCTCAAAAACAAATTCTTGAACTACAGAAATCCTTAATGGACAAGATAGAAAATCTCTCTCGTGAAAATGAAATATTAAGGAGGAATCAAAATGAAATGAAACAACTAGTAGAACATGAAACTGTGATAGTGACAAAAAACCACAATGAAATGAAGAATTCAATAGATCAAATGACAAACACATTAGAGAGCCTTAAAAACAGAATGGGTGAAGCAGAAGAGAGAATATCGGAATTAGAAGACAGAGAACAGGAAAGGAAACAGTCAAATCAAAGAAAAGAAGAAGAAATCAGAAATCTAAAAAATACTGTCAGGAATCTACAGGATACTTTTAAAAAACCCAACATTCGGGTTCTAGGAGTTCCTGAAGGCATGGAGAGGGAGAAAGGATTAGAAGGCCTTTTTAGTGAGATACCAGCAGAAAATTTCCCAGGTTTGGAGAAAGACAGAGACATCCTAGTACAGGAAGCTCAGAGAACCCCTAATAAACATGATCAAAAGAGATCCTCACCACGACACGTTGTAATCAAACTCACCACAGTGAAACATAAGGAAAAGATCCTAAAATGTGCAAGAGAGAAACGTCAGATTACTCTCAGAGGATCTCCAATTAGACTCACAGCTAACTTCTCTTCAGAAACCCTAAAAGCTAGGAGAGAATGGCGAGACATAGCCCAGGTGCTAAGAGAGAAAAACTGCCAGCCCAGAAGATTATATCCTGCAAAACTCTCATTTGTGAATGAAGGTGAAATAAAGACCTTTCACAGCAAACAGAAATTGAAAGAATTTGTCGCCACTTGTCCAGCCCTGCAAAAGATGCTTAAAGATGTGTTACATACAGAAACACAGAAACACGGTCACCAATATGAAAGAAGGTAAAGGAAGGAAACCTCACAGCAAAAGATCACAGGAATCTCAAACCATATATTAGAAAATATCTTTGGCAAATGACAGGGCAAAGTTACTCCTTCTCAATAGTCACATTAAATGTTAATGGCCTGAACTGTCCAGTTAAAAGACACCGATTGGCTGATTGGGTTAAGGAACAAAAACCATCTTTTTGATGCTTACAAGAAACTCATCTTTCCAACAATGATGCATACAGACTGAAAGTGAAAGGCTGGAAAAAGATATACCATGCCAACAGAAATGAAAAAAGAGCGGGTGTAGCCATCTTAATATCGGACAACATAAACTTTACCACAAAAACTGTTAGGAGAGACAAAGAGGGGCACTATTTAATGATTAAGGGATCCATTCAACAGAAAGATATAACGATTATCAATGTATATGCACCTAATTACAGGGCACCAGCTTATTTAAAAGACTTGTTAAGGGACTTAAAGGGAGACTTAGACACCAATACAATAGTTCTGGGGGACTTCAATACTCCACTCTCAGAGATAGACAGATCAACAGGACACAAGATCAACAAGGAGACAGTAGATTTAAATGACACTATGGCCCAAATGGATCTAACAGATATCTACAGAACATTTCATCCTACATCTAAAGACTTTACATTCTTCTCAGCAGTACATGGAACCTTCTCTAGGATTGAACACATACTAGGCCATAAAGCAAATCTCAGCAAATTCAAAAGAATTAGAATCATACTATGCAGCTTCTCAGACCACAAAGGAATGAAATTGGAAATTAGCAACTCGGGAATCCCTAGAGCACGTGCAAACACATGGAGATTGAACAACATGCTCCTGAATGAACAATGGGTCATAGAAGGAATTAAAAGAGAAATCAAAAATTTTCTGGAACTAAATGAGGATAACAGCACAACCTACCAAAACCTATGGGATACAACAAAAGCAGTGTTAAGAGGAAAGTTTATATCAATAGGTGCCTACATCAAGAAATTGGAAAGGCACCAAATAGATGAGCTTTCAAGTCATCTCAAGGATCTAGAAAATCTGCAGCAAACCAAACCAAAACCCAGTAGGAGAAGAGAAATAATTAAAATCAAAGAAGAAATCAACAGGAGTGAATCCAAAAAAACATTACAAAAAATCAGCCAAACGAGGAACTGGTTTTTTGAAAAAATAAACAAAATTGACACCCCATTGGCCCAACTAACTAAAAAAGAAAACACCCAAATCAATAGGATCAGAGATGAAAAGGGAAACGTAACAACATGTACTCTATAGAATACTATACAGCAGTCAAAAACAATGAAACCTGGTCATTTGCAACAAGATGGAGCAATCTGGAAAACATCATGCTGAGTGAATTAAGCCAGGCCCAAAGAGACAAATATCATTTGTTTTCCCTGATTGGTGACAACTAACTGAACACCAAAGGGGAAACCTGTGGAAGTGAAATGGACACTATGAGAAACAGTGACTTGATCAGATCTTGTGCTGACTGTTGATGTACAATGTAATACTTTATCCATCTTAGTATTTTTTTTGTCCTAGTACTAATGCTTGAACTCTGTAATTAACTCCCAATTATACTTAGGTGTTTAAATCTTAACTGAAAAGTGATCCCTGTTAAATATAAGAATGATAAAAAGAGAGGGAGGAGATGTACAATTGGGGACATGCAACATCGGCCTTCCCCAAATAATGGAGTTAGAATCGTGCCAGGGGATTCCAATACAATCCCATCAAGGTGGCATGTACCAATGCCATCTCACTAGTCCATGTGATCAATTTCAGTTCACAATTTATCACACTGATAGATTTAAGAGTCAAAGGGATCACACAAATAAGACTAGTGTCTGCTAATACTAACTGATAAAACCAAAAAGGGAGAGAAGGATCCAACATGGGAAGGGGGAGACACAGCAGACTCATAGAATGGCAGATGTCCTAAATGACACTCTGGCCTCAGAATCAGCCCTTAAGGCATTTGGATCTGGCTGAAGAGCCCATGAGAGTATTGTAGGCATGGAAAGCCAAGACACTCTGGAGAAAAAAAAAAAGAAGAAGAAGAAGAAGACCTAAGTGAGGGATCTCAGCGAGTGCAATCCCAGTGGAAAGAACGGGGCCATCAAGGTAGTAGGTGCCTTTCTCTGAAGGGAGGAGAGAACTTCCACTTTGACTATGACCCTGTCAGAATAGGATCGAAGACGGCGAACCCTAAAGGCTTCCATGGCCTCGGCAACCCATGGCTAGAGCCTAGGGAGATTACTCACGCCATAAACAAGAGTGTTAAATTGTTAAATCAACATCAAGAGTCACTGTGTACTTACGTCCCATGTGGGATCTGTCCTTAATGTGTTGTCCAATGTGAAGTAATGATATGGCTAGTACTGAAACAGTATTTTTACACTTTGTGTTTCTGTGTGGGTGCAAACTGATGAAATCTTTACTTAATATATACTGAATCGATCTTCTGTATATAAAGATAATTGAAAATGAAAAAAAAACAACTTGGTGTTAAATTTGAAATTACATAGAATATTAATCAATTTAAAAAAAAATATCATGTAGGATCTCTGTCATTAATTTGGTGTACACTGTTATTTAATGCTATAACTAGTACTCCAACAGTATTTTTTCACTTTGTGTTGCTATGTGAGGGCAAACTGTTGAAATCTTTATATATACTAAACTGATTTTCTGTATATAAAGAGAATTGAAAATGAATCTTGATGTGAATGGAAGGGGAGAGCGAGCGGGAAAGGGGAGGGTTGCGGGTGGGAGGGTAGTTATTGGGGGGAAGGCATTGTAATCCATAAGCTGTACTTTGGAAATTTATATTCATTAAATAAAAGATTAAAAAAAGGAAGAAAGAGTTCCTCTTTTTATATTTTTCCAATACTACTTTAAACAGTATGCTAATCATTGTAGAACTAAAAATAGTACAGGAAGGTCTAGTTTAGTCGGTATATAATCAGGTATTTAAACTACAGTTTAAAGTACAGCTGGAGCAATGATAGCCTGGTAAATTGAAAGTAAAAGAAGAAAAGGGTTTCATTATATTCCCATTAATAAACAACTTAATAAGAACAAGGCCATAATGTTCTGAGAGCATTAGATTTTTGTGAATGATTTAACTCATTTCTACAAAATTGCACTTTGTTCTACTGATACCTCTCAACAGTCAAGCTCCATAAAATCATTTGCTTCTGGGAAAAAAAAACAGTCCAGGAAATTCTCTTAAGTTGCACTCTTAGGTTGTACTTCTTGGGTGTCAGAAATATAGAGGTGATATCAGCATGCATCCATGAGTCTATTTCCTCAAATCTAATTACATCGAAAGTCAAGAGAATATGCTAAAGGCCTTTGTAAAAAGCTCTTTAAGGTATCCTTGATAATTCCTCCAGAAATCCTTGCCAAACTGCAACTTGAAACTTTGATTTCAGGTAAGAATGAAGTGAAAAAAAAAATCCCTGACTGATGAGAAGACTGTCATTTTATTCCAAGAACTATATCAGAATGTAAAAAGAGTGAAACCTTGTATTTTGGAATACTTATGAAGGACATGACTCTCCCTCCAACATTTCATAATGACTTACTTTGTTAATATGCATATAAATGGAGCAGTTCCACGATGGTGGAATAGGGAGGGTGCATACTGATCTAGTCCAGGAGAAGATACTTTAATAAAAGTGCAGATAGTGTAGTCTCAGGGAAGAATTAGGGAGGAAAAATAATGGCAGAGAAAACTTCTGAAATCAGAGGGACGCGGTGGACCTACATGGACCAGCACTCGAAAGTGAAGTGAGACGAAACCACAGTAGCCCGAGACACTGGTGGAAAAGCAACAGGAAGAGCCTAGAGGAAATGAGGATTGAAGCCCCACGGGGGAAAGTGCACCAATGTAACTAGAGGAGAGAAAAAATAAAAGGGATGGCACAGATACGTTTCTCTCTCTCCAATCACCTTAAAAAGGCATACAAGCCGATAGAGCAGGTGCCATTTTGGACATATGTAACAGCTGTGCCAGCTCATGTCTGTGCCTGGCAATCAGCTGAATGGAGAATCCTGACTCCGGTGGGGAGAAATAACAGGCAGCTTGGAACTTGTGACTGTGTGAAGCTTCTGAACAAAGACTGTGGAAAAAAAAAACTAAGGGTGTGTGGGAGAACTCACTGTGTGGCTGAGACTTTGAGTAGTCTCAGTGGGAGATGCCACAAGCTCAGGTGGTCTTGGTTACTCTGTGAGAGACATTGCAGGGGAATCTGAGCTTACACTGAGGACTGCACAGATGCTTTGTGTGGTCCTTGGGACACAACAGACGTATATTATACCCACTGGGGCTAGCGCTCAGGCATCGAGGATCGCCATTGAGGAGAGCTCAGCTGAGTGGAATTACTTCCCTTCTGGTTAAAAAAAAAAGAGAGAGAGAAGATTTACCACATCAAACCTGTGTGTGTCACATTAGGCATGCCTTTAACCCTGAAGAACTGAACAGAGCTCTCTGGTCACACCCACCACAAGCCTATAGTGATTCTGTGAAGGCAAACAGTACACTTATCTACAGAGTCATAGTACAATGATAAAAGCTGCCACAGCAGAAAAAAAAGAAACCAACAAGTATTTCAACAAATGTTGAACAACAAATGCAACAATCCAAGAAACAAGAATGAGGAAGACAACATGACACTCCCAAAAAACATGACATTTCAATACAAGACTATGAAGACAATGATATAGAAGAAATGCAAGAAATGGAACTCAAAAAATTGATGATAAGAATACTTAGAAGTAATCAAAAGCAAACGCATGAACTACTGAAATCCATGTAGGACATGACAGAAAATCTCTCTCATAAAAAAGAAATCTTAAGAAGGAATTAAAATGAAATGAAGAATTCAATAGAATAAAAATGCAGTTGAGAGCCTTAAAAACAGAATTAGTGAGGCAGAAGAGAGAATATTGGACTTAGAAGACAGAGAACAGGAAAGTATACAGTCAAACCAAAGAAAAGAAGAGGATATTAGAAAACTAAAAAATATTGTTGGGAATCTACAGGAAACTATTAAAACCCAACATTCGTGTTCTAGGAG
The DNA here is from genome assembly GCF_033115175.1 of Lepus europaeus. Classification (NCBI taxonomy): domain Eukaryota; kingdom Metazoa; phylum Chordata; class Mammalia; order Lagomorpha; family Leporidae; genus Lepus; species Lepus europaeus. The sequence goes on along the minus strand of NC_084850.1, from coordinate 106,034,764 downwards.
TTCCTGAAGGAATGGAGAGGGAGGAAGGATTAGAAGGCCTTTTTAGTGAGATACTAGCAGAAAACTTTCCGGGTTTAGAGAAGGAAAGAGACGTCCAAGTACAGGAAACATACAGAGCTCCCAATAAGACATGACCAGAAAAGATCCTCACCATGACACATTGTAATCAAACTCACCACAGTGAAACATAAAGAAAAGATTGTAAAATGTGCAAGAGAGAAACGTCAGATTACTCTCAGAGGATCTCCAATCAGACTCACAGAAGATTTCTCATCAGAAACCCTAAAGGCTAGGACAGAATGGCAAGATATAGCCCAAGTTCTAACAGAAAAAAGCTGCCAGCCCAGAATATTGTATCCTGCAAAGCTCCAATTTGTGAATGTAGGTGAAATAAAGACCTTTCATAGCAAACAGAAACTGAATTTGTCACCAATTTTCCAGCACTGCAAAAGATGTTTAAAGATGTGTTACACACAGAAACACAGAAACACGGTCATCAATATGAAAGAAGGTAATGGAATAAAATCTTTCAGTAAAAGATCACAGGAATTTCAAAGTATAAATTAGAAATATCTTTGAAAAAATGGTAGGGCAAAGTCACTATTTATCAATAGTCACATTGAATGTAAATAGCCTCAACTCTCCAGTTAAAAGGCACAGACTGGCTAAATGGATCAAAAAACAATACTCATGTATTTGCTGCTTACATGAAACACATCTTTCCAACAAAGGTGCATGCAGACTGAAAGTGAAAGGTTGGAAAAAGATATTACATGCCAAATAAAAAAGAGCTGGTGTAGCCATATTAATATCTGACAAAATATTCTTTAACACAAAAACTTTTAAAATAGATAAAGAGGGGCACTATAATGATTAAAGGATTAATTCAACAGGAAAATTTAACTGTTATAAATGTATATGCACCTAATTACAGGGCATTGGGCTATTTAAAAGATATGTTAAGGGACTTAAAGTGAGACTTGGACTCAAATACAATAGTATTGGGGGACTTCAATACTCCACTTTCAGCAATGGACAGATCAACCAGACAGAAAATCAACAAGGAAACAGCAGATTTAATCGACACTATAGACCAATTGGACATAACAGAAGTTTTCATCCTACAGTTGCAGAATACACATTCTTCTCAGCAGTGCATGGAACTTTCTCTAGGATTGACCACATATTAGGCCATAAAGCAAGTCGTAGCAAATTAAAAAAAAAATCAAAATCATACCATGCATCTTCTCAGGCTACCATGGAATGAAGCTGGAAATCAGCAACTCAGGAATCCCTAGAGCATATGCAAACACATGGAGACTAACAACATGCTCCTGCATGAACAGTGGGTCACAGAAGATATGAAAAGAGAAGTCAAAAACTCTCTGGAAGCAAATGAAGGTAACAACACAACATATCAAAACTTAGAGGATACGGCAGAGCAGCAAGATGGCAGAATAGGAAGGTAGCACACTGATAGTCCGGGGAGGGACAGTTTAATAAAAGTGGAGATACTGCAGGTTCAAGGAAGAGTAGGGGAAGAAACAGCAGAAGAAACTCTGCGGGAACTAGTGATTCACAGTGGACCTGCGTGGAGAGCGTGGGAGCCCAAGTTCGGGACACCAGCGGCAGACTCAACACACCAGCGCTGGAACGCTAGGTGAGCCAAACCTCAATAGCCCGAGACACCAGCGGGAAAGTGGAAAGAGGAGACTAGAGGGAACGAGGCTTGAAACCCCATGGGGAAAAGTTCACCTGGCTAACTAGATAAGAGAGAGAGAAAAAAAAGTGACCGATACGGACACAAGTTTCTCTCTCTCCACACACCTTCAAAGGCGAGCAAGACAAAGAGCAGGCGCCATTTTGAACATACGTCATAAGCAAGGCGACTTCAGGTCTGCACTGGCCCTGAGCCTAGCAGAAAAACCTGACTCTGGGGGGGGGGGGTGAAACAACAGGAGATTAGGATCTAATGAATGTGTGGTGCTAATGAACTGAGACTGTGAAGAAGGAGACGGTTGGGGAGAGAACTCACGGAATTCACGTGAGTGCTCTCCAGAGACACTACAGTTCGGTAACCTTGGCAACCCAGTGGGAGACTGCAGGAGAATTGGAGCCCACACTGAGGGGAGCACAGATCCCTGTGTGGTCCTTGGGAAAGAGCTTCCAATCTCTGGCTCCTGTGGGTATATCATTCACCTGCTAACTACCTCCAATTCCATTCAGCTGTGCGGAATTACATCCCTTTTGAAGAAAGAAAGAAAGAAAGAAAGAAAGAAAGAAAGAAAGAAAGAAAGAAAGAAAGAAAGAAAGAAAGAAAGAAGAGATTTACCATGCCTAACCTGGGAGTGTCACCTTTGGCACACCCTCAACCCTGAGGAACCAAACAGAGCTCTCAGCCCACACCCATCTCAAGCCTCTAAGGCTTCATCGAAAGCAGACAGTCCACTTCATCTAGAGTCATAATACAACAAGAAAAAAACCACAGTGCAGAAACCAAAGAATATCTCCAATATGCCAAACAAACACAAAAAAGAGGTAACAAGAACAAGGAAGACACTATGATGCCCCCAAATGAAAAAGACACCCCAATTCAAGATTATGAACATGATGACATAGAAGAATTGCAAGAAGCAGATCTCAAAAATTGATAAGAACATCAAGAAGTTCTCAAAAACAAATTCTTGAACTACAGAAATCCTTAATGGACAAGATAGAAAATCTCTCTCGTGAAAAGGAAATATTAAAGAGGAATCAAAATGAAATGAAACAACTAGTAGAACAAGAAACTGCGATAGTGATGAGAAATCATAATGAAATGAAGAATTCAATAGATCAAATGACAAACACATTAGAGAGCCTTAAAAACAGAATGGGTGAAGCAGAAGAGAGAATATCGGAATTAGAAGACAGAGAACAGGAAAGGAAACAGGCAAACCAAAGGAAAGAAGAAAAAATCAGAAATCTAAAATATGTTGTTTGGAATCTACAGGATAGTATTAAAAAACCCAACATTCGGGTTCTAGGAGTTCCTGAAGGCATGGAGAGGGAGAAAGGATTAGAAGGCCTTTTTAGTGAGATACTTGCAGAGAACTTCCCGGGTCTGGAGAAGGACAGAGACATCCTAGTACAGGAAGCTCATAGAACCCCTAATAAACATGACCAAAAGAGATACTCACCATGACATGTTGTAATCAAACTCACCACAGTGAAACATAAAGAAAAGATTCTAAAATGTGCAAGAGAGAAACGTCAGATTACTCTCAGAGGATCTCCAATTAGACTCACAGCAGACTTCTCATCAGAAACCCTACAAGATAGAAGGGAATAGCAAGACATAGCCCAAGTACTAAGAGAGAAAAACTGCCAGCCCAGAAGATTATATCCTGCAAAACTCTCATTTGTGAATGAAGGTGAAATAAAGACCTTTCACAGCAAACAGAAATTGAAAGAATTTGTCGCCACTCGTCCTGCCCTGCAAAATATGCTTAAAGATGTGTTACACACAGAAACACAGAAACATGGTCATCAATATGAAAGAAGGTAAAGGAAGGAAACCTCACAGCAAAAGATCACAGGAAGCTCAATTTCTCTTTGACATAGAATTAAACTCTGATGCTCTGTTAAATCAATGTGTTAAAGTAATCTATTATGTTCTCTTGAGGTCTGTTAAATTATAATTGTTCAAAAACAGCTGAATTTTTATTAAGAGCTATGGGTTATGTAAATATGTGCTTATTTTCAAAGATTTGAATAATCACCTTGTAACAAGATCAAATTTGGTCTATATTATGTCATGATTTTAAGGAATCTTATTTCAACCAGATATTTTGGATTTTGAGCCTTCTTGGCATTCTTGACAGGCATTCAAAATATCAAAGTTTCACACAATCTGAACTCTAAAATTTCCAATAAATCTTGGACTTTGGTTTTTCCAGTATGGGCCCAACTGAAAAAAATCGAAGGACCTATATCTCTCATCTTATAGAGACACCAACTAATCAGGCTATTTGGATTATATTGGAAGGACTGTCAAGATGTGACGTGGTACCAAACTTTAGTTTCTATAATGGAAAATGCTATTAATACAAATGTTTGAGAATTAAAAAGTCTAATGATCTTGTGTTACTAGACATGATAGTTATCTTAATGAGAAAGCCCCAGAGGCCTAAAGGGTTAAATACTTGTAAAATCCTACAGGTGCTTTCAAAAATACTGTGAAGTAAGCAAGTGCCTCTTGTTGGTTGATGACTTTATAATTTTAAACATGGCAACGTAAAGTCTTTTGTCATCCACAGTTATATATGATTTACTGCTCATAAAACTAAAGCGTTGTTGGTTCTGTGTTTAGCTGTCCTCCTATAGGTTCCTATGGACTTTTTCCAGCCACTTTTATTGTATTCAGTACTTTGGGATGGCTCTGTAAACAGATGAAGCCAATAATGTATTAACAGTACCAACTGAGAGAAAGTATGGTTAACTGAGGTTGCTAAAAACAAAAAGCAATTCAAATCAATTGGTAATTTACAAAAAGAGTTAAAGATTTTAAAAGATATTATTAAAATTACTATATTGGGGGAGAGCGGCAAGATGGCGGAATAGGAAGGGAGCACATTGATAGTTCGTCAAGACACACGTTAATAAAAGTGGAGATGCTGCAGGGTCAAGGAAGAGTAGGGGAAAAACAGCAGAGGAAACTCTTCCGGAACTAGTGATTCACAGTGGACCTGCGGGGAGAGCATGGGAGCCCAAGTTCGGGACACCAGCGGCAGACTCAACACACCAGTGCTGGAACGCGAGGTGAGCCGAACCTCAATAGCCCGAGGCACCAGCGGGCAAGCGGAAAGAGGAGGCTAGAGGGAACGAGGCTTGAAACTCCGTGGGGAAAAGTTCACCAGGCTAACTAGAAGAGAGAGAGGAAAAAAATAAAAAAAAAAGTGACCGATATGGACACAAGTTTCTCTCTCTCTGCTCACCTCTCAAAGGCGAGCAAGACAAAGAGCAGGCGCCATTTTGGACATACGTCATAAGCAGGGCGACCTCAGGTCTGCACCAGCCCTGAGCCTAGCAGAAAAACCTGACTCTGGGGGGAGGGGTGAAATAACAGGAGATTAGGATCTAACTTGGCAACCCAGTGGGAGACTGCAGGAGAATTGGAGCCCACACTGAGGGCAGCAGAGATTCCCTGTGTGGTCCCTGGGAAAGCTTCCAATCTCTGGCTCCTGTGGGTATATCATTTGCCTGCTAACTACCTCCAATTACATTCAGCTGTGTGGAATTACTTCCCCTTTGAATCAAAAAAAGAAAGAAAGAAAGAGAGATTTACCGCACCTAACCTGGGAGTGTCATCTTTGACACACCTTCAACCCTGAGGAACCAAACACAGCTCTCAGTCCACACTCATCTCAAGCCTCTAAGGCTCCACCGAAAGCAGACAGTCCACTTAATATAGAGCCATAGTGTAACAAGAAAAAACACCACAGTGAAGAAACCAAATATCTCCAACATGCCAAACAACAAACGCAAAAATCGAGGTAACAAGAACAAGGAAGACACTATGACGCCCCCAAATGAAAAAGACACTCCAATTCAAGATTATGAAGATGATGAGATCGAAGAAATGCAAGAAGCAGATCTCAAAAAATTGATAAGAACATTACGAAGTTCTCAAAAACAAATTCTTGAACTACAGAAATCCTTAATGGACAAGATAGAAAATCTCTCCCGTGAAAATGAAATATTAAGGAGGAATCAAAATGAAATGAAAAAACTAGTGGAACAAGAAATGGTGATAATGACGAGAAATCATAATGAAATGAAGAACTCAATAGATCAAATGACAAACACATTAGAGAGCCTTAAAAACAGACTGGGCAAAGCAGAAGAGAGAATATCAGACTTAGAAGACAGAAAACAGGAAAGGAAACAGTCAAACCAAAGAAAAGAAGAAGAAATTAGAAATCTAAAAAATATTGTCGGGAATCTACAGGATACTATTAAAAAACCCAACATTCGGGTTCTAGGAGTTCCTGAAGGCATGGAGAGGGAGAAAGGATTAGAAGGCCTTTTTAGTGAGATACTAGCAGAAAATTTCCCAGGTTTGGAGAAGGACAGAGGCATCTTAGTACAGGAAGCTCATGGAACCCCTAATAAACATGACCAAAAGAGATCCTCACCACGACACGTTGTAATCAAACTCAACACAGTGAAACATAAAGAAAAGATCCTAAAATGTGCAAGAGAGAAACGTCAGATTACTCTCAGAGGATCTCCAATTAGACTCACAGCAGACTTCTCATCAGAAACCCTACAAGCTAGAAGGGAATGGCGAGACATAGCCCAAGTACTAAGAGAGAAACCTGCCAGCCCAGAAGATTATATCCTGCAAAGCTCTCATTTGTGAATGAAGGTGAAATAAAGAATTTTCATAGCAAACAGAAACTGAAAGAATTTGTCGCCACTCATCCTGCACTGCAAACATGCTTAAAGATGTGTTACACGCAGAAACACAGAAACATGGTCATCAATATGAAAGAAGGTAAAGGAAAGAAACCTCACAGCAAAAGATCACAGGAAGCTCAATTTCTCTTTGACATAGAATTAAACTCTGATTCTCTGTTAAAGCAATGTGTTAAAGTAATCTATTATGTTCTCTTGATGTCTGTTAAATTCTAATTGTTCAAAAACAGCTGAATTTTTATTAAGAGCTATGGGTTATGTAAATATGTGCTTATTTTCAAAGATTTGAATAATCACCTTGTAACAAGATCAAATTTGGTCTATATTATGTCATGATTTTAAGGAATCTTATTTCAACCAGATATTTTGGATTTTGAGCCTTCTTGGCATTCTTGACAGGCATTCAAATAATCAAAGTTTCAAACAATCTGGACTCTAAAATTTCCAATAAATCTTGGACTTTGGTTTTTCCAGTTTGGGCCCAACTGAAAAAATCGAAGGACCTATGTCTCTCATCTTATAGAGACACCAACTAATCAGGCTATTTGGATTATATTAGAAGGACTGTCAAGATGTGATGTGGTACCAAACTTTAGTTTCTATAATGGAAAATGCTATTAATACAAATGTTTGAGAATTAAAAAGTCTAATGATCTTGTGTTACTAGACATGATAGTTATCTTAATGAGAAAGCCCCAGAGGCTTAAAAGGTTAAATACTTGTAAAATCCTACAGGTGCTTTCAAAAATACTGTGAAGTAAGCAAGTGCCTCTTGTTGGTTGATGACTTTATAATTTTAAACATGGCGACATAAACTCTTTTGTCATCCACAGTTATATATGATTTCCTGCTCATAAAACTAAAGCGTTGTTGGTTCTGTGTTTAGCTGTCCTCCTATAGGTTCTTATGGACTTTTTCCAGCCATTTCCATTGTATTCAGTACTTTGGGATGGCTCTGTAAACAGATGAAGCCAATAATGTATTAACAGTACCAACTGAGAGGAAGTATGGTTAACTGAGGTTACTAAAAAAGCAATTCAAATCAATTGGCAATCTACAAAAAGAGTTAAAGATTGTAAAAGCTATTATTAAAATTGCTATATTGGTCTATTATGCTATATTATATGTGTGTACATATTGTATGTCCACATGGGAAAATTTTATTAAGAGTTTTATTTTAATTGGCTTATACATAAGATTGTCCATAAATTTAAGCTGCTAAAATCAATCAAAGATACATTTTAATTTGTGTGACCTGAATCTGTGTATCATATGTTTTATACTTGTTGGTAGAAAGAAACTAAAAACATTTTACATGTTTGTGCTTAAGTTTACTGGTTAAACAAACTACACCATGTTAGATATTGAAGAGGTGTTTCCAAAAACATGATTCTTAAAATTTATAGAAGGCATTGGACCTTCTGGTAAATGTTTTCTTAAATTGTTATCTAATGGTTGAAACTGTTTGCTAAGTATTCATGTGATATTGCTATTATCAGCAAGCGATCTAGGACTTGCTCCCTCATTTCTCTATTCTAAGCCCAACTTGTTCTTTCATTTCTCTATACTCTTCAAGGTAGGAAACTAATTCTATTATGAAGGAATCTGTAGGACGCACAATTTAATCTTTAGACCTTATAAAAGAGATGGCTAACATTTTTCTGTAATAGCATAGCCAAAATAAGAACTTAAATAATAATCTCATAGCTAGATTCACTTCGCCATCAGCAAAGTATACAGTAAGTAGAAAAAAACTCCTTTTCAGACCAAAGGGAAAGAAAGTTTTAAAGTGAGAATATAATTTTCCTCATGGTCATTGTCTACCTTAGAAAAACTACTACAGAACATGCCTGTGACTATAGACTTGTAGTTCAGGCCACCGAAGATTAGAGATGGGACTTGGGCACTCCCTTGACTTGCATCGTCTGGTCTGCTTTAACACAAACCAGGAGGAAAAGAAAGCTAGGCATCAGAACAATGGGTGGCAGGCCTATTAATGGCTGATCTGTACAGTGATCTGCCCTCAAGGAGACCCAACAGGCCAGTCCACTGCAGTGGCTTTCAATGTGGTAAGCCTGGGCTTCAGCAGAAGTCAGCTTGTGAAGAGCCCTGGCAGCTCTGCCAAGAGTTGGATCACTGGAAATGGACCTGCCCTGGAGTCGAAGGATGCCCAGGTCAGAGCCACAGATCTTATTGGCTCTAAGCTGAAAAGCCCTTCACTCAGCCCAACTTCCAAAGTGACCACTGCAGCTGAGGGGATGGTCAAGAAGGGTCAGCAACATTGCAGGCAGAACTGTAAATTTCTTGTTAGAGATGCCCCCTGCCTTTACCTGGCCAGCTCTCCTCCCAGGCCAGCTAAGTAATGAAAGTCAACAGGGTGCCTTCCCCCAGGTGGTTCACACCTCCCTTAGGATGTACCCCATGCGAAGAGATTGATAGGTCTGGGCCTCTTAACTTACAAGGCCTAAAGCCCAACAGATTATTATCAAGCCCCTTCTGTCAGGTTCTATTTGCCTCTCAATCAGAAAACTTAATTGTAGCTTAGACAGCACCTTTCTTAGCTCCTCTAATAATGACTCTGTCCTTTGTTCTAGACCCTGTCTAGCGCACTTGGGCCTCATTCCTTTGTAATCATAACTTCTACTCTACCACCAATGGCTCTACTCCCAACCTGTGTGTACTGATGGTCCTCTTCCCCACTTAATGCTGTATAATTGTTCAGACCTGGTAAATGCCACTCTTAGGATCATTGATTACTATCCTCACCCTGTCTTTTATGACCTTGTGTAAATATGATCAGAGTTGGCGAACTTGGAAGGCTTCCATAGCCTTGGCAACTCATGACAAGAGCCTAGGGTGGTTACTGGTGCCATAAACTAGAGTGTCAATTTGTTGGGTCAACAACAGGAGTCACTGTGCACTTGCTCCTCATGTGGGATCTCTATCCTTAATGTGGTGTACATTGTGATTTAATGCTATAACTAGTACTCAAACAGTATGTTTCACTTTGTGTTTCTATGTGGGTGCAAACTGTTGAAATCTTTACTTAATATATACTAAATTGATCTTCTGTATATAAAGAGAATTGAAAATGAATCTTGATGTGAATGGAAGGGGAGAGGGAGCGGGAGAGGGGAGGGTGTGGGTGGGAGGGAAGTTATGGGAGAGGGAAGCCATTGTAATCCATAAGCTGTACACTGGAAATTTATATTCATTAAATAAAAGTTAAAAAAAACCTTAGAGGATACAGTAAAAGCACTGTTAAGAGGAAAGTTTATAGCAATAGGTGCATGCATCAAGAAATGGGAAAGGTTCTAAATAAATGAGCTATCAATGCAACTCAAGGATCTAGAAAAACTAGAGCAAATCAGACCAAAAACTAGTAGAAGAGAAATAATTAAATTATAGAAGAGATCAACAAAACTGAATCCAAAATCAGTACAAAAGATCTGCAAAACGGAGATTTGTTTTTTGAAAAAATAAACAAAACTGACATGCCATTGGCCAAACTAGCCAAAAAAAGGAGAGAAAAAAAACCAAATCAATAAAATTAGAGATGTAAAAGTGATTGTAACAGCATACACCACAGAAATAAAATGAGTCATCTGAAATTACCACAAAGAGTTGAATGCCAACAACTTGGGAAACCTAGAAGAAATTGATAGATTCCTGAACACATACAACCTTCCAAAACGGAGCCATGAAGCCACAGAAAACCTAAACAGACCCATAACTGAATCAGAAATTGAATCAGTAATAAAGACCCTCCCAAAAAAGTAAAGCCCAGGACAGCATGGATTCACTGTTGAATTCTACCAGACATTTAAAGAAAAACTAACTCTAATTTTTCTCAAACTATTCAGAACAATCGAAAAAGAGGGAATTCTCCCAAATTCTTTCTATGAAACCAGCATCACCTTAATTCCTAAACCTGAAAAAGATGCAGCAAAGAAAGAGAATTACAGACCAACTTTCCGGATGAACATATATGCAAAAATCCTCAATAAAATTCTGGTTAAAGATCGTTAGAGATCTCTATGATGAAAATTACAAAACCTTAAAGAAAGAAATAGAAGAGGTTACAAAAAAATGGAAAAATCTTCCATGCTCATGGATTGGAAGAATCAATAGCATCAAAATTTCCATTTTCCAGAAGCAATTTACAGATTCAATGCAATAACCCTCAAAATACAAAGATGTTCTCCTCAGATCTGGATAAAATGATGCTGAAATTCATGTGGAGGAACAGGAGACCTCAAATAGCCAAAGCAATCTTGTACAACAAAAACAAAGCCGGAGGCATCACAATACCAGATTTCAGGACATACTACAGGGCAGTTGTAATCAAAACAGCATGGTACTGGTACAGAAACAGATGGATAGACCAATGGAACAGAATAGAAACATACAAAATCAATGCAAACATCTACAACCAACTTATATTTGATAAAGAAGCTAAAACCAGTAGCTGGGCATGGTCAGTTTATTCAACAAATGGTGCTGGGAAAACTGGATTTCCACATGCAGAAGTCTGAAACAAGATCCCTATCTTACACCTTACACAAAAATCCACTCAACATGGAGTGGATTTCTAAATATATCTAAATATATGACCTGACACCATCAAATTATTAGAGAACATCGGAGAAACCCTGCAAGATATATCTAAGAATCTGAATATGTTCCATCTGCTGGATCACTCCCCCAAATACCCATAAAAACTAAGCCAAAGCCTAGAAACTCAATCCAGGTCTCCCACATGGGTGGCAAGGACCCAAGTACTTGAGTCATCTCCTTCTGGCTCCCAGAATGTGCTCAAATCCAGAGACTTCAGTATGGGATATGGACATCCCAATCAGTGTCTTAATCAAATGCCAGTCCCTACACATTTTGAAAAGATTAATCACTATTAAAACTATCTTTAGATAATGGTGTTTACCCCAGTCATTAAGAAACCTGTTTCCTGGGGCTGGCGCTGTGGCTCAGTGGGTTAAACCCCTGGCCTGAAGTGCCGCCATCCCATAGTGGCGACAGTTCAAGTCCCGACTGCTCCACTTCCAGTCCAGCTCTCTGCTATGGCCTGGGAAAGCAGTAGAAGATGGCCCAAGTCCTTGGATCCCTGCACCCATGTGGGAGACCCAGAAGAAGCTCCTGGCTCCTGGCTTTGGATCAGCGCAGCTACGGCTGTTGCGGCCATCTGGGGAGTGAACCAGTGCATGGAAGACCTCTCTCTCTGTCTCTACCTCTCTCTGTAACTCTGTCTTTCAAATAAATAAAATAAATCTTTTAAAAATAGAAACCTGCTTCCCATATCACAGTGCCTGAGTTTACTTCCTAGCTCTAGCTCCTGACTCTAACTTCCTATTACTGCAATGATAGCTCAAATAATTGGGTCCCTGCTACTGATTTGGGAGTCCTGGATTGAGTTCCCAGCTTTGCTCAGCCTCTCCTCCCCTCTCCAACCCCCTTACTCTCCTCTCCTCTTTTCTTTTTCTCTCTAATAAAAAAGAAATCTTTATATTCTAGTGCTTTTCTTACACAAAATTAACAGGGTAATTTGAGCTGCTTCTTTGGTTCAACCATTTTCTCCAAATCTTGCACCCTATTAAAAGACAACTCTTACAATTCTGTTGAACCGATTTTAAGAATATAATGGACATATAAAGCAAACTAATTATTTCTAATATCCCTTCTTGCTCATGAGAACCATTTTCTAGGTTATAAGATGAGGACAAATTCTTTAGTGCCATCCACCAGTGGTCTCAGGAGCACTAAAGATAGTAGGGTGGAAAATATACCTTTCCTGTGGTACTATTCTGTATTTGAGGTCTGTCTGAACCCAGAGGAAAACAATATCATAATAATTTTCAGATAAGGGTACAACTGTCTAACGATAAGAAAAGTCCAGAGAGTAGTAATATCATATAGCAACCATAATACAATGGTTCCATAAAAACATGAGGAATTTAATTCTTTATGTAGTTTGCTTACAGTTGTCTATAGTCATGGAATTCCCCAAAGCAGAGAAATGCATAAAATTAAGAGACTCTTTCGAGAATGCACAGTCAGGGTGGGTGAAGCAAGAATCATTTACCATCTGGGTAGAATATGCTGAAAGCAAATAATAACTTTTTATTGCCTCATATTCAAAACAGACAATATTCTTCCCAACTTTTTATTTTGTCTTCAAAGTTACTGGTATCTCCACTCACTTAAAAATAAAATTTGTTAATAAGTGAAATACACATATATGGTCATACCCAAAAGGGTTAGGTTTAACATTATTTGAACAGTTAACCTATTTGTTTACAAAGGTTAAAAGCTATAAGAAAGTATTTTTTCTACATTGTCAAATATGCTTAATATAGATGAAAAAACATAAATGAAAACTATTGCTTGGTGACCAATTACTTTCACTCTTTTTATCTCTACTCAATTTAATTTTTAAAAAAAATATTTTCCAAGTTACACAAGATTGTTAATTGCACCACTATAATATTTATAGAAGACCTTAAACTGTAATTGCAAGATGCTTAATTAGTTGTAAATTACTTAAATAACAGTGGAGTCACTGTTGACATTAAAAAATAAGTTCCCAGAAAATTATAAAACCCTGAAATTTAATCTCAGACAGTGCAAGTAGAGTAATTCTAAGGTTCACATATTTGAAAAATTGTATGGAGTTCACAAGAACAAAATATAAGATGCATATTTCCTCAATTTAGTTGATTGTCCATATTTATATTTACATATTTCTAGAATTTTTTTGTCAGTAATGACTTATCTGACTTCCTAAGTATAGGAAAAGGTCTTCATAAGTATAGAAAAAATAAGTATAGGAAAGTCGCAATTAACTATTTTGAAAAAAATCAAGTACTATATAAAACATTTTTATTTACATTATGCATTATACTATGATAAAATAAGAAAACATGTCTTTTAAACTAATTTAACCAAACAATTCAATTCATATATGATTTACCATAGTTAACAGTAACAAAAGAACTTCTATAATTCTATTTATCAGATAATATGAAAATTATTTTTGTTTTGTTTAAAAGTCTTCATTTAGAATAGTTTCTCAGAACTGGCATGATGCTAATATTCATTTCTGTGGTTTTTATCTTAGTAACCTAAAGGCCACCCATCACCTAAAACTTAATTGTTTCCTTTTAAGAACTCTAATTTCTCTTTTGTTTCTCCTTTTCTGGCTATGAGTTCTTGAGACCATTCATTCTAAATGTATATAAAAGTAGTCCCTAGGACAATTAAAATATGACCTTCATTACATATGATAAATTTAAACTTGGTAATTTCCCTCCAGACTAGGTAATTTAGTTTCACAAAAATGAGTAATTAAGGAGATGGAGCCCTTCAAGCTCTACTCCAATCCTTCCTCAGGGACTTGCCCCAGCTACTGGCAGGGGAGAGTATGGGGGAGGGGGGCAGTTGGCAAGGATATCTCAGGCATAGGGAGCCACAAAGTTATCCCCACATCCCTGTTCCATGCAGAGATATAAATGTCCAGCCACCTCTATCCAACAGGGAAAAATTCTGAAGAGCCATTCGAATTTCAAAGTGCCCCCATAGAGTTTCCTGAGGCCTTTGTGGAACTTGAACTTCTCCTTTTGTTCACACCTACTTGAGTTCATTACCTCTCTCAGATGTGGATCCTTTCATAAATACCTGGCATGCATACTCAGGGTCTGTTTAGAAGAGAACCCAAACTATAACATTAAGTAAGTGAAGAGTTTGCCTGTGATAAAATTATTTGTATCTCCACCATCTCTTAGTGTATTCTAGCAAATCTCTCGGGCAATATGCCCACCACCAAAAACTGTCCTTCTCTTTAACATCACCAAAAATAGTGTATTTTTGTGATATTGACTGGACATATTTTCCAATCATCTTTTATCTCAAGATAGATCTGTTTGGACTAAATAGCCTCATGCTGTGCACAAATGACCAATTTCTGCAACCAATTACCTTAAATTTTTCAGAGACATTTTAAGCAAACAAGTAGCTGTGTATCTAGAGTTTCTTTGACCATAAATACAAAGGATTATAAATGACTGTTTACACATTTTGACCAACATATGAAAAATTTCCAGGAAAATTATACCATTTTAGCTGAGAGAACAATGAAAACAGGACACAAAATTCCTGCAGATGAAACATAAAATATCTCCTACAATCAAAAGAAATACATGATTTCTTGTATCCAGCCCCCAAATTTGCTAGAGACTTTGGTCATCCCTTTAATAACAGAATGTAATATACTGACCATAAGCAACACACAACTCACTTTTCATCCCAGCCTATAAAATCAAATGACCTTTCCAGGCACTCAAACAAGGGCATAAGCAAGGACATTTACTGTGACTGCCCAAACCATGACTCGGGCTTTAAACTTCCTCTCTCAGTTTTCACCAGTAGAGTATGGTAAGCAAAAGCTCTAAAATGAGCCCAATGACTGTATCTCATCAAAACAATCACCAATCAATGGCAGCAGCTACAGAACAGTAAGGCCAAAGAGACAGGAAACTCTCAGTGTCATTCTACAGGTAGTATTACTTCCTTCAGGGCTGTTCTTTCTTTACTCTGGTGGGCAGTGAGATGGTGAGTTCACCCATCTTGGTTGTACCCTCAAATTCTTAAGGAAAACATATATGACAAATTCATTATGTTAAAGTTTTATTTTTAAGTTCTCTACAAGAGACTAGGTCTCTAATTCTTGGTAAAGACACGAGGGAGGGGAGAGGGGGGGAATGTATGGTTAAAGATATTTAGATTGCTGATGGATAGATAGCTATGAAGGTTATAAATAACAACATCAAGTTTTAAAACATCATTTAGGGGCCAGCACAGTGACACAGTAGGTTAGGCTGCTGCCTGCAATGCTGGCATACCTTATGGGCACTAATTCGAGTCCCGGTTTCTCCAACTAGCTCATTTTTGTTTTAGACTTTTTCCATTAAAAGTATGTGGCTCACTTGGCTAATCCTCCGCCTGCAGCGTCGGCACCCTGGGTTCTGGTCCCGGTTGGGGCGCTGGATTCTGTTCCAGTTGCTCCTCTTCCAGTCCAGCTCTGCTGTGGCCTGGGAAGGCAGTGGAGGATGGCCCAAGTGCTTGGGCCCTGCACCCTCATGGGAGACCAGGAGAAGCACCTGGCTCCTGGCTTCGGATCAGCGCAGCACTGGCTGTAGCGGCCATTTGGGGAGTGAACCAATGGAAAAAGAAGACCTTTCTCTCTGTCTCTCTCTCTCACTGTCTAACTCTGCCTGTCAAAAAAAAAAAGTATGCTTAGCTCCTGGCTTCGGATCGGCGCAGCGCTGGCTGTAGCGGCCATTTGGGGAGTGAACCAATGGAAAAAGAAGACCTTTCTCTCTGTCTCTCTCTCTCACTGTCTAACTCTGCCTGTCAAAAAAAAAAAGTATGCTTAGCTGGAGATAGTGTTGTGACACAGTGGGTTAAGACACCAACTGCAATCTAGTCATCCCATTGGGCGCTGAGTCCCCACTGCTCCACTTCTGATCCAGTGCCCAGTTAATAGGCCTAGCAAAGCAGCAGAAGATGGCCCAAATGCTTGGGCCCCAATACCCACATGAGAAACAAGAATGGAGTTCTTGGCTCCTGGCCTTTTCCTGGCCTAGTCCTGGTTGGTGCAGACATTTGGGGAGTGAACCAGGGGACAGAAAATCTTTTTCTCTGTCTCTTCACCTTTTAAATAAACAAATAAATATCAAAAAAAATTTTAGTTAGCCTATCAGAACAATTGGCAAGCATATTATCGGTAATAAAAACTACTTCTCTGAAGGAGTTTGGATATTATATCACAAAAGATTTGAGTCCTTTTTTTAACCTTACAAATGTCCAAATATTATTTCTAGCAAGGTTCAGCTCAATACTTCCTTTGGAAATGGAGACTGCATACGAGAACAGAATGGAGGTGGAGGACAGGAGCAGTATGGTTAAGAGGATGGATATACAAAGATGTAGAAGGAAGAGGTAGTGTGGACATATGGGAACAGGATTCTAGAGATAAAAGAAAAGTCATAAGGAGACCCCATGGTTTTTCAAGTGAGAGAAATGATTCATTTCTTCCTAACTCTGATTGGCCTGGTTGTTGATGGTGCTGAGGCCCTTTGTTCATGTATCTTCTAGACTACAGTAAGCCAGAATGCCCATGGCCTGCTGTGTTCCTGGTATTTTATACTTTTGTGCCAGAAAGGGACAATTGTCTGGGTAACCATAGGTTTGGGGTATATTTGTGATTACAGGAAAAAATTTTTGATATAACAAACTCCACTGAAGTGGAGAATATGTGGAGCTCCTTTATCCTGCATAGTTTAACAGGATGTACTTTTACCTCATTTCTAGCTTCAAAGGAAGAGGTGAATGATAAAACTATTTTTAAAGGCTCCAATTTATCATAGAAAAAATAGTAATGACATTGGAAGAAAAAACATCCAGACAAATCAACCCACCACTAACTTTTATCCATCTTCTAGATCTAAATTTGCACTGTTTAGAGTACAATGTGATAGTAACTAGACATATGCTTCTACTATAATTTGAATTAGTTAAAATCAAAATTGAGAATTTGATTCCATGATCACACTAGCCACATTTCTAGTGCTCAAATAGACGCATGATTATTATCTACTATATTGGATGGCAAAGATCTACAGAGTATTTCCATCATTGTTACATGTTCAATTGGAAAGTTTTATTTTAATTTTAAATATTGTTTAAAAAATTTAAACCCACATGCCCACCAGTAAATGCTGTTTATATATATATTTATGTACAGAAAGTGCTTATATGACCTCATACACAATTTATATTACTATATTTTAATTAAAAACAAATGGTCTACTCCCAATTACCATAATGCCATACTTTAATATTTTCTTTTAATTTGCATATATAATTTTATGCTCTCATATTTCTGCTACTTTGTACTCCACTGGTTTTACTTAACACTCTATGAAACATCTTGTTTATGTTTCTACATAACCTTAATTATCCTTTTAATGCCCACATAATATTCCATCATGTTCATGTACCCTAATTTATTAAACTAAGTATCCTCTGTCTGACATTTTCTCAGAGCTTATTTCTTTTATCCCTTTATTGTGATTAAGGTTACTAGGAATTTTCTGTATGTAAATGCTTCTACCATTGTCTTGTACTTCATAACTACTTCCTCTATTCACATATGCTTTACAAAGGATATTCTATTTAGAGTCACAATAGTGCCCAGAATCTAAAGCTGTCTCTTACTAATTTAATTCAACAATATTCAGAATAAATAGTTAATGGAAGACAGTGGATTTAGCAGTTATTTAGGCTGTATGCCTTTGGAGAATGACCTTGATTTAACTGTGCAATTTTCACTGTGCTTCAGCTTTTATTCCCATATATCCAGTAATGCTTTTGGATTCAGGTAGTCTCTAGAAGTATGGAAGTCATGTGAACCAGCAGAAATAACTATTGGACTCCATTTTGATTTCACCTGCAAGCTTGGTTCTCCATCCACCCAAGAGTTATATGTCTATCTGGGGTAGAGAGACTGAGATGTGGTAGCCCAGTTGTATCTATGCTGTGCTTATGTTACTCCCCTATCTCCCTCCCACTTACACCTAACATTAATATCCAGGATTACACTGGCATCTTTATGGCCCTTTATCCAAGTCTTGGGTCTGCCCTAAAGCAAAGATTGGGGACCCTGCTACTTTGTCACTTCTTTCCAACTTGTGGTCTCGAGAACTCATGCTTCCTTCACCTTTTAAGGTAAATTTTAGGAAGAGATAAAGGTCTCAGCCTTGAATCTAGGACTTAAGGGTGTAACAATCACATGGGGCCAGACTTTTAACATGTCACATGTAGGGTTTTAACAAAGGTAAGTATATCAGCAGAAAGAAAATACAGTCCACCATTGAGGGGTTTTGATAAGCCCAGGAACAGCTCTCAGAGTCCTTTCTCAGTTGTGAAGGGCTTGCTTTGCATTCAGATTATGAACCACTAAATTATGTGCACAGTGTATTAGTTTCAAGGAAGTCGAGACACAAGTTTGCTGAAGGGTCTTTTGTACTCTATTGGTCACAATTAAAACCTGACTGTGCCCATAGTTAAACCAGGTGTAAAGCATCAATCTATAGACCCCTAAAACAATGTAGGCAAGCAGCACAGGATGCTCCAAGGAAATTTTGAACTTTAAATAGCACACTACAAGTCATTTAAGTAGCACATTTTAGCCTAATTTAGCCAAGGATCTGTACCAGACTTTCAGGCATTCCCGAGACAGACATAAAGTTTTATCAGTCCAGGTGCAAATTAACCCTCCCCTCACACAGAAAGAAATGATACATACATACATACGTACATACATACATACATACATAGGTTTAGTCCATCTATCACCATTGTTCTCATGTGTAACATGAACTTTGCCAAAAGACCCATGTGACTGCTTGGGGTCATTGTCTTTTGTCAGGTTGATGATCTGCAACTTGGGAAGTCTGTCAAATATTAACTGATTAATTTATTGATAGCTAGGAGAGATTATGATAAGAAAAAGGACTTCTTTTGGGGAGACCTATATGAGACTACTTCAAAAATTTCATGAAAAATGGTATTATAAATAAGTTTAGGGGTTGGGCATTTGGCATGGTTGTCAAGCTGCCTCTTGGGATGCCTACATCTCATATCAATGTGCCTGCCTCTGCTCTCCACTCCAGCTTCCTGCTAATATACATCCTGGGAGCCAGCAGCAGGTGATGGTTCAAGTACTTGGGTCACTGACACCCATGTGAGAAATCTGGAATGAGTTCCTGGCTCCTTCCTTGGGTCTGGCCCATCCACAGCTGTTACAGGCATTTAGAGAGTGAACTAGCAGATGTGAACTAGCAGAAGATCTCAGTGTCTGTCTGTCCTTTCTGTCTCTCTGCTTTTCAAATAATTAAAATAAATTAATATAAAATAATTAAAACAAAATTCACAGAAAGTGTGTATCAGGAAAAAAACATGTGTGGATTTAAAAATTTTGGCTACCAAAATAAATTTACCTTTCAATTTCATTTCCATGCAAACTTTTTGAAATCCCCTCATGTTATCAAAGGGATTCTCAGTTGCCATTGGAAAAGTGCTGCCAAGCATCCTACAACAGATGGGTAAGTAGCTGTTCAGTTCAGTCGTACTCACCTCTAAAAGAGAGAAACTGTGGGGAAATCCTTCCAACAGCTTTTCTGTATGTTTTTCTCAGGAGACTGGAGTTATCCACAGGAAAATGAAATGTGCTAAACTACACTCCTACATGAGTGTTTGGCTGGAAACCTACTCTGTGGCTCTTGTGCTTTTTGGTACTACGTTAGTTTGCTAAGGCTGAATAAAAGAATCTGACAAGCTGGATGGTTTAAACAGCAGAAATTTATTGTCTTACAGTTCTGGAGGTTAGAAGTTGCTATGGTTGAGTGAAACAACAGATGGAACATCTCTCCCCAAATCCCTTCTGTCAGTCTGCCTTTCAAGTAGAAAGTAAATAAATAAATAAACATTTAAAAAGGAAGTTGTTATGGTTTAAATAGGATATGGCTCCTGAGACATGCAGATGTTTTATTCCTGAAGTCATAAATAAATGGTACTGAGAGGGTGGAAACTTAATCCAACTATGGCATTTAGGAAGTGGGCCTACTGGGATGTCCTTAGATCATTGGGGATGTGCCCTTGGAAAATTCTTTTGAGAGAGTTGGTTATATAAGCCCAAGGATTGGGACAAGCTTCTCCCTCTTCTTCCAGGTTTACTGTGTGATCCTTCTTCCACACATGTTCCATGAATGCCATCCACTGCCCTCTGACCAGGTGTCAAACCAATGGGAGCACCCAATCTTACACTGACCACCCAAAACTGCAAGTCCAAATAAACTTCCCTGTATAAATAGTCTGTGTCAAGTATTCACTTACAGTGATGAAAACTGACTAATGTGGAAGTCAAAAATCAAAGTGTTGATAGAGATGATTCTTTCTGAGGTTTGTAAGGGAGGAATATGAATGGTAGATGGCTGTCTTCATGGTCATATGGCATTCTCCCTAAATGTGTGCGTCTGTCTTCAAATTTCCCCTTTGTGTAGGACAACCAGTCATAATGGATAGGGCCCATCCTAATGACATTACTTTAACTTGATGACTTCTGTAAAGACCATAATCTCCAAACAAGGTGACATTCTGCGCAACTGGGAATTAAGAATTTAACATACAAATTTGGGAGAGGGGGCATAATTTAGCTCATAACAGGCACATCTTGAAAATCAGGCTATTTGTCAAAACCTCTACAGCATTCTTTTCTTTGCGCTCCCCTTTCTCCATTTGACAATACTAGTCATCAGAATAGGCTATGGTTGATGCTGTCTTTTGTTATGGAGGAATTATTTCCTCCATACACAAAACAAAGCATATGAGGAGATAGACATCACAGGTGATCTTCTGGCTGAGAAACAACTGTGACATAATTAGGGACCCTTGGGTAATTCCAAAACGTAGTTTGGGGACTTGCATTGTGGTGTAGCTGGTAAAGCCACCAATGCAATGCAGGCATTCTACACAGATGCCGGTTCCTGTCTGTCCCCGTTGCTCCACTTCTGATTCAGTTCCCTGCTAATGTCTTTGAAAAAATAGCAGAAGATATCCAAGTGTTTGGGCCCCTGCACCCATGTGGGAAACCCGAATGAAGCCCCTGCCTTTGGCCTGGCTAAGTCCTGACCATTGTACCCAACTAGCAAGTGAACCAGCAGATGGAAGATAACTCTCTTTCACTCTCCTTCTCCCTCTCCATGTATCTCTTTCAAATAAGCAAATCTTTAAAAAATAAAAAGAATTGAAAAAAAAAGTTTGTTAGGTGACCCATTCATTGCCAAAATGTCAAATGAAGCCCTTTATTTCCAAAAAATGAACAGGAAGGTTGCTTATCAGTACTTTGAGAAAAGCAATTAAACAATATTTTACTGTATAATTACCTATAATATCATAATAAAAGTTTATCTTATAAATACACAATTTTAATACATGTATATTAGAATGCATAAAAAGATTTAAATATCATTTGTAATTGTACAACAAAACTATATTGCAGAAAATTAAATTCCTCTCAGAAAGAGATATTCAAGAAGGGTCAAAAAACAATGCTCACAATCAATTCACTTTCTACTTTGTAATCTGAATTAGTATTTGTAGCCGGGTGGTAGTGATATGATATGCTCAGGAATTGTGGTTGGAACTGAAGGTTATAGGGCATATTCTGTGGACAGATACTGGAGCTTACTCCCTTGGCTATCATTTAAATAGAAATGTTCTATTCCTTGGTTTCCAAACATAATTTCAAGACATCCAGATAGATACAACATCATTACCACTGGAAAATATTTTAAAATAAATTTTATTGGTATATATATATATATATATATAGAGAGAGAGAGAGAGAGAGAGAAGATGATTTAGTTACTTCTCATTTATCTTTAACAGCACTGAGAAGGAAGTTTGGAGCAAAAAATGCTTGCACTAGACAGTAGGAAAGGTCTCAAATTGACAATCTACTTCCTACAACAAAAGAAACTAGGAAAAGAAGAGCAAAATAAACTCTAAGCAAGAAAAAAGAAATAATAAAGAGTAGAAATCAAAGAAATTGAAAGATAAAAACAAGAGAGAAAAATGGTGAAACAGAGTAGGTTCTTTGAAAAGATCAAAAAATTGAACACTATTAATACTGAAAGAATAAAAACAGCACAAATAGCCAACGTCAAAAATGAAAGAGAGTATATAACTAGCAGATACCACAAATATGAAAAAGAAAATAAGGAGCACTAGAAACAACTATCTTCCTATAAATTTGACAATTTACATTAAATGGACTAAAATCACAAACTATTGTAATTCAACCAACATGAAATTTATAATCTGAACAGCCCTATACCTATGAAAGAGATTGAATCCTTAGACAAAATCTTCCCAAAAGGAAAACATCAGGTCCATTTGATTGCATTGGTGAATTCCACCAAATAATTAAAGAATAAATAACACTAATTTTACAAAATGTGTTCCAGAACCAGGAGAGGTGGGAATATTTCCCAACCAATTTTATGATATGTGCATTACTCTAAACACAAAACCAGATGACGGCAATACAAAAAGAAAAGCATGTAGGCAGGCAGACAAACAAATTAAGACAGCAAGATAGAGATCAATATCTCTCATGAACATCGATATCAGAATCCTCAAAAAGTTTAGCAAATTGTATTCTAATTAACACTATTCAATATCAAACTGGATTTTTCAGCAAGAGTACAAATATAAGAAAATAACAAAGACTTATTAGTTAATAAAGAAGATACAAAACTATCCCTGTTCACAAACAACGTGTCTAGGTAGGTATACCCCAAAATCTACTAAATCTCCAGTATAAGAACTAATAAGTAGGGGCCGGTGCTGTGGAGCAGTGGGCCTGGGAAAGCAGTAGAAAATGGCCCAAGTCCTTGGGCCCCTGCACCTACGTGAGAGACCCGGAAGAAGCTTCTGGCTGCTGGCTGTTGCGGCCATCTGGGGAGTGAACCAGCAGATGGAAGACCCCTCTCTCTCTCTCTCTCTGTCTCTACCTCTCTCTGTAACTCTGTCTTTCAAATAAATAAAAATAAATCTTAAAAAAAAGACTAAGAGTTTTAGCAGGTTGTAAGATATAAGAGTAACACACAAAAATTATATTTACATATTAATATACAATTGGAAACAGAAAATTGTATGATTTAGTAGCAAAAAGCAAAATATCTCAGCATATGTCTAACAAAACAAATATAAGATCTATATGCTGAAAATTATAAAATGTTGATAAAAATTTAAATGAGACCTAATAAAAGGGATTGATATGATATATTCTTGGATTAGAATTCTCAGTATAGTAGAGATAAAAGTTCTTCTCAAATTTTCCTATCAATTTAATATATTTCCAAACAAAACCTAAGCAGAATATTTTCATAGATATAGATATTATTCATAAAATTCAAATGGAAGGGCAAAGGAACTAGAACAACAAAAAATTTTGAAAAGTAAGAATAGGGGCCAGTGTTGTGGTATAGCAGGTTAAGCCATCATCTGTAGCACCGGCATTCCATATGGGCATTGGTTCATGTCCCAGCTGCTCCACTTCTAATACAGCTCTCTGCTAATGGCCTAGGAAAAGCAGCAGCAGAGGGCCCAAGTGTTTGGGCCACTGCACCCGTGTGGGAGACATAGTAGAAGCTCCTGGCTCCTGGCTCCAGCCTGGCCTATCCCTGGCCATTGCAGCCATTTGGGGAATGAACCAGCAGATAGGAGATTTCTCTCCTTCTCTCTAATTCTGATTTTCAAATTTAAAAAAAGAAAAAAGAAAGAAATGAATAAAGTAGGATGAATGATACTATCTGATTTTAATGCTTACTCTACATTAATTAAGAATGTGTGGCATTGGCAGAAGTATAGAAACACAGAACATTGTTTTAGAATACACAGTTTTTAAAGGATCCACATTCAGAAATATGGAGTATATATACTTTATTACTCCCATAAATACTCATATGCATGTATTTCAAACTTTCTTGGGCCCAAATTAATTCATCTTTTAATTCTATTTCCACAAACTTTATGAAGTACCCTCACACAACTGAAGACCCTAGATTATGTACATTAAAGACACAAGAATCTGAAAGGTGGAGAAATAAATGAAGTTCAGGTAGAGACCTTAAAACCCAAAGAAAGACATGATGGATTGTCTTCTTGTCCCATATGTCCTAGTCTGGGTGCTGGAAAAGTGAGCAACTAGAAAATAACAGTGGGCATAAACAAAAAGAAATTCTACTCTATCAAGCCTAAAGATTAGTAAAGAAGAAGTCTAAGAGAAAATCTTTCGAAAACAACTTTTTTTTTTTTTACTTTTAACATGCACCTCCTCACTTCAACATAGAGTCAACAGAAATCATGCTAGCAGCCTGGACTTCCTCCATTATCTGATGACAATGATGCTCCCCTCCTCCTTTCCACTGAGGTGGTATCATAGGAGCTCTAGAACAGAGATAAGACTTATAACACTGCCCAGTGTTAACAAGGCTGTTCACACCCCAGTGTCAGTATATCTATATTCAGCATTAAAGATAAACAAATCATTGATACATGCAAAACTTGGATAAATCTGAGAAATCATGGCGAGTATAAAAAGCCAATCCTGAAAGGTTATGTACCTTGACTCAACTTCTACAACATTTTGAAATGATAAAATTTTAGAAATATAGAAAAAATAGCGCTTCCTAGTGGCTGGTACGGGGAAGGAGGGTTCAAAGAGGGAGATATACTTATAAAAGGCTAACAACAGGGATATTTGTGATGATGGAACTGTATGGTGGTTATGGATACACAAATCTATACAGGTAACAAAATTATATAGAACATAAAGCTCACAAAATTTAGTGTAAAGAAAATAGAGAAATCTGACAAATCTGAATAATATTTGGTAGATTACATTAACATCAATATCCTGGTTGTGGTATTATACCACATGTTTGCAAAATGTCATCATTCTGGGTAAAGTATACAAAGGGTCTCTCCATATTATGTTTTAAAGATTTATTTATTTTAAAGGCAGATTACAAAGCACGAGGGGGGAGGAGAGAGACAGAGAATATTTCATCCACTGGTTCTCTCTCCAAATGGCCACAACAGCTAAGACTAGTCCAGGCCGAAGGCAGGAGCCTGGAACACCATCCTGGTCTCCCACATGGGTGGCAGCAGCCCGAATATTTGGGCCATCCTCCACTGGTTTCCTAGGCACTTAACCAGGAAGCTGGATTGGGAGTAGCCAGGACCTGAATTGGTGCTCTGATATGGGATGCCAGTGTCATAAGTAGTGACTTAATCCACTGTACCACAGCACTGGCTCTCACCTCATGTTATCTTTTACAATTACATGTGGATTTACAATTATCTCAATAAAATTTTCAAAAAAAGTGCAAAACACTGAAACATACACTTCACTTAAGAGCATATAAGGATAGCAAATAAGCACATGGATAGATATTTAACATCTACAGCCACTAGAGAAACGAAAACTAAAACAATGAGGAGATGCCACTTTATTACAATGACTAAAAAACATATACTTAAAATACCAAATGCTTGCAAAGTTATGGAGCAACTAGAACCTTCATACATCACTAGTAAAATACAAAATGGAAAAGCTACTCTGGAAAATGATTTGGCAGTTTTCTTATAAATTTAAATATATATTTAACATATGATCCAGCACTCTCATTCCTTGGTATTTATTCTAAAGAAATGAAAATTTATATTCATACAAATACCACCATATGAATGTATACAGCGGCTCTCTTTTTAATTGCCCCAAACTGGAAATAACTCACATGTTCTTTGAAGGGTGAATGAACAAACTATGGTATATCTAGGCAATGGAATACTATTCAGCAATGCAAAAAATAAACTTAATACATGGAATAACATCAATGAATCAC
Organism: Lepus europaeus; assembly: GCF_033115175.1. NCBI lineage: Eukaryota > Metazoa > Chordata > Mammalia > Lagomorpha > Leporidae > Lepus > Lepus europaeus. Next base: position 106,008,761 of record NC_084850.1, on the reverse strand, counting down.
AAAGGCACTGTGTAGAATGAAGCAAGTCTGTATAGGTTACACCTTGCAAAATTCTATTTATGACACATAAAAATATGATCAATGGTTGCCAGAAATTGGTAGGAGGTGTAAGGCGTGACTACAAACAGGTGGCATGAGTCCACTTTTAGAGGATGACTGAATTGCTCTGTATTCTTATTTTATTAAAAAATCTATATTTGGATTAAAAATCAGAAATACACATCAAAAGGAGGATGAATAGGATGTGCAGTTGGCACAGTAGTTAAATTTCCACCTGGGATACCCACATACCATAATAGAGTGCCTGGTTCAAGTCATGACTCCTCTGCTTCTGATCCAGCTTCCTGCTAATGTACAACCTGGGAAGCAGCACATGATGTCTCAAGGTCCCTGTCACCTATGTGGGAGACTCAGATTGAGTTCCAGACTCCTGGCTTTGGCCTGGCCTACCCTTGACTGTTGCAGGCATTTGGAGAGTATACCAGCAGATGGAAGATTTCTGTTTCTCAAAAAAATTTAAATGAATACATTTTTTTAGAGGAGGATACATTTTAAAATAATGAATGTAGAGCCTTTGATAAGTAATAATTCTTCCAGAAATTTGTATTCAAGCTTTTCAATGCCTCAGGGTAGTGACTGAAAGACATGAAGACTACGTGACTATAGTTACATATATAGTTATATATTTTGTCCTGATCTCAAGGATGTATCCTGCATGCCTAGCAATTTGAGGCCAGGGAAATTGGAGATGAGGTTTCAGTTGCCTTTTCAAAAATCTGGCCCATAGAAACCAAAGTATATGATATTCCTTTACATAGTAAAAGCCCCATTTTTCATGACTTTCTCTTATCTAAAAATTGTATGTTTCCATTGAACCCCTGTTAGTTTCCCTGTCACATAAATAGTTCGTCTTCCTTAAAGAGAATTTTTTGCTGCTTGAATTTCACAAAATATTTGTAACCAAAGATCATTTACTAGCAGAAAAACTATTGTTAAAAGCAATGATTTAAAGTCATATATTAAGGTAGCCAAAATGATCTTTTGTTTTTCCTAAAGAGCTTGAATCCATAAACAAAATGAGATTTTTTGGCCTACAATTTAAACTAATTTCATTAAGATACCAGTGTGGTTATTCTCTCCCTGTTTTCAAACTATTTGCTTGTTTGTAGGTGGTTTGATGTTAGACATTCATTTCAAAACAAATTTGCACAGCAGTAATTGTCAAGGATTTAGGAGTATTACCAAAGCATACCAATTTGTGGAAAACAACACCAGAATTAAAGGAATCTCTCTCTCCTCAGCCTTGTACCGACTTCAATCTTGAAATATAAGTGTCATTGGAATAGTTTCCCCCTCATAATTATTTTTAAAATCATGATTTATTGGAAAGGCAGAGAGAGATGGGGACAGAGGGAGTGAGTGAGCACACACAGCTGGGCCAAGGTCATTGCCTGGAGCAAAGAAAGCAATCCAGGTCTCCCACATGAGTGGCAGGGGCCCAGGTACCATCAGCATTGCCCTCTAGGGTCAGCATAAGCAGGAAACTGGGGTCAGAAGCCACAGGCTTGTACGGAACTTAGATATTCTGATAGGGGACTCAGATGTCTTAATCAGCATCTTAATAGACATTGTTAGGCTAAATGCCTACCCAACACCCTCCTAATTTTGAAGCCTTGTTCTGTGTGTACTACCTGCCACCCTTTGGACCCTAAGGAACATTTAATTGAGCCAAGGAAGTAAAGGGATCATTAGTCTCAGTTAAAAGTACCATTCTACTTCATCATATAACTGACAAGTGTCATCAATGCTTTTAAAACCCCCTGTACTCCATGTATTCAACAGAGCCTTCAAGGATTAATCGACTGAGCAAACACATTTTCCTATTACCATGTCCAAACATAAAATACTTCTCAACTTTCCACTCACTAATTCTTATATAAATTCAGTAACTCCTTACTTCTATATAATACAAACATCTGAACATTATGCTTATTCATTCAAATGTTTATTGTTCAATTATCTGTGTGTCACAAACATATTCAGTCTATCATAGTGGAGCACTGAAAGAAATTAACCATATTCCAAGGGAAGTTATTATCTGCCTCTCTCTGCCAAGCTTGGCTGTATTCATAAATGGATACTTAATAAATGCTTTCAATGGCTGAAGATAAGGATGACTTTATGTAACTGAAGAGGTAAACAGATTTTATCGGCATTCTGTGGCTGTGACAAGATACAGAAAAATTAAGAAATGATGTTTCTAATAACACAGTGAGACACTATCATATCTGAATATAACACTATCCAAATTTCCAGTCTTTAAAACATTTAAGATTCCAATAGACTAAATCCCTTCATATTGTTTTCACTATTCCCATATAGTTGGTTTTAGGGAAGGGCTAGCACCAGGAAATGATAAAAGTCTTTAAAATGAGGTTTGCATAATTTCTGAATGCAATCTTAACTTTCTCAAAAAGAAAAATAAACAGCCGCAAGAAATCAACTTCAGTAGATCTTGATCAAACTTGGCATTTGCTTCAAAACAGATATTCTCTCCACACACACCAACACCGAACACTGTGTTGAGTGAAGCATACTGGAAAGTATTCTATGTGAATGATATTTTCAAAACAAGAAGCAAGTGAGGGGATGAAAACAAATCAGTCAGAATTTAAAGCCTTGTGGCCATATATGCACTACATTTCTGACTCTTGGAGATAAGTTTCTCATTTTCAAGCACATGTTAGGCTTTGCATCTTGGAGAGATACAAAGTAAGGGGCAGACAGATTTCATAATTTTATCATATTTACTATAAAATATTTGCAAATGTTAGACATTGTCTTCTCATTTGATTTTCCCTTCTGAACTGCCCTTACCTCAGTAAACACTGATTTTATAATAACGGTGTATGTTCTTCCCAGCTGTCTCTCAAACCTAGGAGAGTGGCCAGGTACCCACACATTACTTATTGTGTTTTGAGATCTCAACCCAGAACAGCAAATCTCTCTTTATCTTCCAAAACTAATTTCAGGCTTAGAGCACAAGGAACCCTCCTGGGCTGCTCCAAAGACAACTAGAGAGTGATCACCTGGTAGATATGTTTAAATAAATCACTTTGCTTTACTTCTTGCTTTTGCAAGATTATCACATCTTCAAAAAGGAAAATTGAAGGATATGATGGACACAGGCTCTTTATTCAGTCAACACAAGGTCTCCAAAGAGTTCAATCTTTAACTTGGATTTGAGGAATGTTAACAAGGAAAACAGATCCTTCAGAGTCAGGCTATAACAGTGGTTACCAGAAATGTGATTTTTATATTTTTCTCTACAATGTGAGATATTGATTCCTAAGCTTTTAAAGAAATCCTTTTTGAAAAATGTCTTGGCCCTTAGAGGGCTCATACTTTCGGCCCTAAGAACTTGACATCAGTTATTTTATACTAACTTATTTCAAATAAGACTGTGAAAATAAACACATGCCTCAAATGTGCTTTGTCTTTCTTTGGACACTCTCAAAAGAAGGCTCCATAGTGGGTGAGGACTTGGGTATAAATTATTTATTTGGGAAGTGAGTTGGTGATAAAAGAAATGAGGAAAATTAATGAAATGCATGTTCATGAGCAGGTTACCACTGTGGGCAACTGGAGTTTAATCTTGCTAAACAACCTCTAAAATGCCATGTGGAACAGACTTCCCGAGGATGGGGTTGATGAGGGGCTGACGGGGGAGTGCTGAAATCTTTATTCTCAGATCCCATCCCTCATTGACTTTGTTTGTCTCAGATGGCATGAACTCCTCCATACTTCCTATTGTGTTGTATATAGTAGCCCCACTTCCAGAATGGAGAAATGTCTCAGCCAGAGAAGCAGACAGACAGGTGCCTGAACTGGGAAGCTAGCAGGTGCTGATAATTTTCTTTATTGCAGCTGCAGGTAAACACAAGTAGACCAAAGAAATACTAACATGAGACAGGGTGTTGACCTTATCTACCCCATGCTTTGTTATACAACTGGAGAGAGCTTAATAGACGTTATTGAAAATATGAGACATATAACATAAATATGCATTTCAAATAATTAAACTGACCTATAAAGAAGCTGGCTCTTGATAAATAAGCCCTGATCATATTACAAAGCATCAATATTTATGGAAGTTGCCAGGGGTTATTTGACCAGAGTTCTATCCTTGCTGATGGAATTCCACTTGTGTCAGCCTTTATGATTAGTACCTTATCTAGGTTCATGATACAGCTGGAACTGCCCTTCTTCTAACTGCCTTTCCTTTCACTGAAGGCCAATGCTACCAATGACATCTCTTAGCAAGACAGAGGCACTTAGGTCCTTGCATGATTGGTTCTTTGGGTTGTAACTTTTGGATTATGCTTTAGTTATTTTAATTGTCACCCCCAAAGAAACAGCTCTAGGAAGCTCACTATTGCATTTCATGTAGGTGTGATCTGAAGAAAATTGACATGTACGTTTGCTCATTATAGTCATCCCTTCATATCCCTGGGCGATTTGTTCCAGGACACCCTGCAAATACCCATATCCAGGCACGCTCAAGTCTCCTATATAAAATAACATATTATTTGTATAGAATCTATGTACATCCTCCTCTGCACTTTAAATGATCTCTAGGTTACTATTAATATCTAATATATCATGCATACCTATTACACTGTATTGATAAGGGAATAGTAATAAAAAATCTGTATATCTCAGGACAGACACAACATTTTTTTTCAAATATTTTTGATCCATGTCTGGTTGAATCCACAAACAGAAAATCAGCAGATATGGAGGGCCAAAGTTACTCCTACCTGGAGACCCATAAGAAAAGGCTTTTCATACCTAAAACTTTTTTTCCTGACACTAAATATGTGACATCTTTTGGAATACCAATTCTCTAATTCATTGGTACCAACTATGTATCCAAAAATTTTTAATCCAATTCTTTTTTTAGCCTCTGTTTTCATTTTTGTTGTTATTTAAATATTTTTCTTGAAATACACTATATATACACCAGGAAATACATATAAGTACACTGATAAATGAGTTTTTGTCTTCTGAGTACACTTAAACATTGAAATTAAGTACAAAATACTACTAGTACCCCAAGAGTCTTCAATTTAATTCAATTCCAATACTATCTGAAGTTAATGCAGACCCCACAAGTTAAGGGCTCAGTCCCCCCAAGACTGCCCTTAATTCAGATGCCACTCACAAGTTCAAGTCTTCCACCAGTACTTCTTATTATTCCCAACAATCCTAGTAAGTTTGATAACTCACTAGAATGACTTACCAAATTCAGCAAAGTGAACTCTTTAACAGTTCATTATAAAGATAGAACTCGAGAAGAGTCAAAGAGAAAGGATGCATAGGGCAAGGTGTGGGGTGGGGTAGGTAGGGTGATGCACAAAACAGCCATACCCTCTCTGGGAACCCTCTGCATATCAATGTTCTAACCAACTCAGTAGCTCTTCAGACTATACTGTTCAGGGATTTTTATGGAGGTTTCATCAAGTAGGTATGATTGATTATTCCATTAGTCATTGGTAATGAACCCAATCTCCTGTCCTTCTCCCATCTCCAAAGGTGTAGAGTGGGGATGCTTGAAAGTTCCAACCCTCCAATCATGCCTTGTTTTTTCTGGTGACTAGTTCCCAACCTGAAGCTATCTAGGAGTCCCAAACTACCAGTCATCCCATTATTAACCAAAATACATTTTTCATAGAGGAGATTCCCTAAGCCAGGAACCAAGGACAATGACAATATATTTATTCTGTTCATTTATACAATACCTTAATGCCAGCTTAAATCTTGATGCAATAGGATAACTGTAAGTTTCTGCCTATAAGCAAGGCAAACTCTGAAACTGAGGATGCTGCTATTTTCACTTTGGCCATTAAGAACCCTGAAGCCAAATTTATAGATTATATGAATTATTTATATTCTAAATCCTCTGGGGCTGGTGTTGTGGTGCAGTAAGTTAATCCTCTGCCTGCGGCACTGGCACCCGATATGGGCGCCGGTTCTAGTCCCAGCTGCTCCTCTTCCAATCCAGCTCTCTGCTGTGGCCTGGGAAAGCAGAAGATGCCTCAAATGTTTGGGCCCCTGCACCTACATGGGAGACAGGGAAGAATCATCTAGCTCCTGGCTTCAGATGGGCTCAGCTTCGGCCTTTGCGGCCATTTGGGGAGTGAACCAATGGAAGGAAGACCTTTCTCTCTGTCTCTCCCTCTCACTGTCTGTAACACTACCTCTCGAATAAATAAAGTCTTTTAAAAAAAAATCCTCATCTCGGGGGGCGGAGCCAAGATGGTGGTTAGTGAGGACGTGCGCCGTAGTTTGGGAAAATAAAGTTTCATAAAAGTGGAATTACTGTAGCCTCAGGAAAAGACTCAAGAAAAAAACTGCAGAGGAAACACTTCCGGATCCAGTGGATGTGACACAGAGGACCTACAGGGAGCCCACCGCGTGGAAACCCAACTGTGGGAGACGAGCCGCAGAATCTCGCCAGCGCTGGAACGAATGGGAGGTAAGACAAAGGCGTCAGAAACCCCAGACATTGCGGGGGGGAAAAGCAGAGGCCTCTCTATTCACTCACTGAGCAAAAAAAAAGAGAAGGCACCATTTTACATATCTAAAGCACCTCCACAAACTCAGTAACTTTGGAACTTTGGAGAAACTTGAGAACACATTGAGGGCTGCATAAACTCTTTGTGTGGTCCCAGGGGCAGATCAAACAAATACTCACAGAGGCCAGATTTCAACTACCCTCAATTCCACTCACCGGTGCCAAATTACTTCTCAACTGAGTCAAAAAAAAAAAAAAGAGAGAGAGAGAGAGAGAGAGAGAGAGAGAGAGAACGATCCAGCAAGGAACAAGGGAGTGAACAATCTGGGTGAGTCGCTTTTTGCACAGCCTTAAACCTGAAGAATCAAGCAGAGCTCTCTGGCCACACCCATCACAGCCTCTAAGGATCCATCAAAGCAGACAGCCCACTTAGAGGCATAGTATAACGAGAAAAAAACACCACAGCAAAAAAAAACAAAAAACAAAAAACCATAAATTATCTCCAACATGCCAAACAACAAACATAGAAGCCGACGTAACAAGAGCAAGGAAGACACTATGATGCCCCCAAATGAACAAGACAACCCAATCCAAGATTATGAAGATGAAGAGATAGAGGAAATGCAAGAAGCAGATCTCAAAAAATTGATAAGAACATTAAGAAGTTCTCAAAAACAAATTCTTGAACTACAGAAATCCTTAATGGACAAGATAGAAAATCTCTCTCGTGAAAATGAAATATTAAGGAGGAATCAAAATGAAATGAAACAACTAGTAGAACATGAAACTATGATAGTGACAAGAAACCATAATGAAATGAAGAATTCAATAGATCAAATGACAAACGCATTAGAGAGCCTTAAAAACAGAATGGGTGAAGCAGAAGAGAGAATATCGGAATTAGAAGACAGAGAACAGGAAAGGAAACAGTCAAATCAAAGAAAAGAAGAAGAAATTAGAAATCTAAAAAATACTGTCAGGAATCTACAGGATACTCTTAAAAAACCCAACATTCGGGTTCTAGGAGTTCCTGAAGGCATGGAGAGGGAGAAAGGATTAGAAGGCATTTTTAGTGAGATACTAGCAGAAAATTTCCCAGGTTTGGAGAAGGACAGAGACATCCTAGTACAGGAAGCTCAGAGAACCCCTAATAAACATGATCAAAAGAGATCCTCACCACGACACGTTGTAATCAAACTCACCACAGTGAAACATAAAGAAAAGATCCTAAAATGTACAAGAGAGAAACACCAGATTACTCTCAGAGGATCTCCAATTAGACTCACAGCTGACTTCTCTTCAGAAACCCTACAAGCTAGGAGAGAATGGCGAGATATAGCCCAGGTACTAAGAGAGAAAAACTGCCAGCCCAGAAGATTATATCCTGCAAAGCTCTCATTTATGAATGCAGGTGAAATAAAGACCTTTCACAGCAAACAGAAATTGAATTTGTCAACACTCGTCCAGCCCTGCAAAAGGTGCTTAAAGATGTGTTACATACAGAAACACAGAAACACGGTCACCAATATGAAAGAAGGTAAAGGAAGGAAACCTCACAGCAAAAGATCACAAGAATCTCAAACCATATATTAGAAAATATCTTTGGCAAATGGCAGTGCAAAGTTACTCCTTCTCAATAGTCACATTGAATGTTAATGGCTTGAACTGTCCAGTTAAAAGACACCGATTGGCTGATTGGGTTAAGGAACAAAACCCATCTTTTTGCTGCTTACAAGAAACTCATCTTTCCAACAATGATGCATACAGGCTGAAAGTGAAAGGCTGGAAAAAGATATACCATGCCAACAGAAATGAAAAAAGAGCAGGCATAGCCATCTTAATATCGGACAACATAAACTTTACCACAAAAACTGTCAGGAGAGACAAAGAGGGGCACTATTTAATGATTAAGGGATCCATTCAACAGGAAGATATAACGATTATCAATGTATATGCACCTAATTACAGGGCACCAGCTTATTGAAAAGACTTGTTAAGGGACTTAAAGGGAGACTTAGACACCAATACAATAGTACTGGGGGACTTCAATACTCCACTCTCAGAGATAGACAGATCAACAGGACACAAGATCAACAAGGAGACAGTAGATTTAAATGACACTATAGCTCAAATGGACCTAACAGATATCTATAGAACTTTTCATCCTACACAGAAAGCATTTACATTCTTCTCAGCAGTACATGGAACCCTCTCTAGGATTGACCACATACTAGGCCACAAAGCAAGTCTCAGCAAATTCAAAAGAATTAGAATCATACCATGCAGCTTCTCAGACCACAAAGGAATGAAGTTGGAAATTAGCAACTCGGGAATCCCTAGAGCACGTGCAAACACATGGAGACTGAATAACATGCTCCTGAATGAACAATGGGTCATAGAAGAAATTAAAAGAGAAATCAAAAATTTTCTGGAAGTAAATGAGGATAACAGCACAACATACCAAAACCTATGGGATACAACAAAAGCAGTGTTAAGAGGAAAGTTTATATCAATAGGTGCCTACATCAAGAAATTGGAAAGGCACCAAATAGATGAGCTTTCAAGTCATCTCAAGGATCTAGAAAATCTGCAGCAAACCAAACCAAAACCCAGTAGGAGAAGAGAAATAATTAAAATCAAAGAAGAAATCAACAGGAGTGAATCCAAAAAAAACTTTACAAAAAATCAGCCAAACGAGGAGCTGGTTTTTTGAAAAAATAAACAAAATTGACACCCCACTGGCCCAACTAACTAAAAAAAGAAGAGAAAAGACCCAAATCAATAGGATCAGAGATGAAAAGGGAAACGTAACAACAGACATCACAGATATAAAAAGAATCATCAGAAATTACTACAAGGACTTGATTGCCAGCAAACAGGGAAATCTATCAGAAATGGACAGATTCTTGGACACATACAACCTACCTAAATTGAGCCAGGAAGACATAGAAAACCTAAACAGACCCATAACTGACACAGAAATTGAAACAGTAATAAAGGCTCTCCCAACAAAGAAAAGCCCAGGACCAGATGGATGCACTGCTGAGTTCTACCAGACATTTAGAGAAGAACTAACTCCAATTCTTCTCAAACTATTCAAAACAATTGAAAAAGAGGGAATCCTCCCAAATTCTTTCTATGAAGCCAGCATCACCTTAATTCCTAAGCCAGAGAAAGACGCAGCATTGAAAGAAAATTACAGACCAATATCCCTGATGAACACAGATGCAAAAATACTCAATAAAATCTGGCCAATAGAATGCAACAACACATCAGAAAGATCATCCACCCAGACCAAGTGGGATTTATCCCTGGTATGCAGGGATGGTTCAATGTTCACAAAACAATCAACGTAATACACTACATTAACAGACTGCAGAAGAAAAACCATATGATTCTCTCAATAGACGCAGAGAAAGCATTTGATAAAATACAACACCCTTTCATGATGAAAACTCTAAGCAAACTGGGTATGGAAGGAACATTCCTCAACACGATCAAAGCAATATATGAAAAACCCACGGCCAACATCCTATTGAATGGGGAAACGTTGGAAGCATTTCCGCTGAGATCTGGTACCAGACAGGGATGCCCACTCTCACCACTGCTATTCAATATAGTTCTGGAAGTTTTAGCCAGAGCTATTAGGCAAGAAAAAGAAATTAAAGGGATACAAATTGGGAAGGAAGAACTCAAACTATCCCTCTTTGCAGATGATATGATTCTTTATTTAGGGGACCCAAAGAACTGTACTAAGAGACTATTGGAACTCATCAAAGAGTTTGGCAAAGTAGCAGGATATAAAATCAATGCACAAAGATCAACAGCCTTTGTATACACAGGCAATGCCATGGCTGAGGAAGAACTTCTAAGATCAATCCCATTCACAATAGCCACAAAAACAATCAAATACCTTGGAATAAACTTAACCAAGAACGTTAAAGATCTCTACAATGAGAATTACAAAATCTTAAAGAAAGAAATAGAAGAGGATAAAAAAAAATGGAAAAATCTTCCATGCTCATGGATTGGAAGAATCAATATCATCAAAATGTCCATTCTCCCAAAAGCAATTTATACATTCAATGCAATACCCATCAAGATACCGAAGACCTTCTTCTCAGATCTGGAAAAAATGATGCTGAAATTCATATGGAGACACAGAAGACCTCGAATAGCCAAAGCAATCTTGTACAACAAAAACAAAGCCAGAGGCATCACAATACCAGATTTCAGGACATACTACAGGGCAGTTGTTATCAAAACAGCATGGTGCTGGTACAGAAACAGATGGATAGACCAATGGAACAGAAAAGAAATACCAGAAATGAATCCAAACATCTACAGCCAACTTATATTTGATCAAAGATCCTTAACTAATCCCTGGAATAAGGACAGCCTATTCAATAAATGGTGTTGGGAAAATTGGATTTCCACGTGCAGAAGCCTGAAGCAAGACCCCTACCTTTCACCTTACACAAAAATTCACTAAACATGGATTAAAGACTTAAATCTACGGCCGGCGCCGTGGCTCAACAGGCTAATCCTCCACCTTGTGGCGCTGGCACACTGGGTTCTAGTCCCAGTTGGGGCACCGATCCTGTCCCAGTTGCCCCTCTTCCAGGCCAGCTCTCTGCTGTGTCCAGGGAGTGCAGTGGAGGATGGCCCAAGTGCTTGGGCTCTGCACCCCATGGGAGACCAGGAGAAGCACCTGGCTCCTGCCATCGGAACAGCGCGGTGCGCCGGCTGCAGCGCGCTACCGCGGCGGCCATTGGAGGGTGAACCAATGGCAAAAGGAAGACCTTTCTCTCTGTCTCTCTCTCACTGTCCACTCTGCCTATCAAAAATAAAAAAAAAATTAAAAAAAAATAAAAGACATAAATCTATGACCTGAAACCATCAAATTATTAGAGAGCATTGCAGAAACCCTGCAATATATAGGTACAGGCAAAGACTTCTTGGAAAAGACCCCAGGAGCACAGGCAGTCAAAACCAAAATTAACATTTGGGATTGCATCAAATTGAGAAGTTTCTGTCAGGAGAGTGAAGAGGCAACCGACAGAATGGGAAAAAATATTCGCAAACTATACTACAGATAAAGGGTTGATAACCAGAATCCACAAAGAAATCAAGAAACTCCACAACAACAGAACAAACAACCCACTTAAGAGATGGGCCAAGGACCTCAATAGACATTTTTCGAAAGAGGAAATCCAAATGGCCAACAGACACATGAAAAAATGTTCAAGATCACTAGCAATCAGAGAAATGCAAATCAAAACCACAATGAGGTTTCACCTCACCCCGGTGAGAATGGCTCACATTCAGAAATCTACCAACAACAGATGCTGGCGAGGATGTGGGGAAAAAGGGACACTAACCCACTGTTGGTGGGAATGCAAACTGGTTAAGCCACTATGGAAGTCAGTCTGGAGATTCCCCAGAAACGTGAACATAACCCTACCATACAACCCAGCCATCCCACTCCTTGGAATTTACCCAAAGGAAATTAAATTGGCAAACAAAAAAGCGGTCTACCCCTTAATGTTTATTGCAGCTCAATTCACAATAACTAAGACCTGGAATCAACCTAAATGCCCATCAACAGTAGACTGGATAAAGAAATTATGGGACATGTACTCCATAGAATACTATACAGCAGTCAAAAACAATGAAACCCAGTCATTTGCAACAAGATGGAGGAATCTGGAAAACATCCTGCTGAGTGAATTAAGCCAGTCCCAAAGAGACAAATATCATTTGTTTTCCCTGATCGTCCACAACTGAGCACCAAAGGGGAAACCTGTTGAAGTGAAAATGGACACTATAAGAAACAATGACCTGATCAGCTTTTGTCCTGACTCTAGATGTACAATGTAACACTTTATCCTTTTTAGTATTTGTTGTTGTTGTTGTTGTTCTAGTACTAGTGGTTGAACTCTGTAATTAACACACAATTATTCTTAGGTGTTTAAATTTTAACTGAAAAGTGATCCCTGTTAAATTTAAGAGTGGAAAAAGAGAGGGAGGAGATGTACAATTTGGGATATGCACAATCAGACTTGCCCCAAATGATGGAGTTAGAAATCTACCAGGGGATTCCAATACAATCCCATCAAGGTGGCATGTACCAATGCCATCTCACTAGTCCAAGGGATCAATTTCAGTTCACAACCAATGGCTCTGATAGGTCTAAGAAACAAAGGGATCACACAAACAAGACAAGTGTCTGCTAATACTAACTGATAGAATCAAAAAGGGGGAGAAAGATCCAACATGGGAAGTGGGATACACAGCAGACTCATAGAATGGCAGACGTCCTAAACAACACTCTGGCCTCAGAATCAGCCCTTAAGGCATTCGGATCTGGCTCAAGAGCCCATGAGAGTATTGTAGGCATGGAAAGCCAAGATACCATGGAAAAGAAAAAAAAAAGAAGACCTAAATGAAAGATCTCTGCGAGTGAGATCCCAGCGGAAAGAACGGGGCCATCAAAGAAGGAGGTACCTTTCTCTGAAGGGAGGAGAGAACTTCCACTTTGACTATGACCCTATCCGAATAAGATCGAAGTCGGTGAACTCTAAAGGCTTCCATAGCCCTGGCAACTCATGACTAGAGCCTAGGGAGATTACTGACGCCATGAACAGGAGTGTCAAATTGTTAAGTCAGCAACAGGAGTCACTGTGTGCTTATATCCTATCCCATGTGGGATCTGTCCTTAATGTGTTGTCTAATGTGCAGTGATGCTATAACTAGTACTGAAACAGTATTTTTACACTTTGTGTTTCTGCATGGGTACAAACTGATGTGATCTTTACTAATTATATACTGAATCGATCTTCTGTATATAAAGATAATTGGAAATTAAAAAAAAAACCTGGTGTTAAATTGGAAATGGCACAGAAAATTAATTAATTTTTTAAAAAAATATTATGTAGGATCTCTGTCTTTAATGTGCTGTACACTCTTATTTAATGCTATAACTAGTACTCCAACAGTATTTTTTTTTCACTTTGTGTTGCTATATGGGGGCAAACTGTTGAAATGGTTACTTAATATATACTAAACTGAGAATTGAAAATGAATCATGATGTGATTGGAAGGGGAGAGGGAGCGGGAATGGGGAGGGTTGTGGATGGGAGGGAAGTTTTGGGAGGGGGAAGCCATTGTAACCCATAAGCTGTACTTTGGAAATTTATATTCATTAAATAAAAGTTTAATAAAAAAATTTAAAAAAAGAAAAGTCAAAAAAATCCTCATTTCCATGAATTTAATTTTTAAAAATTAGCCAAACGTATAGTCTTATGATAATAGGTTTATAATAGTGAGAATTATAGAGAATTAAATATGAACGTTCCACTTACAGTGCTCTTAACACTCAATAGTCTCTCCTACCTAAAACTAGTCAAGTTTAGCATTTGGATGAACTATATCTTTCCAGTCTTTTTCTATGTACAGGTGTACTTCAAAAAGTTCAGAGAAGAGGGTGGCATTGTGGCAGAGCAGGTTATGCTGCTTGCAATGCCAGCATCCCACATTAGAGTGCTGCTTTGAGTCCCCGCTGCTTTCCATCCAACTCTACAACTCTATGCTAACGCACCTAGGAAAGCAGCAGCATATGGGTCAAGTACTTAGATCCCTGTCACCCATGTGGGAGAAGAGGATGAAGTTCTTGGCTCCAGGCTTCAATCTGGTCAAGCTCTGGCATTGTAGCCATTTGGGCAGTAAACCAGCAGATAGAGGATCTCTCTCTCCCTCCCCCTCCCCCTCCCCTTCCCCCTCCCCCTCCCCCTCTCCCTCTGTGTGTGTGTGTGTTTCCTTTCTATATTTCTGCCTTTCAAATAATAAAAAAAACTTCAAAAAACTTTTATAAAAAACTTCAGAGTTGGGTTGGCACTGTTGTGCAGTGGGTTAGGCTGCTGCTTGCAACACTGGATACAGTATCTAAGCACCAGTTCCAGTCCCCACTGCTTTGCTTCTGATCCAGTTCCCTGCTAATGTACCTGGGAAATCAGTGGAATTTGGCCCATGTACTTGGATCCCTGCACCCACATTGGAGACCTGGGTGAGTTCATGGCTCCTGGCTTCTGCCTGGCCCAGCCCTGTCACAGCCATTTGGGAACTGAACCAATGGATGAAAAATCTCTGTCTCTCTGTCACTCTGCCTTTACAACTTAAAAAAATCAATTTTTTTAAAAAATAGAGAAATCCAATGCATATTATCCTTTAAATCCATTTCCACGTATTTTTGAAGTATCCTCATATACATAGAAAATGATATGTACAAATTTATGTTTATGAATATGAATGGGATCATACTATTAATATGCACAAACACACATGAAGTATCTTCAAAAAGTTCATGGCAAAAACATAGAATGAAGAAACTATGCATAGATTTCAAAGTTTTCTGAATCAAAATGATTTTAATGCAATTTTCCATGAACTTTTTGAAGTCCCTTGTATGTGTATATATGTGCATATATTTCTGTATCTTGAATTTGTTTACATGATTACTTCCTTGTTAACACGCACCGAATTTTCTCCATCTTTTCATCCTTACATGGTATACCCAAATAAGACTTTTTTCATGATTTAAATAATCTAATGAGCTATTTAGGTTGTTTCTAATACCTACTTATACAAATGATTTTGCAGTTCTACATGATACAGGTATGAAGTTGAACATTTGAAATGGACATCTGAGCTTTTTCCTAGGACTTTTTGAGTATTTTGAAATGTCTAGAGGATTTCAGTTTTGTCTCTTTAAGTTAAAACCCAGGCTGTTTCAGAACAACTCCCCAGACTTGCTGGAGGCATTGCTATGGGACTCCTAAACTTGGATCTGCTCACCAGACACACAGAAAGTCAATCATCGACATTACAGTGTTAGAAAAAAGTAGGTATTTATCTGCAAAGCACAGAGCAAGAAGCTGGGCAGCTATTGCTTAATTCCTAGGCTCTGTAGAGGGTTAGGGGTAAAGGTTTTCAGAGATTGAACTTGGGGTTGAAAGGTGCATGTTCAACTTGGGTCCAAGTTCTTAGTTAGCCAATGATGCTCCAGGCCTTCTTTTGATTAGTCAGTGATGTAATGCTCTTGAGGGAATGTTTATGATGCCCAGGTGTACTTCAGTTGGTATAGGGGGTTGCATGCAGATGTTAGTTATTATGACATAGACCTGGAATTCCCCTAAACAACCCTCCTCCCACCGACTCCTAAGTATTCTGGTCATCAACGTTCTTATCCATTGGAGAAGCAAATGACTCTGAGTCCAGTGATTAGAATATTATAGGGCCAGTTGTATCATTCTCTTAATTCAGGGAATTCCTTTTGATAACTGGTTAATCCTAAAGGAGGGGCAAGTACATCTTGGGATAAGGTAAACAGATAAGAAGTTGGTTCTTGCTTCTACATTAAGGACATCTGTATAGAGGTTTGGTCTGAAGGCTACCCACCTCTACAGATTCCTTTTAACCATGACACAACTGTGTGTCTTAGACACACTCATAGGATCAGAGATGAAATGGGAAACGTAACAACAGACGCCACAGAAATAAAAAGAATCATCAGAAATTACTACAAGGACTTGTATGCCAGCAAACAGGGAAATCTATCAGAAATGGACAGATTCTTGGACACATACAACCTCCCTAAATTGAGCCAGGAAGACATAGAAAACCTAAACAGACCAATAACTGACACAGAAATTGAAACAGTAATAAAGGCCCTCCCAACAAAGAAAAGCCCAGGACCAGATGGATTCACTGCTGAGTTCTACCAGACATTTAGAGAAGAACTAACTCCAATTCTTCTCAAACTATTCAGAGCAATCGAAAAAGAGGGAATCCTCCCAAATTCCTTCTATGAAGCCACCATCACCTTAATTCCTAAGCCAGAAAGAGACGCAACATTGAAAGAGAATTACAGACCAATATCCCTGATGAACATAGATGCAAAAATCCTAAATAAAATTCTGGCCAATAGAATGCAACAACACATCAGAAAGATCATCCACCCAGACCAAGTGGGATTCATCCCCGGTATGCAGGGATGGTTCAACATTCGCAAAACAATCAACGTAATACACTACATTAACAGACTGCAGAAGAAAAACCATATGATTCTCTCAATAGACGCAGAGAAAGCATTTGATAAAATACAACACCCTTTCATGATGAAAACTCTAAGCAAACTGGGTATGGAAGGAACATTCCTTAATACAATCAAAGCAATATATGAAAAACCCACGGCCAACATCCTATTGAATGGGGAAAAGTTGGAAGCATTTCCACTGAAATCTGGTACCAGACAGGGATGCCCTCTCTCACCACTGCTATTCAATATAGTTCTGGAAGTTTTGGCCAGAGCTATTAGGCAAGAAAAAGAAATTAAAGGGATACAAATCGGGAAGGACGAACTCAAACTATCCCTCTTTGCAGATGATATGATTCTTTATTTAGGGGACCCAAAGAACTCTACTAAGAGACTGCTGGAACTCATCGAAGAGTTTGGCAAAGTAGCAGGATATAAAATCAATCCACAAAAATCAACAGCCTTTGTATACACAGGCAATGCCACGGCTGAGGAAGAACTTCTAAAATCAATCCCATTCACAATAGCTACAAAAACAATCAAATACCTTGGAATAAACTTAACCAAAGACGTTAAAGATCTCTACGATGAAAACTACAAAACCTTAAAGAAAGAAATAGAAGAGGATACCAAAAAATGGAGAAATCTTCCATGCTCATGGATTGGAAGAATCAATATCATCAAAATGTCTATCCTCCCAAAAGCAATTTATACATTCAATGCAATACCCATCAAGATCCCGAAGACCTTCTTCTCAGATATAGAAAAAATGATGCTGAAATTCATATGGAGACACAGAAGACCTCGAATAGCCAAAGCAATCCTGTACAACAAAAACAAAGCCGGAGGAATCACAATACCTGATTTTAGGACATACTACAGGGCAGTTGTTATCAAAACAGCATGGTACTGGTACAGAAACAGATGGATAGACCAATGGAACAGAATAGAAACACCAGAAATCAATCCAAACACCTACAGCCAACTTATATTTGACCAAAGATCCAAATCTAATCCCTGGAATAAAGACAGTCTATTCAATAAATGGTGCTGGGAAAATTGGATTTCCACATGCAGAAGCTTGAAGCAAGACCCATACCTATCACCTTACACAAAAATTCACTCAACATGGATTAAAGACTTAAATCTACGACCCGAAACCATCAAATTATTAGAGAGCATTGGAGAAACCCTGCAAGATATAGGCACAGGCAAAGACTTCCTGGAAAATACTCCAACAGCACAGGCAGTCAAAACCAAAATTAACATTTGGGATTGCATCAAATTGAGAAGTTTCTGTACTTCAAAAGAAACAGTCAGGAAAGTGAAGAGGCAACCAACAGAATGGGAAAAAATATTCGCAAACTATACTACAGATAAAGGATTGATAACCAGAATCTACAAAGAAATCAAGAAAATCCACAACAACAAAACAAATAACCCACTTAAGAAATGGGCCAAGGACCTCAATAGACATTTTTCGAAAGAGGAAATCCAAATGGCCAACAGACACATGAAAAAATGTTCAAGATCACTAGCAATCAGAGAAATGCAAATCAAAACCACAATGAGGTTCCATCTCACCCCGGTGAGAATAGCTCACATTCAGAAATCTACCAACAACAGATGCTGGCGAGGATGTGGGGAAAAAGGGACACTAACCCACTGTTGGTGGGAATGCAAACTGGTTAAGCCACTATGGAAGTCTGTCTGGAGATTCCCCAGAAACGTGAACATAACCCTACCATACAACCCAGCCATCCCACTCCTTGGAATTTACCCAAAGGAATTTAATTTGACAAATAAAAAAGCCATCTGCACATTAATGTTTATTGCAGCTCAATTCACAATAGCTAAGACCTGGAACCAACCCAAATGCCCATCAACAGTAGACTGGATAAAGAAATTATGGGACATGTACTCCATAGAATACTATACAGCAGTAAGAAACAACGAAACCCAGTCATTTGCAACAA
The DNA here is from genome assembly GCF_033115175.1 of Lepus europaeus. Lineage (NCBI taxonomy): Eukaryota > Metazoa > Chordata > Mammalia > Lagomorpha > Leporidae > Lepus > Lepus europaeus. The sequence continues at coordinate 105,990,115 of NC_084850.1, read as the reverse complement.
GATGGAGCAATCTGGAAAACATCATGCTGAGTGAATTAAGCCAGTCCCAAAGAGAAAAATATCATTTGTTTTCCCTGATCGATGACAACTGAGCGCCAAAGAGGAAACCTGTTAAGTGAAACGGACACTATAAGCAACAATGAACTGATCAGCTCCTGTCCTGACTTTAGATGTACAATGTAATACTTTATCCTTTTTAGTATTTGTTGTTGTTGTTGTTGTTCTAGTACTATTGGTTGAACTCAGTAATTAACACACAATTATTCTCAGGTGTTTAAATTTTAACCGAAAAGTGATCCCTGTTAAATCTAAGAGTGGAAAAAGAGAGGGAGGAGATGAACAATTTGGAACATGCTCAATCGGACTGGCCGCAAATGGTGGAGTTAGAAATGTGCAGGGGATTCCAACACAATTCCATCAAGATGGCATGTACCAATGCCATCGCACTAGTCCAAGTGATCAATTTCAGCTCACAATTGATAGCTCTGATAGGTCTAAGAGTCAAAGAGATCACACAAACAAGACAAGTATCTGCTAATACTAACTGATAGAATCAAAAAGGGAGAGAAAGATCCAACATGGGAAGTGGGATACACAGCAGACTCATAGGATGGCAGATGTCCTAAACAACACTCCGGCCTCAGAATCAGCCCTCAAGGCATTCAGATCTGGCTGAAGAGCCCATGAGAGTATAGCAGGCATGGGAAGCCAAGAAAAAAAAAAAAGACCTAAATGAATGATCTCTGTGAGTGAGATCCCAGTGGAAAGAACGGGGCCATCAAAGAAGGAGATACCCTTCTCCGAAGGGAGGAGAGAACCTCCACTTTGACTATGACCCTATCGGAATAAGACTAAAGTCAGCGAACTCTAAAGGCTTCCATAGCCCTGGCAACTCATGACTAGAGCCTAGGGAGATTACTGACGCCATGAACAGGAGTGTCAAATTGTTAAGTCAGCAACAGGAGTCACTGTGTACTTACACCCCATGCGGGATCTGTCCCTAATGTGTCGTCTAAAGCCAAGTGATGCTAGGACTGGTACTGAAACAGTATTTTTATACTTTGCGTTTCTGTGTGGGCGCAGACTGATGAGGTCTTTGCTAATTATATACTGAAGTGATCTTCTGTATATAAAGAGAATTGGAAATGAAAAAAAAAAAACAACCTGGTGTTAAAATGGAAATGGCATAGAAAATTAATTATTTTGAAAAAAAAATTATGTAGGATCTCTGTCTTTAATGTGCTGTACATTGCTATTTAATGCTATAATTAGTAATCCAATGGTAGTTTTTTCACTTTATGTTGCTATATGGGCAAAATGTTGAAATCTTTACCTAATATATACTAAATTGATCTTCTGTATACAAAGAGAATTGAAAATGAATCTTTACATGAATGGAAGGGGAAAGGGAGCGGGAGGGGGGAGGGATGCGGGCGGGAGGGAAGTTATGGGAGGGGGGAAGCCATTGTAACCCACAAGCTATACTTTGGAAATTTATATTCATTAAATAAAAGTTTAATAAAAAAAAAATAAATTTGATGTGGTAGAAAGTAGCTTCCGGCCAGCGCCACGGCTCAATAGGCTAATCCTCCACCTGCAGCCCCAGCACACCGGGTTCTAGTCCCGGTCGGGGCACCGGATTCTGTCCTGGTTGCCCCTCTTCCAGGCCAGCTCTCTCCTGTAGCCCGGGAGTGCAGTGGAGGATGGCCCTCCTGGCTTCGGATCAGTGCAGTGCGCCGGCCACAGCGTGCCGGCTGCGGTGGCCATTGGAGGGTGAACCAACGGCAAAAGGAAGACCTTTCTCTGTCTCTCTCTCACTGTCCACTCTGCCTGTCAAAAAAAATAGTAGCTTCCATGCTTAATCCACTTTCCTGAGGAGGTTCATAATAAAGGCATCTGGGTATCAAGATGGTAGCAGGAAAGTGAAGTTTTTGTTGTGTAAATGATTTGGGGCCTGACTTCAGTCAAATGTAGTTGTTTCTTTTTCTTTTCTTTTTTTTTTTTGACAGGCAGAGTGCACAGTGAGAGAGAGACAGGGAGAAAGGTCTTCCTTTGCCATTGGTTCACCCCCCAATGGTTGCGGCCGGTGCACTGCGCTGATCCGAAGCCAGGAGCCAGGTGCTTATCCTGGTCTCCCATGGGGTGCAGGGCCCAAGCACTTGGACCATCCTCCACTGCACTCCCTGGCCACAGCAGAGAGCTGGCCTGGAAGAGGAGCAACCGGGACAGAATCCGGTGCCCTGACCAGGACTAGAACCCGGTGTGCTGGCGCTGCAAGGCGGAGGATTAGCCTATTGAGCCGCGGCACCGGCCCAGTCAAATGTAGTTGTAACAGCTGTACATGCTGCAGCATCCAGGATTTGGTAACAACAGGGGAAATAGTTGTGTTTTCTTCATTATCTAATTTTGACGGTTGGTTTCTGGGATTGGTCAGGATAACTTGGCCTCAGACAATGTCACCCTTAACAAAAAACTTTTCCCTTTTTGCCTAACTAGCCAGTCAGCTGCTGCTCTACATGGATACAAATCTGGAAAGATACAGAAAATGGTAGCAGAAGTTATTTCAGGCAACAGAATCCTTGGGAAATAGGAGAGTTTTGTAATTGCTTATCTGGCATGGAAGCCATGGAAATGTGTGGCTCTACTATCCTTCCAGAGAAACTGCTGTGTGATCAGGGAGCACAGTGATTGACAGCTCCCAGCTGCTATTCCTCTCAGCCAGTGCCTGGTTATGGCAGTGGCACTAGGGTCAGCCCATCCTGTCTAACTCTGAGATTCCTCTGAGAAACAACTTTGCTTTGGGAATTTGCCATCAGCCAAATGGAAGCTTTTTCAGAACCTCCCTGTGGTGTGAGGCTCTTCCTACCCAAATCTTCTTTCTCTCTCTTTTTCCATACTTACAGATTGAAGGCTTTACTTGCCTTAATCTACTCCCTCTGCCTTTACAGATATTTTTCCATAAAAATCTCTCATCTCTAATCCCATCTTGGCATCTGCTTCTCAAAGGACCTGAAACAAGTGGTACTGAGAGCAAACAGGTGTGAAAATGAGGCCAGAGTCTGGCTCACTCAGCACCTGGCTAAAAAGGAGGATTCCACCCCACCTGGATACCCAGCACTCTGAGTGCCTCTGTGGAATATGGATAGTCTATGATACAATGTGTCAACCCAGTTGTTGAAGATTTCACCTGTAGTGACCTGGGAAAATTTCTTGGTGGATGGGAATGCCCTTGATGGTTTAATGACTCGGGTATATCAAAGATGCAGCTGAACCAATTCCCAGAAGGATAAGAGTTAGCTTGTTGTGACTAAAATCTATTGATATCCTGCAGAGGGATAATAAGAGATTTCAAGCTGTTATCATACATTTAAAGACTGTGGCAGACAGGCTTGCTTTCTTTTTCTTTTTTGGAAGACAGTTAAAGAGAGGCAGAGGGAGGGAGGGATATATCTATATCTATATCTATATCTATATCTATATCTATATATCTGAGAGGGAGAGAGAGTCTTCTATCCACTGGTTCACTCCCCAGATGGGTGCAATAGCTGGAGGTGCACCAATCCAAAGTCAGGAGCCAGGAGCTTCTTCTGGGTCTCCCATACAAGGACTTGGGCCATCTTCTACTGCTTTCCCAGGCCATAGCAGAGAGCTGGATCAGAAGTGGAGCAGCCAGGACTCGAACCAGCACCCATATGGGATGCCAGCACTACAGACGGTGGCTTTACCTGCTACACCACAGTGCCAGCCTCAGGCTTGTTACCTGAAGTTCAAGGCCATGTCAGGGAAAATCTGGGCCCCTGAAACACCTGACGAGAATGCCAGAACGGATGTTGTTGAAAAACTACTCACACCCTAAGAGCTTGCATAGGTAACTATTCCTCTGAGTAAGAACTAGTAATTCCCCCATATGTGAAGATGCTGCAGGTTTCTGCCTTGCAAGGTACCAAGTGGCCCACATCACAAGCTGTCCTACCAGGGGAGCCTGCCCCCTCCTTGTTTCCTGACCACTAGGCTGAAAACTAAGATTAAATCCTAGCAGAATCTGGATGGGAAAAATGTTAGGCCCAAATAAGGGAAGAAAGAGATTATAAATTACCATAGCTTCAAGAATTAGCATGTGCCAGCAGAAGCCAGAGAATCCATAGGATTACATTTTGAAAGTATTTGAAAGCAGCTGGAATACATAACTAAATGAGCAAAAATTGACTCAGGGACACTTTCTCAGGACATGAGATTTAATGACCTATCAAGGACTCCAAGGGATGGGGGCAAATGTACTGCAAAGCTAGCTTTCAGAATCCTGGAGAAAGTGATGGTGAACAATGGGTGAAGTGGAAATCTGTCTGAGTTGCCCTGGTACACAGAAGAGGGACTGAAGAGATTGAGGGAAGTGGACATACTAAAGCTAATTCAAATTTTTGTTAACAAAAGCAATTTAAAGCTAAGTTTATTTTTGGTGCAAAAAATAGAAATTCATGTATTTTTTCACCTAATACACATTTTCCATGAACTTTTTGAACACCCCTCATATGCAGGGATTTCATTTTGGATTTTTTTTAACACCAAAATGATCTTTTAATTCCATTCTCCACGGACTTTTTTGGGTTCCCTTGTATTACATGAGACCAGAAGACCCACCACAGGACCATGTTTCATGGGAAGGACCTCCCATTCAACAAGGCCATCAGGAATGTGCTGATGAGAGGGGCACCAGCATCACTGAGTTCAGATGTAGTTATACCCTTTAGGCCAGGACTGACAGTAAAAGAGTGACAGGGCAAGGTTCATGAGTAATCATGGGGCTGATGGTGCTGTGAAATAATAGAGCACATGTATGGACTGGAGAGGACAGAAATATGAAGATTTTTGTTTTACTCCTTAATGGACACCAAAAAACATTTAGCACAGACTAGTGCTCAAATAGACCAATGTCTTAGCCTGTTGATGGAAAAGACAACTTGTTCTTTAGCCACACTATGATTATTCAAAGGGCAAATTGGTCTCAGGAGTCCTCATTGGCCTGCTGGAAATTTTCTCACAATTCTGAAGGCTCTCTCTGCCTATGCCTGTCCTTTCTCCCTTTACCTTTCAAAGAAATCCTCCCTTTTCCAGCTAAATCTAGTGTACATTTAACTCCACCTGCCTGTTTTAACATCTGACTAGCATTAAGAGACAACATTTTAGCAGTTCATGATAATAACAGAGAAACATGATACCACAAAATGACAAAATTATTACATCTGATCACTAAAAAATAATCTACCCAAGGAAGGCGTAACTTTGAGGGATTTAGTAACTGCTTCCAAAAAGCTTAATAAAGGCAATGAGGAATTCAAGGATTGTAGGGCTCAGTTTAAAATTCTAAGTGCTTGGCTCAACTCAAAGATTTAAAATGATAAATTTTTATGGCTGTGTTAAAGAATTTCTCGTTCTCAACTGCAGAGAGGAAGTAGTCAAAAATCATAAGCAAAGCTTGAAAGCCCAGGTTGATAAATTGATATCATTTAATTCATAGCTCCATCAGACCTCTTATATAAAAGCTGGAAGGATGACTGGCAAAAAGCAGAATGCCCTGCATGGAACACTGCCATGTGAAAAGATTCCAAGTGTCTAGCATAGTGCTCCTCCCATTTTGTCATTTATTTTTTTACCTTGCTTATGGTATATTTGTCCCATGTTTAGACGGATTAACGTTTATGTGTTCAAATTCACCAATTATTCTACTTGCAGTTTTTGTATCAGGAGTCATAGAACCTCATCTGAGTTATAGTGGCATGTACTCAAGTTTTTTTTTTTCTAGTATTTCTGTGCTTTTATTTAATTTCACAATTAAATATCTAATATATTTGGATTCATTCTATTATAAGGTAAAAAGAATAGACTCAGTTTTACCTTCTTTTCCAAATGACTAGCCATTTATTTAAATCATTTTTTTCTCAGTGATGAAAAGATACCACCTTTATCATATCTTAAATTGCCATATGTTCTTGGGTATATTTCTGGACTGCTCTATTCAGTTATACTATTCTGTCTTTTCATGTGCCAGCACTGTACTCACACAGTTCTAATTATAGAGGAGTTATGTTTCAATATCTGGTAGGATTTGTTTCCCTCATTGCTCTTCTTTTGCATGGTTTCCTCAGATTATTACTGAATGTTATTTTTCCACATGACCTTTAGAATCAACTTATCTAGTTCCTAAAAGATGTACTTTTATAATATACACACATATATAATTTTTACTGATATAAATGTGGAAAATAATTTTTATTATATTGAATCGTACTTTCCAAGAAAAAGGATGTCTTTGCATTCATATGTCTACTTTGTATCTATTAGTATTATAAATACTTTTCATAGAAGATTTTGCAATGTTTTATTAAGTATATTTATAGGAATTTTATCATTCTTTTGTTGTTATAAATTATTTCTTCCCTATTGATTTATTGGTTGTTTTCATATACAAATGGTATAAAAACTGAGTTTTATATATTAATTTCATCTGCTACTAAATTAACTAGTTTTATGGTTTGTATTAGTTTTATAATCAGTCCTCTTGGGTTTTCCAGGAATACTATCATAGTTATGCAATTAGAGATCATGTTCTTTCGCTTCAATTTTTATGCCTCTAGTTTTTCTCTTTTATGCTTTGATTTCTAATGATTCTTATACAATTTAAAATAGCAGAAGAATCCTTGTTTCATTCCTGACTTTTGTGAGGAGTTTTCTAATATTTTCCCATTATATATCTTGCTTGCTTGAGGACTGGTACACATGCACATGCACACACATTTGTATATATGATATTAAGAAAATATACATTAATTCATATTTCATGTCTCTTTTAATGACTTGGTGTTAAGTTCTATTAAACATCTTTTAAACATCTATGGAAATAATCATGTAAATTTTCTTTTCAGTTCTATTAATATAATGAATTACAACAATGGATTTCCTAACAACTAAAGCACCATGCTTTTGGAATAAATCACTTTTGATAAGAATGTAAGGTGATTTTTTAAAAAAATGATTTGAATGTTATAAACCAGTAGCTTGTTTAGTATTTTTGCATTAATATTTCTAAGTGAGACTGGTTGATAGCCACCTTTTGTAAAATCTGCACCAGACTTACTTGCTTCATAAATAGAATTGGTAGATTTTCGTTTTTTCTATGTGTTGGAATAGTATATGTGGCATTGGAACTAGTAAGTCTCTGAGAGTTTGGTAGAAATCGCCAATGAAATCATCTAAGCCTGTTGCTTTGCTATGGGATGGTTCTTTGATAATTTTTGCTATATAATCAATGAAAATCTGTTTAAACTTAAATTTTATTATAGTTAATTATGATAATTTGCATTTTCATAGACTAAACAAATCATCTATGTAATCTAGTTTTCAAATTGACATGCATAAAACTTTATAGACAATCTCAAAATTCCTTTCTCAATATCTATTTCTTCTTTGTCAATTTTTATTTTGCACATTTGAAATTTTTCCCTTTTCTCTTTAATAGTTACTGACTTGTCTATTTTTCTGAATTTTGACTATTTTTCAAGAATTTTGTCTGTTTTTCAAGAATTTTGATTGCTATTATTTCTACTGTTTTGTTTTCTACCTCATTCATACCTCTTTTTATCTTTCTTGATTCCTTTAGTTTGCTTTCTTTTGAATTATAATGCTGTTCATCTGTAAACATTCTTATATTTTTATTGGTCAGTATTTATGGCTATTTATCAGCTATTTATTTTTACTGATCACCACTTTGTTTCTCATGTATTCTAATATATAATGTTGTTACTATCTTTACATTTGAGAAAATCTATAATTTTGATTTATATGTTCCCTTTTATATAAGCATGATTTATAGTTTTAAAATTTCCAAAATAAAGTATCATTTTAATACCTGATTATTACTGCAGTATGAAAATTTTATGTGCTGTGTTTATGCTTTATGAAATATATTGAGGATTTTTATTACATAATTTATAGCTCTCTTCTGTGAATTTTCATGAGTCCTTGAAAAATAGGCCTATTCTCTAATAACTGAGTGTGAAGTTCAACACAGTAAATGGATTTGACCTTTCTCAGTGTTGTTTTCTGGGTCTTCTATATCCTTACTTTTTTTAAATCCACTTGATCTATCTTGGGCTGAGTTTTGTATATTAAATCCCTCTATTATTGTTGTATTATTGTCTATTTCTCCTTACACGTTGTTTGGTATCAAGGGGATAACTCTTGATTTTCTAATTTGTTTGTAGTTCTTTGCTATACCTTTATATTACTTTAGTTTTAATCTTTGTAAATCACTTTGTTTTATTAAAGTGTGTGTATAGCATATCAAAATATGATTTGAAAATACATTTGCTTTAGAAGGTGACCTAAACTAATTTGTATTTATTTATATAAGTGATACTATAATCTCAACTATATTATTTATATTTTCATATGTTTATCATGTTTCTCTGTGGTGTCTTTCCTTTTATTAATTTTAAAAATTCTTCTGATGTTTAGGAAATCTGCATTTTTATTCTATTTTAATCACCCCATTTCCATTGATAATGCCTTTGGTCCCAGTTTTCCTTACTTAGATTTCTACTATTTATTTTATCAAGTTTGAATGATGTCTGCTGGCTACCACTTGTTATGAATATGTAATCAGTGAGTTTGTTTTATTTTCCCCTTTCTATCTTGACCCTCCACTTATTTATTATTGTGTTATTCCTATTTTAAAACATAGGGCAAGTATATTGGATTTGTGGAAAGAAGATGAGAATTCAGATCATAGAATACTTCCTGGATGCCTCTACTTGAATAGTCAAAATTAAAAGAACTGGAAATACCAAGTTTGGTGAGAATGTAAAGTAATGAGCAATGTCATACATTACCAATGGGATATAAATCATACCATCCTTTTCAAAACTGGCAGTTTCTTCTAAAGCTAAATATCCTATACCTTTTAAATGAATCATTCCACAACTGAGTATACACACAAGAAAAATGGGTGCTTATGTCCAGTGAAAGGTATGTCCAAGAACCTTCAATGTCTTTATTCATAATAGCTAAACACTTTAAACAACCCAAATGTTAGTTAAGTAGAACTGATATACAAGTTGCTATATATTCGTATTCATATGAGAATTACTACACAGCAATGGAAAAGATCAAACCTCTACCACAAGCACCAATATGGACCCCACGGTCAAAACGTTAACCCAAAGAAGCTAGTCCAACAAAAATGAAGGAAAAATAAAAGAAAAAAAGAAAGAAACTAGTCACAGACTAGTAAATACTGTATCATTCTACTTTTAAGAACTTCAAAAGCAGACCAAGTACTCAACAATGACAGAGTCAGAAAAACGGTCACCTTTGGAGGCTATTATCCAGGAAAGGGCATGAGAGAGCTCTTTCAACTGCTGGAAATACACTCTGTCTTGATATGAGGTAGAGGTTAAATAGGTGGACATTTCATTAAGGAGCACATTTAGAATTTATGCACTTTACAGTGCATAGTTATTTGTAAACACACACACAGAATGCACACTTCTTCACTGGAAGGAAATCACAATGAGAAGAGGTACATGAGGCAGTACATGAGGGAAATGAGATGGGCAGCTGCCTGGAAGGTCTGAAAGTCATGAAAATGTGTATTTTGAAAAATCTATGCATTGATTTCTTTTATGTACCATTATAAATATATCTTTCAATTCTATTTTCTATGAACTTTTTGAAGTACACTATCTCAGGACTTGGGTTTTGTTGGATGAGCTAAGGAGGGAAAAAGTCACATAATCAATGAAAGCAACCACATCCCATTTCTTGGATTGGGAAAGGGTAGATGAAACACTCCCAGAAAATGAACAGCTGACTTTCTGGTGGTGATACAAATTAGTTTTTATCCCACAAGGGTCTGTTGCTCTGGTAGCTCCACAAAGCATGTAACCATCTTAAGTCTTGTGTTGAACTCTTCAGAAGGAGAAGACTGAAAAGTTTGTTTCTTTTTGTGGTTTTGTGCCTTTTTATTTATTTAAATTTATTTGAGAATCAGGAGGACAGACAGACCAAGCCAGAGCCAGAGCCAGAAAGAAAGCTCAAATCCACTAGTTCACACCTCAAATGTCCATAATGGCTGGGGCTGAAGCCAGGAGCCAGAATCATAACCCACATTTTCCATGGGAGTGATAGGAACCCAAGCACTTGAGCCATCACCACTGTCTCCCAGGGTCTTCATTGCTGGGAAGCTGGAGTCAGGAGCCAGAGTCAGGAATCGAACCAAGGTACTCCAATGCAGGACGTGGATGACCTAACTGCTAAGCTAAATACCCACTCTTGTGCCTCCTTTTTAATACACTCTATTTATTTATTTAATACACTCCATTTTTCCACGAATGATGTGAAGTTCCTTTGTAAATTCTGGTATGGTTGAAATGGGCTTGATATCACTAACAACATGCTCTGGTCACCCTTATCGCTCAGGAAAATGCAAGGGTTTTAAAAACTATATCAAAATATTAGGGACAAAAGTCAATATCTATTTCTTATTATGACACAGCTACCTCTCAGCCTTCAAACCTACCCTTTCACTACAATCTGAACACAATGGCCTTCTTTCTGTTCTTGTAATACCTACAGCCTCTGATATGCTTTTCCTTTTGTCTATTTGAATGACAAGAAGGTGATCAAATGACAGCTTCTTGATAAGGTCTTCCCTAGCCAACCACCTCCATTCCCTACAATGAGAATAACAACAAACACTGTCTGCCTAGCACTTGAAACAACCCAAGTCAATTTAGTCCTTACAACAATTTGGTAAAGTTCTATTCTGATATTACAGATAAGAAACTCTGTAAAAATTATGTACAAAGTTCTAATTAGCTTCAGGTCTTAGTAATGGTTGTGCCAGGACTGGACTTCAAACAGTCCATGCCCTTATCTGTGACACTGCACTGCCTCTGTCACTCACATAGCTTTACTACTACTACTACTACTACTACTACTCATAAGTTAAGACAACAGAAGAGATGATTTATTGTACATGTGTTATACCTGGCCACAACTGAGAACAGAACCAGTCCAGAATGTCACAGGTCCAGGGAAAAGGGCCATCAGGGACAGTTTTGGTGTCAGCAAAGTGGGTCTCAAAGGTGGTTTCTGCGAACTGTCCACAATGGAAGTTTCAGGTCCTTCGAGAGACAAATTGTAGGCAGTCTAACAACTTATACCAGCATTCCAGGGTCTGGCATTCCTTAATTCTGCTCCTTTGGTGACCAGAGGCACACAGCTAGCAGTTTACTTGTACCTCTGCATCAACTTTCTTCTTTTGCACTTCAGCCTGTGCATTTGCTTCTTCATCCACTTCGCTTTAATGGTGCAGAGGTGTCTAAGAAAATGGCACTAAAGCCAAGAGAGCATCATTTTTTTTCTAATTTTCATTAAGAAGCTTGAAGCAAGACCCATACCTATCACCTTACACAAAAAATTCACTCAACATGGATTAAAGACTTAAATCTACGACCCGAAAACATCAAATTATTAGAGAGCATTGGAGAAACCCTGCAAGATATAGGCACAGGCAAAGACTTCCTGGAAAATACTCCAACAGCACAGGCAGTCAAAACCAAAATTAACATTTGGGATTGCATCAAATTGAGAAGTTTCTGTACTTCAAAAGAAACAGTCAGGAAAGTGAAGAGGCAACCAACAGAATGGGAAAAAATATTCGCAAACTATACTACAGATAAAGGATTGATAACGAGAATCTACAAAGAAATCAAGAAAATCCACAACAACAAAACAAACAACCCACTGAAGAGATGGGCCAAGGACCTCAATAGACATTTTTCAAAAGAGGAAATCCAAATGGCCAACAGACACATGAAAAAATGTTCAAGATCACTAGCAATCAGAGAAATGCAAATCAAAACCACAATGAGGTTCCATCTCACCCCGGTGAGAATGGCTCACATTCAGAAATCTACCAAGAACAGATGCTGGCGAGGATGTGGGCAAAAAGGGACACTAACCCACTGTTGGTGGGAATGCAAACTGGTTAAGCCACTATGGAAGTCTGTCTGGAGATTCCTCAGAAACCTGAACATAACCCTACCATACAACCCAGCCATCCCACTCCTTGGAATTTACCCAAAGGAAATTAATTTGGCAAATAAAAAAGCCATCTGCACATTAATGTTTATTGCAGCTCAATTCACAATAGCTAAGACCTGGAACCAACCCAAATGCCCATCAACAGTAGACTGGATAAAGAAATTATGGGACATGTACTCCATAGAATACTATACAGCAGTAAGAAACAACGAAACCCAGTCATTTGCAACAAGATGGAGCAATCTGGAAAACATCATGCTGAGTGAATTAAGCCAGTCCCAAAGAGACAAATATCATTTGTTTTCCCTGATCGGTGACAACTGAGCGCCAAAGGGGAAACCTGTTAAGTGAAATGGACACTATAAGCAACAATGAACTGATCAGCTCCTGTCCTGACTTTAGATGTACAATGTAATACTTTATCCTTTTTAGTATTTGTTGTTGTCGTTGTTGTTCTAGTACTATTGGTTGAACTCAGTAATTAACACACAATTATTCTTAGGTGTTTAAATTTTAACTGAAAAGTGATCCCTGTTAAATCTAAGAGTGGAAAAAGAGAGGGAGGAGATGAACAATTTGGAACATGCTCAATCGGACTGGCCACAAATGGTGGAGTTAGAAATGTGCCAGGGGATTCCAACACAATCCCATCAAGATGGCATGTACCAATGCCATCTTACTAGTCCAAGTGATCAATTTCAGCTCAAAATTGATAGCTCTGATAGGTCTAAGAGTCAAAGAGATCACACAAACAAGACAAGTATCTGCTAATACTAACTGATAGAATCAAAAAGGGAGAGAAAGATCCAACATGGGAAGTGGGATACACAGCAGACTCATAGGATGGCAGATGTCCTAAACAACACTCTGGCCTCAGAATCAGCCCTCAAGGCATTCAGATCTGGCTGAAGAGCCCATGAGAGTATAGCAGGCATGGAAAGCCAAGATATCATGGAAAAAAAAAAAAAGACCTAAATGAATGATCTCAGTGAGTGAGATCCCAGTGGAATGAACGGGGCCATCAAAGAAGGAGGTACCCTTCTCCGAAGGGAGGAGAGAACTTCCACTTTGACTATGACCCTATCGGAATAAGATCAAAGTCAGCGAACTCTAAAGGCTTCCATAGCCCTGGCAACTCATGACTAGAGCCTAGGGAGATTACCGACGCCATGAACAGGAGTGTCAAATTGTTAAATCAGCAACAGGAGTCACTGTGTACTTACACCCCATGTGGGATCTGTCCCTAATGTGTCGTCTAAAGCCAAGTGATGCTATAACTAGTACTGAAACAGTATTTTTATAATTTGCGTTTCTGTGTGGGCACAAACTGATGAGGTCTTTACTAATTATATACTGAAGTGATCTTCTGTATATAAAGAGAATTGGAAATGAAAAAAAAAAAAACAACCTGGTGTTAAAATGGAAATGGCATAGAAAATTAATTAATTTAAAAAAAATTATGTAGGATCTCTGTCTTTAATGTGCTGTACATTGCTATTTAATGCTATAATTAGTAATCCAATGGTAGTTTTTTCACTTTATGTTGCTATATGGGCAAAATGTTGAAATCTTTACCTAATATATACTAAACTGATCTTCTGTATACAAAGAGAATTAAAAATGAATCTTTACATGAATGGAAGGGGAAAGGGAGCGGGAAAGGGGAGGGTTGCAGGCGGGAGGGAAGTTATGGGAGGGGGGAAGCCATTGTAACCCATAAGCTATACTTTGGAAACTTATATTCATTAAATAAAAGTTAAAAAAAATTTTCATTAAGAGCATTGTTCATTCTCACTATTTGCCTTATGTCTAGGTTTCTATGTTTATTTCTGACTTTCCCAAGTAAAATCCACGATAGCAGGCAGACACTGTGTCTTTTTCATTGCCCAGATGTCATGCCGTTTTTTCAGGAGTAGCAGTCACATCCAATTATTAACCACTGCAGAGCAACCGAGGTATTACTCCCTTGTTCTAATTCAGGACCTCTCTGAATGGCCATTCCAAATCTGGAGTTATTTGTTAGTCAACCAAGGCTTTTGTTGTAGGTGCACAACAATTAAACCTCTCCTGCTAAACTTACTTTTTATTTCCCCTACTTATACTAATGTCAAGTTCCAGAGTACTCCCCCAGCAAACTATCAGGATACACATATCCATCTCAGAATCTTTTTCTTGAAAAAACCTATAAATTTTTCTCAAAACCATCTATGTATGAAAATTATCTAAAGATATTTTTAAAAATTTCCAAGTCCATGACCCATTTCAAGCCAATGAAATTAGAATATACAAGAGTGGAGCATAATCATCTAGTTTTGAAACTTCTAAGGTGCAAAAAGGATCAAGACCCACTATTGTAAATGGTATTTGCAAAAGCAATGAGCCTCTGTTATCTTCCCGGACCAACTCAAAATAATAAAAATGGAATAGAGTAACATTATTAGTTCTAACTACATAGTGATGGTAAGACAGGTGGGAAACTGAAACTCAGAGAAAACAATATAAAAATCTCTCTTGATATGTATATAATCCCTAATCCCTCTATAAATGTGGGTGAGCTGCACTGTGTGGGAATGGTTGTCATGCTGGTGCAGAAACCACGTGAATCAAGGGCCTCTAATTTCCAATCTCAGTAGCATCATTACAGCTGGAACTTCTATCTCTAATTTGACTCCTGCAGATTATGCAGAGCCTGGCTCTTCCAAGCCCAGTTTTTAAATAGCTGAAGAGGACATTTTGTAGTGTGCAAATGACTTTCTATCTTTCCATTTTCTTCTTCCCTAAACCTTTGAGGCACCAAGGGAGCTATACAAACAACACATTTGTCTATAGTTAATATATTTGAAAACATCCCAGGAAGATCCTCACTTGTAAGCAAATTTTGCATTTGAATTAGAGATGCCTGGCACTTTGGTATGAAGGAAAAAGGTGTCACTTAGGCAATGTTATTTCATCTGTCAAGTCAACCTCTCTCAGTCCTGAGTGTATGAGTTTGTGGCTGCAAGCACACCTGCATGAAAATCAGAGAGGAAAAGCTAGCTTATGCCATGCTGACAAACACTCTCCAAATCTCAGTAGTTTAAAATAACAAAGATACTGGTCCACATTTTCTGCTCACTGGAGATAAGCAGAGGGGGATTTATGTTATCTTTCAGTATTCTAGGCTCATGGATGTTCCGCCTGTGTGTTTGTACAACTGCAGAGGCAGAAACAGAAAATTTAGTGAACCATGTACTGGCTCTTTAAGGTTCTGCACTGAAGTGACACATATTTCTCTTGCTCACATTTCATTAGCTAGAACAAGTCACTTGGCTCCACCTAACTTCAAGGAGTCAGAAAGATTCAATTCTACAATATCAATATACCCAAGAAAAAGGAATATTTGGTAACTGGATGAATGATTATTTTAACTAACATTTTACAGGTAATATAGAGTTGAAATCAACAGCATTGGATGAGTTGAGAAATTTGGTTTCTATTTTTTATTTCACTTATAGCTAGTCTGACATGATTTTATTAGTTTTCCCACTTTAAAGTATAATACAACATTTAGACTAAATCAGTGTCTGCCAAATGCCTGAATGTTTGTCCATCATATGACATTCATTAGGACCCAGAGAACTGAAAAAGTAAATTTAATTAAAAAGGGAAATGTGATTCCATGTTTATTGTTAGATCTCATTCTATCTATGCAAACTTTACTTTATTCATAAAAGAATACTAGTAATAACCACCATCTACTATTACTTAAAGCCCTTTTTAAAGATTTATTTATTTGAAGGGCAGAACCACAGAGAGGCAGAGGAAGAGAAAGAGAGAGGTCTTCCATCCACGACTCATTCCCCAGATGGCCGCAATAGCTGGAGCTACGCTGATCCGAAGCCAGAGGCTTTTTCTGGGTCTCCCATGCAAGTGCAGGGGCCCAAGGACTTAGGCCATCTTCCACTGCTTTCCCAGGCCAGAGCAGAGAGCTGGATCAGAAGTGGAGCAGCTGGGACTCAAACGGCTACCTATATGGGATGCTGGCACCGCAGACTGGGGCTTTAACCTGCTGTGCCACAGCAGTGCACTTAAGGCTTTTAATAATATTAATACACAAATGTATACAGGGCTTTCTAGGTTGCAAACACTGTTCCAAATACCTTACATGAGGGGTCTTCATAAAGTTCATGGAAATGTGTATCATGAAAAAAATATAAGCATAGATTTAACATTTTTCACATCAGAATGAACTTTAATTCCATTTTTCTACAAACTTTTGAAGTACCCTTATATAATTAGCTCACTTACTCCTTAGGAAGTAAATACTCTTATTATCCCTATCTTATAGATGAGGCAGAAGTGAATTAAGTCATTTATCAGGTCACACTGGATAGTAAACACTAGAGTCTGAAGTCAGTTGACTATTAAGAAGGCAGTAGAGCATCAAAATCCTTAGACTTTATCACTGTGTCATACTAGTCTGTTTTGGTAAAATCAAAATTGGCAACCAAATATTGTGTCTCTGAGTTTTAATTTTTTTAACTCTAAGGTCATTTACATTCTATTCTAAGATACTAAGAAAAGTATTGAGAAATCAGTATGTCCTAGAGAATCACTAAGTTACACTATAAATTATAGTAAAGTAGACTTGGAAATTTTAAGAAAACATACCCATATTTTGAAGCTTCTTAAATATTTAAGAAAGACATGTTTAAGAAATCAACTCTAAATTTCCATAATATTCAGTTTATTTCACAGTAAGAGAAATTAAAAAAAAAACTAATTGTCCATTTATTTGGGAAAAGAAAATTCCAATGAAGCATGTAAATATTTGGTTCAATTCCCTTTTACATTAGACTTGAATTGCTTACACTTTTTTCTATATTGTGGCATTTCTTTTTGCCTTCAAATGTGATTATATCCATCTTTCCTAACAGAGAGTTTCTTGGAGACAAAGATTGTTTCATAATTTTATCTATGCCTCTAAATGTTCCTTAAATAGTACCCTAGCCCACCCAGGAATCCAATTAAAATTTGCTTGACTAATTGAACAAATAATATCTTTTGATATGACTCCAATACTCATTGGGGAGAATAGCATGGGGTGTGGACAGTCTTTGTAAGTAAAACAGTTTAACTCTTAGGGATGACAATAAATAACCACAAACATTTTACAATCCAGAAGGTACAGTACCTAACAATACCTGAAATTTAGGTAAGTAGCCTAGGTTTATGACTTCTTAAGTGTCAGCCCTGGGGAATGGATATTACACAAGGAACTCTGCAGGACTGGCAGAAGACTGCCCTGGCCCTACATGAATGGAGTGAGCCAGGGCATGAATCCAAACACCAGCAATGATCCATGGTGGAGACTGGCCATGTGGGAAAGCAGTTAGAAAAACAAAACTTCCTAGTATGTAATCTGCACTCAACTAAAAACAGGGCTTCTGTCCTGCTTTCTATCTGAGCCCATAAATACACTTATGTCAATGTCCTTCAGCTAAAGACCACCACAAACACAACCATAGTTGAAAAAGTTAGATTCATTACTAATTGCAGTGAGAGAGAATATATACCATGAAACTATAACATCTCTTAGTAAGAGGGTGATAGAAAGAACTTATAGAATGGAGGCATTATATAGGTGAAGGCATTATATAGGTGATTTAGGGAAGGGTTCATGCTAGATTGGATGACTGAAACAAAGTAAAGGAAATTCAATGATTGAGTGTTTTGTGGGTGGCACACTAACCATGATTTTGTCTGTGCTTAGATAAAATTATGAAATTACCTTGTGTTGCTTCATTTTATCATGGTTTCAGAGTAACTTTATCTGTGATTGGTATTCTGTGAGACTCTGTCCAGCAGAACAAGATAGCCTGGCCTTAAGCATCAGACAAGCTTATAAATAATTTTGAGGTCTAGCTGTGAATGTCAGATCAATTCTGGATGCCAGAGGCTTTTTCTTTCTCACCCAGTTCTAGTAGTAGGCTTGAAAACAAACTAGGTGACAAGTTTGTGTCCATACTGAGTTAAGAGACTAAGAAAGAAGGTGGTTCCTAATGCTACATCCTAAGTATGAGTAGCTTCCTTGGGCATTATGTGTGGGAATCTCTATCCTAAAACCAAGGCAATAGCTGGCAAGTTCCATTACCATTGTAACCATGGACAAAGATGATTAGAAGCAAGAAGCATTATTCTATGGACTGAATTCTGTCCCTGAAATATATATAGGCTGAAGCCCTAATGCAAATGTGATAACATTAGGAGATGGATCCTTTGGGAGAAAATTAGAGTTAGATGAGGTGTTGACAGTGGGACCTTAATGATGGGACTAGTGCCCTTTCAAGAAGAGATGCTAGGGAGCAGATGTTGTGGTTCAGCTGGTTAAGCTGCCACTTGGGCCACTCCATCTCATGTCATAGTGCCCTTTCAATTCTTGGCCACTCTTCTTCTGATCCAGCTTCCGGCTAATGTGCCCAGGAAGCAGCAGATGATGGTTCAAGTGCTTGGGTCCCTGCTACCCACATGGGAGATCCATATTGAGTCCTGAGCACCTGGCTTCAGTCTGATCCAGCTCTAGCTTCTGCAAGCATTTGGGGAGTGAATTCTCTTCCTCTTGCTCTGCCTTTCAAGTAGATCAAAATATTTTATTTAAAAAAAAACTTAAAAAAGAAGAGACACCAGAAAACTTGCTCACTCTCTGCAATTAAACACACTAAGAAGAGGTCATATGAACAAGATAGCCGCCATCTAGCAACTAGGAGGAAAGCCCTTACCAGAACCTGACCATACTGGCACCATGATCTCAAAGCCACGAGAAACAAAATTTCTGTTGTCAAATCCCAGTCTATGATCCAGGGTATTGTATTCTGTTATGGCAACCTGAGCTAAGACACATTCATAGGTATTAAACCATTTAATTTAGAGGGGAAAGTCTGTTTTGTCCTTGTGTGTGAACCAGCAGGCCCATATAGTGGGATTTGCAATTTTATCTCATTAGAACTGAGGTTAAGCTATTCGTGAAATGGAAACTAGTATTATGTTATAAACTTAAGTTTTAAAAAATATGGTGCACTTGCATGTTTCTGAGTAGACTTTACCCCTTTTTTCATGGTTCCAGAAACAGAGCTTAAGCTACAGCAGACCTAGTACTTTGCTAGGTTTCACAGCAATTTCCCAGATAAGCTAGGTATCTGCAGGACACTATTTTCCTATAAGATTTCCCTGGGACCAGGAGAGTCATTTTCTCTACCCACGTTCATCTCTCATTTCTTTAAACACAAAATGACTTCAAATGTTTGAGTTTAAACCATTCCATGCTGCTTGAAAACACAAAACAAAGTCAGTTTCTTTCTTAGCTCCTCAAAGTGAGCCTTTTGTGTTTCCTGATTTTATATAAATGAGCAGTGCTACTCTCATATTTTCTTATCTATTGTTTTAAAGATGGGCAAAAGGAGGAGCCCTGAAATCTGAAAGGAAGGACCTGAATGGATATCTCTTAGCTCTTAATCTTGGTAAGCAGAGTCTTCAAGAACTGGGTACTGCAATTGTGGTTTGAGGACTACTTGTACTTCTCAGCTGGACTTTGGTTTTGTAGCACATTTTTAGCCCCTTCTCTTTCATTTGCTTCTAATCTTATCATGTCCTTTACTGGCAGTCTTCCAGTGGTGCCTAGGTTCTCACACTCCACCTTTCCTGCTTTAATACACACACACACACACACATATATGCAAGCATCATACGAATGGTCACACTCCTACATCAGTAAGGAAAGGCCTTCATCCCTTTTCTCTTCTAAATCTTGTAAGCAGGGTCTTGGCTCTCATGCTAGAACTAGCATGTAAACTTTTTTATCCTCAGCTGCCCTCCCCACAGTCAGAACAGGCTTATGAGTTGTGACAATCATTTTCACAGAATTGTCTATTAATTATATGCTTCATAAATAAATATAATAACAGAATCATAGACTATTAGAAAAATGACCTCTTTTAACCACTATAATGTACCTCCATTGCCTAGCACGGTGCTTGGCATACAGAAGGTGCTCAGTAAGTATTTTTTTTTGACAGGCAGAGTGGATAGTGAGAGAGAGAGAGAGAGAGAGAGAGAGAGAGAGAAAGGTCTTCCTTTTGCCGTTGGTTCACCCTTCAATGGCCGCTGCAGCCGGCGCACCGCGCTGATCCGAAGCCAGGAGCCAGGTGCTTATCCTGGTCTCCCATGGGGTGCAGGGCCCAAGCACTTGGGCCACCCTCCACTGCACTCCCCAGCCATAGCAGAGAGCTGGCCTGGAAGAGGGGCAACCAGGACAGAATCCAGCGCCCCAACCGGGACTAGAACCCGGTGTGCCGGCGCCGCTAGGCGGAGGATTAGCCTGTTGAGCCACAGCGCCAGCCCCTCAGTAAGTATTGATTGAAGGAGTTTTTATAGTTGAATAAACTGAAATCCTCTGATAAATAAAGGATTATACTCTGGTAAGTTAGCATAGAGCAGGTACTCTAAACTCACAGAAAACATTGGCAATATTCAGTGAAGGATCTCAAATCACTGAGAAAGAAACATAAAATAGTATTTTTTTTCCAATTACTGTTTCCAACTGTGCTGTTAATCCCACATTTCTTACTGAAGAGTTTAATAATACAGTCATGCATCACTTAATGACAGGGATATGTTTTTGAGAAATGGGTCATTAGTTGATTTCATCATTATGTGAACACCAAAGAATGTATTTAAACTAAAAAGGCTACAATGTCACTAGGCAATATAATCTTCTATACCATTGCATATGCAGCCCATCCTTGACTAAAATGTCATTATGTAGCTTCTGAATATATCTCAATTCCATGCCTTTACAGTCACTTTCAGTTATCAGAGCAGTTTCGATCAAGTTTTCATGATTCAGTCCTATTCATTTTACAAAGTCAGTAGCACATTCAGCCCACAGATCTCCAGAAGAAAAGATAAATTATGTCTCTACCAACTTGCATGCAGGAGATTCTAAGTCTAAGGGTTAAAGTGAAGTATAGGGTATACTATTATAATCTCCTTTCCTTCCATCTTCTTAGCAATAAGCTGTAGAGAAAAGTTAAAGGAAGTCCAATATGCTATTACACAATGGTCCATGTTGGGGTTGCTCACCTCTCCTTGCTTAGTTGTAATTGCTGCTGACTTTGTAATCTATGGACAGGCAGTGGCTCTCATTAGCCACATTGATAAGGGTTCTCTCTTATGTTGCTGCCCTCATAGTTCACTGAAGTATATGATGCTGCCATGTGCAGAGTGACAGATCCAAAAAAAATGTGTGATTATGTATGTGTGTGTATTCAGTGAGCTGCAAGGAGGAAAAGTATAACCATGGAGTTTTGCTAGGTGATGTAGATTACGCGAATTCATCGCTCCCCTTTCTAGTTTCTGCTGCTTATGTAGTGTCTTTTAATTTCCTTTAAGTAAGCAGGTTCTGAGATTAATCAAAAGAAAATGTCAATTGAAATCTTTTTTAATAAAGAAAGAATTTGAGAGTATTAAAAATATGACAAAAATTCTTGATGTGGAAACAAAATATGTTGAAGGATAGCAATGAGGGAAAATAAAGATAGATGCGCCTGAGTGGGATGAATGGTATGAATGAGATAACGGCAGGGGGTGCCTATATCAAGACTTCATGCCTAGAATGTTCCTTTGCCATATCCTAGACCTGGAGAGGACAAATGAAAGTTGCTATTTAAGTTCAATATTATTTTATATCTCACCATAATGGCAAAAAGCAAAAAGGCAAAGATGTGGATCAAAGGGAGCTGTTGTACATTGCTGCTATGTATATACATTGATTCAACTTCTTTGAATAATCATTGGGCACTGTATCAGGAAGCTGAACATGTGCACTTATAGTTTAGCCATCCCGCATGTACATAACTAGGAAACACTCTCACATTTTATTTCAAAATATATACAAGATTATTCATAGCAGCAATGCCTGTAATGGTAAGAAACAAAACAATCCAAAACTTAGAGCAACTCAAATACCCACTGACAGGAAGATGAATAAAACAGATTGTGATATATTCACAGAAGGACTATCACACATTTATAGAGATGAATGGACTAAATTGTTGCAGATAATGATTATGATTCACTGAAGATAGTTCCTCTTCTTCCTGGACGTATAGTCAAATAACATTTTCCATCCTCTCTCATATCTATAGATGATCATGCTCATCTATTTGGATCTTCTGGGAAGCCAACAGAAACATGGAATAAGAAGTACAAGAATTTTATCAAGGGTGATCCCATTGAACAACCAAGGGCAAAGGGAACACAAATAGATGGGGAGAACCTTCTCACCAAGATGCTGGTGTGACCTCTGTGAAAGGGGGGAGATTAAACAGAGTGAGTGGGGAAAGTTTCAGACTGCAGTATAGCTCTGAAAAACTTCTGGCCATCTCAATGTTGAGTTCCAGCACAAAGACTGCCCTTAGAATGAATTCCACATTAGATAGATAGATAGATAGATAGATAGATAGATAGATAGATAATAGATAGATAGATAGATAGATAAAGGAAGGAAGGAAGGAAGGAAGAAAGGAAGGAAGGAAGGAAGGGAAAAAGAAAGAAAGGAAGGAAGGAAGGAAGGAAGGAAGGAAGGAAGAAAGAAAGAAAGAAAGAAAGAAAGAAAGAAAGAAAGAAAGAAAGAAAGAAAGAAAGAAAGAAAGAAATGTTCGGCCCTAATATACATTCCATGCACAGTCTCTGGCTGAGAACTACCTGGGAAAAGCCCGGCCTCAGGCTGAATGTTGAGACAGATCCTACAGATGAGAGCCAGAGAATGTCAACTCTGCACTCCTTCCAACAGCTTCTTTGCTGGAGGGAGATCTGAGATGCAAACCTCCTTGGCGCCCATACCACCTGACTGAACTCATGCAAATGGAATATGAGAATAAGTGATGTGTGCCACTTTTAGTCCCATAGAAACGTCCTATATGGATCTTCCATATTCTTCACCCTGCAGCTTGGGGGAAGGTATGTTTGGCAATATAGGAAGCCATATGTTGGTGATAGCAGAGGACAAGATGGAAGAATTCTAAGTTTCTAAATCGTCACTTAGATGAGAACCATCCACGATTACAGCCTGGAGAGCCTGCTGGTTGCCAAAGCAGTTTATCCTCTATGTGAAATCTGTGCCTGGTGAATGCATAGTACAGCCCTGATGAGTAGCAGGCTTTGCAAGACTGTGGAGGCACATCTGTGCCCATTCACTTCCCAGGAGGGCATCTGCTCGGAATGCACAATGCCTGGGCACAGAGCTGTGCCCAACCGCTCCCACAGCAGAAGCTCAGGTGGGGTCAAATGAACTTCTATTGACTTGCAACATTGAGAATTAAAGGTTTATCTATTACAACAGCTAATTATATATTAAATCATGCTTTTAGCAACTCATTAAATCATGGATGAATCTTAGAAACCTAATTTTGAGGGAATAAAGCAGATCTCAATAGAAAATACAGTAAGCTACAATTTTATAGACTTGAAAACAAATAAATCTAATAATATATTGCTTAAGAGGCATATTTTCAGAGCCATAAAATGATTTTAAAAATTAATGATAGTAGTTAATTCTGAAGAGAATCAGGGGGTGGTGCTAGAGAAAGATATAGTTTGATGGGAAACATGTAGAGTAAGATTAATCACAGTTTCTCGGATAATTATATCATCCTCTTTAATCCTTCTTTGCAGGGAAAGACTTGTTAAGGGCAGAGGCTTCTTGCTAGATGGAGAATCATCACTATGGTTTCCATGGGACCATCAAGTTAGCCTATCAAGGATTTATTATTCTTTGGGGAAACAACTGACATTTTAGAATAAAAGTTTTTCTCTAAGAGACATCCAGAAATTGTCAAGTTTGAGAAATAAACTAAAAATTCAAAACAATCTTTATATAATTAAATACCAAACATAGATCATCAAAAATAAATTTGAAAATGAGTCTAGTTAGGAACTGGCTTTGGCTACAGGTGCACACACTGAAAAATTATGGTTCTAATACACAAGGATATATTGTTTCATATGAAAGAACTATGACATTTGGGGTTACAGAAATGGTGGGAAAGCCCACAGCATCCTCACAGCACCAAAATCCCTTCATCCGCTGCAACATCCTAGCATAAGGCTTCCATCCCTCAAAATTAATATGGCTGTTAGATGTCTACCATCAGACTTACATTCCAGGTAGCAGTAAGGACATGGAGTAACCTCCCAGCAGTAAGTCTCACCCAACATTAAATTTTCACTTCAGCAAGAGGGCTGATAATAAAGTATCTATTCTATGTGGGCATGTGCCCATCTGAAAATGAGGGCTCTGCTAAAGGAAGAAGAGGAGAATTTCTACTGGGAAACAATTGGAAGCCACTGCCATTCAGTGGATAAAGTAAAAAACTGGGCCCAGAAATAAAAAGCAACTTAATTAAAATTGACCCTTTGCAAGTCCCATTACCCAACACTTCTGCTACCTGAATACCTTAGAGAAATTCTTACAAACCCAAATTAGAGAGCATATATGAGAATATTTATTATAGTAATGTTCATAATATCAAAAACCTAGAAACAAGGATGAATGTGTGGCACAGCAGTTAAGTAACCACTTGGGATAACTGTACTCCATATGGGAATGCCTGATTGAGTACTGGCTACCTGGCTTTAGAATGAGTTTCTTGCTAATGCATACCCTGGGGAGACCAGATGATAGCCCAAGTATTTGAGTCCCTAACATCTACCTATGTGGGCAACTCAAATGGAGTTCTGGGCTCCTGGCTTCAGCCTGGCCCAGCCCTGGCTGTTGAGGGCATTTGGGGAGTGAATCAGCAGATGGAAGAACTCTCTCTCTCTCTCTCTCTCTCTCTCTAATAAAATGTAAATACAAATTTAAAAAAAAAAAACTAAAAAAAATCAAATGTCATTAATAGTCTTACTCATGAATAAACTGTAGTATACTCCTGTAATAAAATGCTATCATGAAGTGAAATCAATCACATAATGAGGCTGGCACCAAGGCACAGTAGGTTAATCCTCTGCCTGTGGTGCTGGCATCCCATATGGGCGCCGGTTCTAGTCTTGGCTGCTCCTCTTCCAATCCAGCTCTCTACTATGGCCTGGGATAGCAGCAGAAGATGGCCCAAGTCCTTGGGCCCCTGCACCCACATGGGA
This sequence comes from Lepus europaeus, assembly GCF_033115175.1. Lineage (NCBI taxonomy): Eukaryota > Metazoa > Chordata > Mammalia > Lagomorpha > Leporidae > Lepus > Lepus europaeus. Next base: position 105,964,837 of record NC_084850.1, on the reverse strand, counting down.
GTCCTGGAAAAAGCACCTGGCTCCTGGCTTCAGATCAGCACAGCTCTGGCAGTTCCGGCCATTTGGGGAGTGAACCAACGGAAGGAAGACGTTTCTCTCTGCCTCTCCCTCTCACTGTCTATAACTCTACCTCTCAAATAAATAAATAAAAATCTTTTAAAATTCACATATTTCAAAATTAGAATTAAAAAAGGCAAAAGTAAGTCCCAGTGGAATACAGTATCAATTCATTGTTACAAAGTTCAAAAATTGGCAAAATGAAGTTGTTACATTATATACATGTAGGTGGTAAAAATATGTATCTATAAAGAAAAAAGTGGACAAATGACACAAAAGTCAGTGCTATGGGGTGAACTGTGTCCCCTTCTCCAACTTTTAATGGTCCATCCCTTAAATCCCAGTATCTCAAAAAGTGACTTATTCAGAGGCAGGGACTTTACACAAGTGATTAAATTAAAATGGGGTCTAAGTGGGCCTTAACCCAACATAACTGCTGCCCTTATGAGAAAGAGGAGATGAGGATGCAGAGAGATCACAGATATGTATGTACAGAGAGATGAACACATGAACACACAGATGACAGCTGTCTGCAAGCCAAGGAGAAAAGCTCCTGGAGAAACCAAACCTGCTCACACACCTTGATATCGGACTTCTCGGCCTCCACATATGTAGAAGAATAAATTTCTGTTTAAGCCACCTAGTCTAGGGTATTTTGTTATGACATCCTAAACAGACTAACAATGTCAGGAGTATGGATTGATCTAGAGATAGAATGCAATCCGAAAGGGCCATAGGTGAATCTTCGAAGGCAAAGTTAATAGATTTATCTAGAGGTAGAATGCAAACAGAATGTGCCATAGATGAATCTTCTAAGGCAAAGTTAATGGTCAGTATTTTAATGTTGATGATGAGCGGGTAGGAGATATAGTGTTACTATTATTTTAACTTTAAAGATATTTAATATGTTGTCTTCTGTTATGTATTATCATTTGAATATGGAGAAAAAGAGAAATATATGAAGATTGGTATTTAAGTAAAGGAAAATTATCTTAAGTAGAGGCATTTGAACAAAAATGTGTAACTTAAAATGAAGAGAAAATATATTTTAGATTCAGGACCACAGCTTTAAAGCTAAAGAGCTTCAATTCCTCTAAAGCTTAAAATGTATTTTATTAAAGGAGAAAGTTGAATATTAAAAGTGTCAGTTTAATTCGTTAGTGTGAAAACTACTTGTCATTTGTAAGAAGTTTATTATACTCACTGTTCTTACATTTTATTGAATAAGAGCTAATTTCTTTCTTTTTTTTAAACTTTTATTTAGTAAATATAATTTCCAAAGTACAGTTGATGGATTACAATGGCATTTTCCCTCCCGTAACTTCCCTCCCACCCACACCCCTCCCATCTCCCACTCCCTCTCCAATTCCATTCACATCAAGATTCATTTTCAATTATCTTTATTATACAGAAGATCGATTTAGCATACATTAGGTAAAGATTTCATCAGTTTGCACCCACACAGAACATAAAGTGTAAAATACTGTTTGAGTACTAGTGATAGTATTAATTCACATTGGACAACACATAAAGGACAGAGATCCCAGATGAGGAGTAAGTACACAGTGACTCCTGTTGTTGACTTAACAAATTGACACTCTTGTTTATGGTATCAGAAATCACCCTAGGCTCTAGTCATGAGTTTCCAAGGCTATGGAAGCCTCTTAAGTTCACTGACTTCGATCTTATTTAGACAAGGTCATAGTCAAAGTGGAAGTTCTCGCCTCCCTTCAGAGAAAGGTATCTCCTTCTTTGATGGCCCATTCTTTCTACTGGGATCTCACTCACAGAGATCTTTCATTTAGGTTCTCTAGTCTTGTTTATGTGATCCCTTTGACTCTTAGATCTATCAGTGTGATCAATTGTGAACTGAAATTGATCACTTTGACTAGTGAGATGGCATTGGTACATGCAATCTTGATGGGATTGTATTGGAATCCCCTGGCACATTTCTAACTCCACCATTTGGGGCAAGTCCGATTGAGCATGTCCCAAATTGTACATCTCCTCCCTCTCTTATTCCCACTCTTATATTTAACAGGGCTCACTTTTCAGTTAAATTTCAACACCTAAGAATAAATGTGTGTTAATTACAGAGTTCAACCAATAGTATTAACTAGAACAAAAAAAAATACTAAAAGGGATAAAGTATTACATTGTACATCAACAGTCAGGACAAGGGCTGATCAAGTCACTGTTTCTCATAGTGTCCCTTTCACTTCAACAGGTTTCCTTTTTTGTGGTTGGTTAGTTGTCACCGATCAGGGAGAACATATGATATTTGTCCCTTTGGGACTGGCTTAATTCACTCAGCATGATGTTTTCCAGATTCCTCCATTTTGTTGCAAATGACCGGATTTCATTGTTTTTGACTGCTTTATAGTATTCTATAGAAATCATAAGCTAATACAGCTTCAAATATTTAACTATCAATGCTGAAATCTTAAAAAAAATAGATTCATAGTCTCAAAATACCAAAGGAGCTCCTGAATGAACAACGGGTCATAGAAGAAATTAAAAGAGAAATCAAAAATTTTCTGGAAGTAAATGAGGATAACAGCACAACATACCAAAACCTATGGGATACAACAAAAGCAGTGTTAAGAGGAAAGTTTATATCAATAGGTGCCTACATCAAGAAATTGGAAAGGCACCAAATAGATGAGCTTTCAAGTCATCTCAAGGATCTAGAAAATCTGCAGCAAACCAAACCCAAACCCAGTAGGAGAAGAGAAATAATTAAAATCAGAGAAGAAATCAACAGGATTGAATCCAAAAAAACATTACAAAAAATCAGCCAAACGAGGAGCTGGTTTTTTGAAAAAATAAACAAAATTGACACCCCATTGGCCCAACTAACTAAAAAAAGAAGAGAAAAGACCCAAATCAATAGGATCAGAGATGAAATGGGAAACGTAACAACAGACACCACAGAAATAAAAAGAATCATCAGAAATTACTACAAGGACTTATATGCCAGCAAACAGGGAAATCTATCAGAAATGGACAGATTCTTGGACACATACAACCTCCCTAAATTGAGCCAGGAAGACATAGAAAACCTAAACAGACCAATAACTGACACAGAAATTGAAACAGTAATAAAGGCCCTCCCAACAAAGAAAAGCCCAGGACCAGATGGATTCACTGCTGAGTTCTACCAGACATTTAGAGAAGAACTAACTCCAATTCTTCTCAAACTATTCAGAGCAATCGAAAAAGAGGGAATCCTCCCAAATTCTTTCTATGAAGCCACCATCACCTTAATTCCTAAGCCAGAAAGAGACGCAATATTGAAAGAGAATTACAGACCAATATCCCTGATGAACATAGATGCAAAAATACTCAATAAAATTCTGGCCAATAGAATGCAACAACACATCAGAAAGATCATCCACCCAGACCAAGTGGGATTCATCCCCGGTATGCAGGGATGGTTCAACATTCGCAAAACAATCAACGTAATACACTACATTAACAGACTGCAGAAGAAAAACCATATGATTCTCTCAATAGACGCAGAGAAAGCATTTGATAAAATACAACACTCTTTCATGATGAAAACTCTAAGCAAACTGGGTATGGAAGGAACATTCCTTAATACAATCAAAGCAATATATGAAAAACCCACGGCCAACATCCTATTGAATGGGGAAAAGTTGGAAGCATTTCCACTGAAATCTGGTACCAGACAGGGATGCCCTCTCTCACCACTGCTATTCAATATAGTTCTGGAAGTTTTGGCCAGAGCTATTAGGCAAGAAAAAGAAATTAAAGGGATACAAATCGGGAAGGACGAACTCAAACTATCCCTCTTTGCAGATGATATGATTCTTTATTTAGGGGACCCAAAGAACTCTACTAAGAGACTGCTGGAACTCATCGAAGAGTTTGGCAAAGTAGCAGGATATAAAATCAATCCACAAAAATCAACAGCCTTTGTATACACAGGCAATGCCACGGCTGAGGAAGAACTTCTAAGATCAATCCCATTCACAATAGCTACAAAAACAATCAAATACCTTGGAATAAACTTAACCAAAGACGTTAAAGATCTCTACGATGAAAACTACAAAACCTTACAGAAAGAAATAGAAGAGGATACCAAAAAATGGAGAAATCTTCCATGCTCATGGATTGGAAGAATCAATATCATCAAAATGTCTATTCTCCCAAAACCAATTTATACATTCAATGCAATACCCATCAAGATCCCGAAGACCTTCTTCTCAGATCTAGAAAAAATGATGCTGAAATTCATATGGAGACACAGAAGACCTCGAATAGCCAAAGCAATCCTGTACAACAAAAACAAAGCCGGAGGCATCACAATACCTGATTTTAGGACATACTACAGGGCAGTTGTTATCAAAACAGCATGGTACTGGTACAGAAACAGATGGATAGACCAATGGAACAGAATAGAAACACCAGAAATCAATCCAAACATCTACAGCCAACTTATATTTGACCAAAGATCCAAATCTAATCCCTGGAATAAGGACAGTCTATTCAATAAATGGTGCTGGGAAAATTGGATTTCCACATGCAGAAGCTTGAAGCAAGACCCATACCTATCACCTTACACAAAAATTCACTCAACATGGATTAAAGACTTAAATCTACGACCCGAAACCATCAAATTATTAGAGAGCATTGGAGAAACCCTGCAAGATATAGGCACAGGCAAAGACTTCCTGGAAAATACTCCAACAGCACAGGCAGTCAAAACCAAAATTAACATTTGGGATTGCATCAAATTGAGAAGTTTCTGTACTTCAAAAGAAACAGTCAGGAAAGTGAAGAGGCAACCAACAGAATGGGAAAAAATATTTGCAAACTATACTACAGATAAAGGATTGATAACCAGAATCTACAAAGAAATCAAGAAAATCCACAACAACAGAACAAACAACCCACTGAAGAGATGGGCCAAGGACCTCAATAGACATTTTTCGAAAGAGGAAATCCAAATGGCCAACAGACACATGAAAAAATGTTCAAGATCACTAGCAATCAGAGAAATGCAAATCAAAACCACAATGAGGTTCCATCTCACCCCGGTGAGAATAGCTCACATTCAGAAATCTACCAACAACAGATGCTGGAGAGGATGTGGGGAAAAAGGGACACTAACCCACTGTTGGTGGGAATGCAAACTGGTTAAGCCACTATGGAAGTCAGTCTGGAGATTCCTCAGAAACCTGAACATAACCCTACCATACAACCCAGCCATCCCACTCCTTGGAATTTACCCAAAGGAATTTAATTTGACAAATAAAAAAGCCATCTGCACATTAATGTTTATTGCAGCTCAATTCACAATAGCTAAGACCTGGAACCAACCCAAATGCCCATCAACAGTAGACTGGATAAAGAAATTATGGGACATGTACTCCATAGAATACTATACAGCAGTAAGAAACAATGAAACCCAGTCATTTGCAACAAGATGGAGCAATCTGGAAAACATCATGCTGAGTGAATTAAGCCAGTCCCAAAAGAAAAATATCATTTGTTTTCCCTGATCAATGACAACTGAGCGCCAAAGAGGAAACCTGTTAGGTGAAATGGACACTATAAGCAACAATGAACTGATCATCTCCTGTCCTGACTTTAGATGTACAATGTAATACTTTATCCTTTTTAGTATTTGTTGTTGTTGTTGTTGTTCTAGTACTATTGGTTGAACTCAGTAATTAACACACAATTATTCTCAGGTGTTTAAATTTTAACTGAAAAGTGATCCCTGTTAAATCTAAGAGTGGAAAAAGAGAGGGAGGAGATGAACAATTTGGAACATGCTCAATCGGACTGGCCGCAAATGGTGGAGTTAGAAATGTGCAGGGGATTCCAACACAATCCCATCAAGATGGCATGTACCAATGCCATCGCACTAGTCCAAGTGATCAATTTCAGCTCACAATTGATAGCTCTGATAGGTCTAAGAGTCAAAGAGATCACACAAACAAGACAAGTATCTGCTAATACTAACTGATAGAATCAAAAAGGGAGAGAAAGATCCAACATGGGAAGTGGGATACACAGCAGACTCATAGGATGGCAGATGTCCTAAACAACACTCCGGCCTCAGAATCAGCCCTCAAGGCATTCAGATCTGGCTGAAGAGCCCATGAGAGTATAGCAGGCATGGAAAGCCAAGATATCATGGAAAAAAAAAAGACCTAAATGAAGGATCTCTGTGAGTGAGATCCCAGTGGAAAGAACGGGGCCATCAAAGAAGGAGGTACCCTTCTCCAAAGGGAGGAGAGAACCTCCACTTTGACTATGACCCTATCGGAATAAGACCAAAGTCAGCGAACTCTAAAGGCTTCCATAGCCCTGGCAACTCATGACTAGAGCCTAGGGAGATTACTGACGCCATGAACAGGAGTGTCAAATTGTTAAGTCAGCAACAGGAGTCACTGTGTACTTACACCCCATGCGGGATCTGTCCCTAATGTGTCGTCTAAAGCCAAGTGATGCTATGACTGGTACTGAAACAGTATTTTTATACTTTGCGTTTCTGTGTGGGCGCAGACTGATGAGGTCTTTGCTAATTATATACTGAAGTGATCTTCTGTATATAAAGAGAATTGGAAATGAAAAAAAAAAAAACAACCGGGTGTTAAAATGGAAATGGCATAGAAAATTAATTATTTTGAAAAAAAAAATTATGTAGGATCTCTGTCTTTAATGTGCTGTACATTGCTATTTAATGCTATAATTAGTAATCCAATGGTAGTTTTTTCACTTGATATTGCTATATGGGCAAAATGTTGAAATCTTTACCTAATATATACTAAATTGATCTTCTGTATACAAAGAGAATTGAAAATGAATCTTTACATGAATGGAAGGGGAAAGGGAGCGGGAGGGGGGAGGGTTGCGGGCGGGAGGGAGGTTGTGGGAGGGGAGAAGCCATTGTAACCCATAAGCTATACTTTGGAAATTTATATTCATTAAATAGAAGTTTAATAAAAAAAAAATACCAAAGGAAAAATACTTACAACCTTGAATCCTATACTCAGCCAAACTATCAATGAAATGCAAAAACACAACAAAGACATAAGTGGGAGTAAACCATAAAGGAAAGTAAAATGATAACAGTGGTTATTTCTAGAGATAGGAAGGACGCTTCAAATCAAGCCAGGCAGAATAAAGAGGAGACTTCTTAAGTTATGGTAATGATACATCTATTTTGGCAACCATATTTCTTCATTTTATTCTTTTTACAAAGAGAGAGAGAGAGAGAGAGAGAGAGAGAGATCTTTCAATTGCTGGTTCACTCTCCAAATATCAGCAATAGCTGTGGCTAGGCCAGGCTGAAACCAGGAGCCAGAAACTCCATCCAGTTCTCCCATGTGGGTGGGAAGAAGCCCAGATACATGGGCTATCATCCACTGCTTCCCAGGCGCATTATCAGGGAACTGGATCAGAAGAGGAGCATCCAGGACTCGAACCAGGACTGCCAAATGGGATGCTGATGTCACCTGCAGCGGCTTAACTCAATGCATAACAATGCTGGCCCTGGCTTTTAATCTTAATAGATAATATTGGTTTAGGTCGTTAATATAAATAGTATAAATTTTTTTTCAAATTTTATAGACTCTATACAGCATCATTAATAACTTGCAGGCAAACAATATATGCAATTAATGTGTCTCCCTGCTCTGGGTGCAACAAATAGAGAAGACTTCAAAAGGTTCATAAAAAATGGAATTAAAATGGCACACGAGCCCTCAGGCACCTGTCTGGAGTTCTGCCCATGCCTCTGCCCTGCCAGGCTGAAGTGAGGATGGCAGAGTGGACAGGGCAGCCATCCTTAGAGTGTGCACTACGAGCACCATGCCCCTGATATCTACCCATGCATCCTCAGTATGGGGTGGAGCCAGGCATACATAATAATAACAAATAGTTGCTGAAGGAACACTGAATCTGGGAGCACTTGACTGGACCAATGGTAGCTGCTCTTGCTATTTCCGGTGCCATTAGAGAGTTCAGTGTCATCTGTGGTCATAAGGGACAGTAACAGATTATGTATGTGTGGCATCTAAGAGAGAAAGGTGACAGTCCTTGGATCAAAAAGAGTGAGACTGTACCAGAGCAGGAGGGGATGGGAGTTCAAGGAAGATTGACTCTCTCAGAGATTATACTTTGTTGGAAAGGCATAAGTAGCTTTTTAGGTTGATCATATTCAAAGTCTTTAATGGACAATATTGCTATGAGTAAGTTGTTCTACTAATACTTCAGTAGTAAATATGAATTTCTCATACTGAAAAATTTCAGTCCACATCATATACCTATGGAATGAAACATTCTAATTATTAATGAAAAAACCCATTGAGATAAATTTGAACCTCAAATAAAATAAAATCTTTGAAGTGCATCAGCATATTTTCTCACTTTGTTAAATACTGTATTTTAAGACACTGCTAAGGGTATTTTCATCTTCAGGACTGTAGATGCTGGACTCAAAAATCCCATTCAAATCCCATTCAAATACACACCCATACAAAATCCTTCATTCTATATTTTTTTAGTCAGGGTAGAAGGAGGCATTTTCTATTATCTATTAAGAAAATATTATCTATTCACCTAAGCTAACTCTATCTTTCAGAACAAAAGACAATAAATAGATACACATCTACAAAAAGTTACTTATATCAATGCAAAATTGGTGAAATCCATGCAGGTTTTTCATAATATGCATTTCCATGAACTTTCTGAATACCCTTTGTACATGTGGATTTTATACTTTTTTGACCAAAATAAACTTATCTTTTAATTCTATTATTTAACAAACTTTGTGAAATACCCCTGTGTTAGTAGTAGACATTTTTTTTTTTTGACAGGCAGAGTTAGACAGTGAGAGAGAGACAGAGAGAAAGGTCTTCCTTCCGTTGGTTCACCCTCCAAATGGCTGCTATGGCCGGCGCTGCGCAGATCCAAAGCCAGGAGTCAGGTGCTTTCCTCCTGGTCTCCCACGCAGGTGCAGGGCCCAAGCACTTGGGCCATCCTCTACTGCCTTCCCGGGCCACAGCAGAGAGGTGGACTGGAAGAGGAGCAACCAACCGGGACAGAATCCGGCGCCCCAACCAGGACTAGAACCGGGGCTGCCAGTGCCACAGGTGGAGGAGTAGCCAAGTGAGCCATGGTGCCGGCCCAGTAGTAGACATTCTAACTTCTCTCTTTCAATGAAGGATTTCAGATTTCCTCTGAAATTCAGATTTCCTCTACACTCTACTTAAATTCTTATTCCCTCTATTATACCAAGAAATTTATGTATACTTCAGTTGCTACCCATAAACTTAGATACCCATGTTATCATGATCCTTAGAAAAGCAAAAGGAGCCAGAGTTAACAGGATCTATTATCCTTAGAATCAGTTAGTATAATTTCATTTTTGCTCCCTTATATTCAGGGAAATTTTTTTAGTAGGGAACACTCCTTTTTAGAGGGTTTATCAGGCAATTTTATGCCATCTAACTTCTTTAAAAAATACTTATTTATTTGTTTTCATTTTATTTGAAAGGCCAACAGATAGAGATATCTTCCAGCCCATGGTTCACTCCCCAACTGCCACAACAGCCAAGGTTGGGCCAGGATGAAGCCAGAAGCCAAAAACTCCACTGGTTTTCACATGTGGGTGGCAGGAACCCAAGTACTTGAGACATCAACTGCTGCCTCACAGGATATCCATTAGCAAGAAACTGAATTGGAAGCAGAGAACCCAGAATTTGAACCCAGACACTGCAATATGGGATACAGAAATCCTAAACAGTGACTTAAGCCACTTTGTCAAACACTTGTCCCCTACCTTATTTCTTCCTGCTATTTCCCCATTTTTGCTCTGTGAAAAAAGCATCTAATTCACATTCCCTAATATCTTTTTGTGTCTGACTTTGAGACACAAAATATTCCCATGTCCGAAAAAAAGTTTTAATGTTATAACTCTTGAAACTTGGTTAGTAGACATTACTAGAGAAGAGATTTTTGAACAGGGATGCCACTTTTTTTTTTAAGATTTATTCATTGATTTGAAAGGCAGAGTTAGAGAGAGGCAGAGAGAGAGAAGTACCCCATCTGCTGGTTTACTCCCCAAATGGCTGTGACAGCTGGAGCTGCACCAATGTGAAGCCGAGAGCCCCCATGCGGGTGCAGGAGCCCAAGCATTTGTGCCATCTTCCTCTGCTTTCCCAGGCCATAGCAGAGAGCTGGATCAGAAGTAGAGTAGCCTTGTCTCTAATCAGTGCCCATATGGGATGCTGGCACTGCAGGCAGCGGCATTACCCACTATGCAACAGCACCAGCCCCAAGGGATGCCACGTTTTCAAATAATAAGTATATAAAAGCTTATAGACCGGCGCCGTGGCTTAACAGGCTAATCCTCCGCCTTGCGGCACCGGCACACCGGGTTCTAGTCCCAGTTGGGGCGCTGGATTCTATCCTGGTTGCCCCTCTTCCAGGCCAGCTCTCTGCTATGGCCCGGAAAGGCAGTGGAGGATGGCCCAAGTCCTTGGGCCCTGCACCTGCATGGGAGACCAGGAGAAGCACCTGACTCCTGGCTTCGGATCAGCGAGACGCGCCAGCCGCAGCGGCCATTGGAGGGTGAACCAATGGCAAAAAGGAAGACCTTCCTCTCTGTCTCTCTCTCTCTCACTATCCACTCTGCCAGTCAAAAAAAAAAACTTATAATTTTTTAGTTTTAAGTGTGCATTATGTTGTCATTAGCAAAAGATAAGAAGCACAAGGAAGATTTTTGTCAGTCTGCCAATTATTTTTTAACCAAAAAATACCAAAATTCCTAATCTCAAAACCATCGTCAGAAAATCTTTGAAGTATGGGTTTATGTTGTGTCAATCATTCAAGATTTTTTGGGTTTAAAGAGAAATACCTGCTCTAAATTTTTTTAAAGTACTGATTCAAATCTTAAACCACAAAACTCACTTATTACTTCTTCCCCCTCTAAAAATTTCATGTTTTGAGAAAACAGTACCTAGAAAAAAACCTGCATTCAGTCATAATTTACTTTTCCCTTTTTTTTTTTTACTTTTCCCTTTTTAATCACAAGCATCTGTAATTACCAAATGTAGCTTCTCATCAGCATGGGATAACTGTGCTATTACCCTGAAATGATGTGACTAGAACAGAAGCAAGGTAAGACATTTAAAAATTTTTTTAGACATCTTTAGTGAGCATGTTAATACAGTTAGGCTTTTTTAAAAATATTGAAAATAGGTGGACTTAAGAGACCAGATGAGTTAAGAGGCTTTGGTAACCACCTCATGCAGAGATACCAGTGTGAACAGCTCTACACACACCAAGTCACATTCACAAGAGCTATAGAAGCCAGGGGAGAGAGTTCAGTGCCTCATCTTGTTACAATCATAACAAAATCACATTAAAGAAAGCAAGAATGAAAAAGTTTTCCTACATTGCCTCTCCCCGATGCCTCCTGCTGGTGAGGAGAGCAAACTGCATCCTAGTGTCAGGCCCACGGCAGGAAAAAACAAAACAAAACAAAACAACCAGGCTGAGCTCATCAGCCTTGACCCCAGCCCCTTGCCCATGGAATGAATATTTGGAGCTTCCACAGTCAAGCAGTCTCTACCACCACTCTCCAAATCACTGACAGAAAAGTGAAACTTGAGCCATGTGGAGAGAGAGCTCCAGACCATGTTTGGAGGCTCAAAGACAGGCCTATGACACTGAGACCCAGCACTTGAGAAAGCCCAGCTGGTACTTATAAGCTGAGCTTCTAGAGGTATAGGAATCAGGCAGATATCTGCATTCCAGGGGTGTGTATCACTGTCAGCCTCAGGTGGGCCTGGAAGCCACCCTTGGGACTTTGTGAGGCCCCAGGACTGTGGGACTCATGTGTGAACAGGGGGGGTCAATCTGGGCAGAGAGCTGTCTTTATCACCCTCCTCCAACCCTGAGCAGACAGTAAGGGATCAAGGGACTGTGTCTTAGGAATCAGTGCTGGACTAGTAAAGCCAAATGCTGTGTAGTTTGTAATGGTTTACATCTCTAGGCCAGTGCCTATGGATAGAGTCTCTGCAATTTGCCCAATATCAGCTAGAGACTTGAGCCTTTGGAAGACAGACTTTTGGTGTGTAGTGCCACCAGATCCTTGTGGGTTTGGTGAGAACTCCCAAGACTGCACAGGGCCCAGTGACTGTGAGGCCCAGGCGTGAGCCATCGAGGGCCTGCCTGAATAGCTGAGGAGCTGCTTTTTTCACCCTTCCTACATTGGAGCAGACAGCATGGAGTCCTAAGACCATTTTGGAATTCAGAGCCAGGCTGACAAAACCCAGCACTGAGTAGATTATAACATTCCCTGACCCAGGCCATTATCTGCAGACATAGCTTCTGAACCCGCTTCAGTGCCCAGAAGTCTTAAACCCCAACCAGCATGACCAGTGGCTGATAGGTGCAGCGTTGGGTTGTGGGCCCAATTCAGCAGCAGATAGACTACTCAGAATTTTTTAAAAAGAATTATTTATGTGAAAGGCAGTGTTACAGAGAGGCAGAGGTAGAGAGGGGGAGAGGTCTTGCATTTACTGGTTCACTCCCCAAATGTCTTCAGTGGCCTGAGCTGGGCCAATCTGAAGCCAAGAGCTAGCAGCTTTCTCCAGGTCTCCCACATGGGTGCAGGGGCCCAAGGACTTGAGCCATCCTCTACTGCCTTCCCAGGCCATAGCAGAGAGCTGGATCACAAGTGGAGCAGCTGGGACCCAAACCGGCATCCCTATGGGTGCATGCAATGGCTTTACCTACTACAACACAGCACCAGCCTCAGTTCTTTTTTTAAATTCATTTATTTGAAAGGCAGAGTTACAGAGAACCAGAGGCAGAGGCAGAGAGAGCTGGTTCACTCTCCCAGTGGTTGCAATGGCTACAGGTGGGCAAATCAGAAGCCAGGAGCCAGGAAATTCTTCCTGTTCTCCCACAAGGGTGCAGAGGCCAATGACTTGGGCCATTTCCCACTGCTTTCCCAGGCATATTACCAGGGAGATAGATCAGTAGTAGAGCAGCCAGGACTTGAGATGATACTCATATTGGATGCAGGCCCTGCAGGCAGCAGCTTGACCCACTACACCACAGCAATGGCCCCTGGTTCTATTCTTAAGTGGTTTGTTTTCTAGGTTTAAAGATTTTCATGAAATTTCTTGGATTTTTCAACATGTTGATAAACTGCATTTGTAAACAAACATATAAGGATTTACCTTTTCCCTGCTTAATTCCTCCAGTAGTCAAAAACTTTGGAATACTTTTTTAGAAGGACAGCTACAAATGAAGCCAGTTTACAAAAACTAATCTTGCAATGCATAGATGACACTGTACTCCAACAAGCATCAGGAACTTCCAGGGAACCATGACCTCATCTAAAGAGCAAAATATGGTGCCATAACCCAACTATTCAGGAATTGGAAATTTCCAAATGCTCATATAAGGATTTTAAAACATCTGTTTTAAGGAAACTCAGAAAAATTCAGAACACAGAAACCATTCAGCATTCTAACAAAGAGATTTGAAAGAGAGAATGGAAGTAGACAAAATCAAGCAATAATCTTTCTACTTAAAATTATACTAAGTGAAATTAAAAGCTAGATAGAAGGCATAAGTAGTAGAACCAATCAGAACAATCAGTGAGTTCAAAGATAGGCTACGTGAAAATACAGTAGGAGGAGGAAAAAGAAAAAATAGTCAAAAGGAATTAAGAAAGCTTAGGGGAAACATGGGATACAATGAAAGAAGAAACATTCAAGTTAGTAGGATTCCAGAAGGACTTGAGAATGTCAAAGGGGTAGAAAGCATATTCAAATAGATAATTATAAGAAAATTCCCAAACCTAAAGAAAGATACAACTATCCAGGTACAGGAAGGTCAAAGGTCACCAGTGAGTTTTTTTTTTTTTAACACAACCAAGTCTACTCCAAGACATATTTTAATCTAAGATCTTCAAGTTTAAAAGTAAAGAAAGGATTCTCAAAGATGCAAGGGAAAAAGAAGCAAGTAACACATAAAACAGTCCCAGTTTACATGACTGCAGACTTCTGAGTAGAATCCTTATATGCCAGGAGGGAATAGGATGAGACTTTAAGCGTACTGAAGGAAAAAAAACTGCCAGCTAAAAATATTGCATCAAGAAAAGCTATCCTTTAGACATGGTGGGGAAATAAAGACATTCCCAAACAAAAGCTGAGAGAATTTATCAGCACCAGATCTATGTTACAAGAAATGTTAAAGGAGGAGTTCTTCAAAGTGAAACAAAAGACAGAGTAAGAAGAAAATATCAGAAGGCAGAAAATTCAGTGCAAAGAATAACTATACCAAGAAATCCGGAATGCTCTAACATTGTAAACATAGTATGTAAATAATTTATAACTTACTGTGGGGATAAAAAAATAATAATTAGTATACTAAAATTTTAAGAGATTGGCAATATGGAAAGAGGTTAAATGTAACATCAAAAATTCAAAATGTGAGAAGGAATGGAACACAAATTTGGAGTGCCTTACTAGGATTTCTGACCTCTATGCTTTTTTTGGACATTTTTCTATTTTTATGATTTATGTTCAGTTGTTATTTCAAGATAGCTTGTTACAGAAGTTTTTTGTAAGCCTCAAGGTAAGGACACAGCAAACTCTATACATACACTTACCAAAAATAATAAGCAAGGAATCAAATTATACCATTAGAGAAAAATCACTTAATCACAAATGAATATTGTAATTTAGGGGTAATGAAAGTAAGAGGCCACAATAAAAATAACAAAAATGGCAGTAGTAAGACATATTTTGCCTTAAATGTGAATGAACTAAATTCAATTAAAGACATAAGGTATGGGGGGGCATGGCTTAGCAGGTAAAGCCACCATCTGCAATGCCAGCATCCCATATGGGCACCAGTTTCAGTCCCAGCTGCTCCCAGATCCAGCTCTCTTCTATGCCCTAGGAAAGCAGCTGAAGATGGCCCAAGTCCTTGGGTCCCTGCACTTGCATGGGAGAACCCAGAAGAAGCTTCTGGCTTCAGATAGGCCCAGCTCTTACTGTTGCAGCCATCTGGGGAGTGAACCAGTGGATGGACGGCTTCTCTCTCTCTCTCTCTCCATCTTTAACTCTGCTTTTCAAATAAATAAATCTTTAAAAAGAAAGATATAGAGGGGGGTCAGTGTGTGGTGTAGCAGATAAAGCTGCTACCATACAGTTCGAGTCCCAGCTGCTCCACTTCTGATCCAGCTCCCTGCTAACGTGCCTGGGAAAGCAGCACAAGATGGCCCAAGTCCTTGGGCCCCTGCACCCACATGGGAGACCCAAATGAATCTCCTGGCTCCTGCCTGGCCCAGCCCCAACCGCTGCGACCATTTGGGGAATGAACCATCGGATGGAACACCTCTCTCTCTCTGTCTCTGCCTCTCCCTCTCTGTAACTCTGACTTTCAAATAAATAAATACATACATCTTTTTAAAAAGCAACACCCAATTATATACAAGAAACTCATCTCACCTCTGTGGACACACATAGACTGAAAGTGAAAGGACAGAATAAAAGCCTTCAAGCAAATACAACCAAAATGAGGACAAAGGCACGTACTCTCTAGAAATAACAACTATCTAATGTATAGGGAATGGACAAAGCAACCATTTCAGTGCTCTGGAAATTGACTGAGGCATATAATAATCTGAGGGGTGTTTATGCTTGAAAACTGCTGAACTTCAGGTAAGAACCATGAAAATTTATTGGCTCTTGACTGTGGCTCTTCCTCTCAACTTTCCCTGCTCCCTTCCCAAGCTCGGGATATTGCAGAGTTGGTTTATTTTATTTTTATTTTTATTTATTTAGCAGAGAGAAAAGGCAACAGAGAGCACTCTCATACTTACTCTCCAAATGTCAGCAATGGTCAGGGCTGGGCTGGGCCGAGCTGGGGGTCAGGAATTCAATCCAGGTCTGCTATGTACAGCAGGAACCCAAAGGAGAGCCATCACTGCTGCCTCCCAGGGTGTGTATTGGCAGGAAGCCGGAGTCAGAAGCAGACCAAAGGGGCCCGGCACTGTGGCACACAGTAGGCTAAGCCTCCACCTGCAGCATTAGCATCCCATAAGAGCTCTGGTTCGTGTCCCAGCTGCTCCTCTTCTGATCCAGTTCTCTGCTGCAGGCCTGGGAAAGCAGTGAAAAGTGGCCTAAGGGCTTGGATCCGCATGCGAGATCTGGAAGAAGTTTATGGCTCCTGGCTTCATATTGGTTCAGCTCTGGCCATTGCAGCCATTTCAGGAGTGAAGCAGCGGATGGAGGACCCTTCTCTCTGTCTCTCCCTCTGTCTATAACTCTACCTCTCAAATAAATAAATAAATCTTAAAAAAAAATAGACCAAAGAATTGAACCCAGGTACTCCAATGTCAACACAGGCATAATAAACGCTAGGCTAAATGTTCGCTACTAAATGTAGAGGTTCTGCCAGCTTCTGGGCTGCAGTTGAAGGGCATTCACTCAATTTGGAGAGGTGTACACTGTGCCTATGGAATTGTCAAGAGAAATGATGATCTCTAAGGTCTCACTACCCCAGCACAGGATAAGGCAAGTGAGGCACTCATCTTAGGCATCAAATTTAGGGAAGTCTCAAAACACACATTAATCAAGATAATATTTTAGGCAATATTTTTGAAAATCAAAATTAATGCAAGAAAAGCACAATGAAAAAAAATTCACACGTTTTAAAATCTGAAACAGTCCCAGCCCTGGCAAAAAACCTACTGTAGTTGTGGTTAGAGCATGCATATTCCTGGCACAAGGCAGTTTTTGGAGAAAAATGTATATTGGTTTGATTTATGCAAGCATTTAAAGTTATACATTTTCCTCTGGTAGATGTTTTAGGTATATCCACAAATTCTGATTATGTTTCCATTATTGTTATTTTTAAGAATCTTGCAATTTTTGGTCTATATTTTTCCCGTGATTCAAAGTTGTTTAGTAGTTTAGTTTTTTTCATTTTCACATAGAAAATATTTTTAAATTGTTATTAATTTCCATTTTTTTGCACTGTGATCAGTAAATACTGTATCATTTCTATTCATGGATTTCATTAAAGCTTTTTCGTGGTTTAAGATATAGCCCATTTTATCAGTGATTCGTGAACATTTGAAGACTTATATTTATTCTCTATCATGTGAGTTCAGTGTTTGCTATTATTAATTGCTTCCTATATCCCCCTAAATTTTTTATTGAATTATTCTTAGGTTGAGAGGTATGTAAAAGTCTATTATGAGTGTGTATCTGTCATCTATTTCTTCTCACATTTACATATATCCAATATATATCCATATATGTATACATATAAGTGTATATATGTGTATGCACATATATTTATACAGTATTTTATTTATAGTACGTTACTAGGGAGTATGTTTTATTCCCTTTCTATGTTATATCATTTGGTATTTAGAAAGAGTTAAAATTTTAAATGAATCGTTACTTTTACACAAATATCATTTTTTATATAATATATATACAAAGACATGAGGGTACTTCAAAAGTTTCATGAAAATGAAGTTTAAAGAAAAGTTTATTTGGTGCAAAAATTTTGAAAGTCAAGCATATGAGGAGTCTTCAAAAAATTCATGGAAAATGCATTTTATTTAGAAATTACACATGAATTTCAAGAATTTTATACCAAAATAAGCTTGTCTTCCAATTCCCCTTTCCATGAATTTTTGAAGTGCCCTTGTATTTCTCTTTTTTCCACATTCTCTACTGCTTCCTTTTGATGAGCAATATTGAAATGTGTTGGTTGCATTTTCTTATTTTTTACCTTCCTTCCTAACTATGATCTTATATCAAGTATTTTTTTAAGTCTCAATTATTTTCTGTGGTTGACATAATAACGTCCTCCCTAAAGATGTCCATGTCCTAATTCCAGATACCTGTAATTATGTTACTTACATAGTAAAAGGGACTTTGCAGATGTGACTAAGTTGCAAACCATGTAATAATACTTATTCAGGGGAATCCAATGTAATTACAAGGGTTCTTATAAGTGCAAGGAAGGAGGGGAGCATCAGTCAGAGAAAGAGGTATGATGACAGAACAAAGGTTACAGTAATTTAGCCACAAGCCAAGAGATACGGGTAGCTTCTAGAAGCTGGAAAATTCAAAGAAACAGATTTTCCTCTAGAGCCTCCTGAAGGAGTGCCAACCTATTTTGCACTTCTGCTCTTCATAATTGTAAGATAATATATTTGTGTTGTTTTAAGCCTCTAAGTTTAGTTAATTGTTACAGCAGCAATTGGAAAATGATATACTACTTACAAGGCAATTAGCACATTTATTCTGCATTGAGTATACTTTTCCTTTTGTCCATTTTTCTCACACATAAACATTTTGTACTATGCTTCCTTTTGTATCTATCAATTAAACTCAACTGTGCAGGTAATTATATATTAAAAACCAGTCCTTGTGCCAATGCCTCTTCAGTCATTTTGGATTTGTGAAGTTTATTTTCTAGTAGGCTCCTGAGAAAGTGTTCATGGACAAACAATATGAGCTTAAGCTCACAAAAGAATAGGTGTGTCTTGTTTATTATATAAGAATTGCTAATTAAAAGTTCCCTCCGATGGTACTTCTCACACCTTATTGACAAAAGTGAAAAAAAAAAATAACAATATACTCCATTGGTAAAGCTATAGGGAAAATCATAAGCATGCATCATTGATAGGGATGCCAAAATGATACAGCTGCTATTATAAGATCTAAAAGAAATATATTTATAAGCACCTTATGTCTCAGCAATGTCCCATCTATCCCAAAATATGCCATCAAATAGTGAAATCACTTAAGCATATGGATATTTGTTACAGTATTATTTGTGATAGAAAAAAGAGCAGGTATAGCCCACATTTCTATCATTGGGGACTGATTTAATTCCTGGAATACTATACAACTATAAAATGAATGCAGAATATCATTTTATACTGATATGGAATGATTTTCTGGATTATTAGTTATGACCAGTACATACAGTATACTACATTTTGTGAAAGAAATGAGGGAAATGGAAATATAAGTAGACACATATGTTTATATTTTACTCTGGCCCCCTCCCCAAATTGTAAAGCCAAAAACTAATTAAAATGGTTATCTTTTGTAGGAAGAAAACATATGGTAGATGGAAGTAAAACTTTTCTGAATATGCCTTATTATGTAGTTTTGATGTTAAATGCTTACTTTTATATGTTAAAATATAAAATTAAATACAAAATGAAAGAAAAATACCCAAACCTTTTAAATAATTTAAGATAAATTCAACCTATCACATACCAAGTTGATGACAAAATCAAAGAGAAAGCAATTATTTTAAGTGACCTTAGAATCTGGTACTTTTAACTGGTATATCCTTAGCAGAATATATTCTCAAGAAAATAGAGCTGAAAAGAAATCTTAAAATCAATTTATTGACTAAATTGTTAAAACAATATCATTATTTTGAATCTATTCCAATAGTGTAAGTTACACAGATAAATAATTATGGGAATATTGTTAGAAAAAATATTAAAGTTAAACAATTTAAATAAAACAATGTTAAATGTGAATTGACATTATGTACATAAACTCATTACTATTTTTCTTGTTAAGATACATATGCCAGGTCGGCGCTGTGGCTCAACAGGCTAATCCTCCGCCTAGCGGCGCCGGCACACCAGGTTCTAGTCCCGGTCGGGGCGCCGGATTCTGTCCCAGTTGCCACTCTTCCACACCCGCTCTCTGCTGTGGCCCGGGAGTGCAGTGGAGGATGGCCCAAGTTCTTGGGCCCTGCACCCTCATGGGAGACCAGGAGAAGCACCTGGCTCCTGCCTTTGGATCAGCGTGCTGCGCAGCGCACCAGCCGCGGCGGCCATTGGAGGGTGAACCAATGGCAAAGGAAGACCTTTCTCTCTGTCTCTCTCACTGTCCACTCTGCCTGTCAAAAAAAGAGATACATATGCCTTAGCTCTGTCTACTGAAAAGACCTGGAAGCAATGACAGTTCAATAGCAGTGAACACAAATGAGCACCCAGGTTGTAGCATCTCTTTCCTCACCCAAAGAAATGGGGCTCCTTGGAGACTATTTCCAAGATCATACCAGAACATACAAAAATATCTTGTCCACCAAAAAGGGAAGAAGACTATCAAAGGCTAAAAGATAGAACTAAGAAGAGATCAGACAAAATGGATGGAACTGAGGACATCACGTGAAGTCATTCAGATACAGAAACACAAATATCTCTTGTTCTCCCTCATAAGTAGGAACCAAGGGAAAAAAAACTCAATATGAACACAGAATATGATTAATAGGGGCCAGGAGGGTTGGGAGAGATAGCGAGAGTTTGGATTTAAAACAAAAAAAAAAATCAAAAACAGGGAAACTGGGTGTGGTTCATTAATAGTAAAAAATACAATAATGTTAATAATAGGGAAATATTGTTGTGGTTTATGGATTGTGCGAACTAACATAAAATGCTAACAATGGGGAAGCTGAGTGTAGGGTATATGGGAAATCTGTACTACTTCACAATTCTTGTAAACTATTCTGAAATAAAGTTAATTTTAAAACTAAAACTAACCAAGGAGTGATCATTTTGCCACATAATATTTTGAAATATTATTCCTAGATTTTTCATATTTCTCAAGTATATTTGAACCAGGATTTTATTCACTCCTCAAAACCTAGTACCCAGAAAAACAACCTTTTACTAACATGTCTAGAATACATTTATCATCTTTGCATATATCAACAGCCTTGGGACATTTTCATTATAGGCTTCCTTGTAAGTTTAGATATGTTTTCTTCTGCAGTCTTGTATCTATCTTAACAGAATGTTTAAAAGGAAACTGTACATTTTGTACACACTGCTCATAAACTGACTTGATTCATGATAGTACTTTTTAATAACCTTTATCCTAGGAGGATGGCTTTGTGGACCCAGTGGAAACATCAGAGTCCTCAAGATTTATATCTAACAATAATAGTGTAGCGGAAATTTTTATACTCAGGAATACATCATGCCCATTTGAAAAATGTCCTCTTTTTTTGAACTCTCACTTAACCCTCACTGACCCTTTGAAAAGATCCAATGTGAAGAGTTTTCAGAAAGTTCATTAAAAATGTACATTATGAAAAAACTATGCATGAATTTCAAAAATTTTTGCACCAAAATAAACTCATCTTTAATTTCATTTTTCATAAACTGTTTAAAGTAGCTTTTTGTATCACTTTACTTTTTCTTAGAATGTTGTCTACATATAACACAAATCTTGAACATATTTTGATAAAATTATCCTAATTTTTCATGCTTTTATAAATTCATTGCATTGTCATTTTATGATTGTACCATTCTTAGTATATGGAGATGTACTTGAATTTTGAATACTGAACTTACTTTGATCTTGCTAAACTCATTAATTCTAGTACCATTTTGTAGATTTTTTTGGTATTTTCTTTGTAGATGTTCATGTCATATAAGATTAAATAGAATTTTGTTTCCTCTTTTCCAATCAGTGTGCATTTCTTTTTCATGCCTTACTACACAAGCCAAACTCTCCAACAAAATATTGAATAAATCAAGAGCAAACATTCTTGTTTCATTTCCAATCACATGATAAAACTGTTCAATCAACAGGAAATATCATTTCAGCTGTGTTTGGAGAAAGTCCCCTATATTTGTACTTTGCTACAATTTCTACCATAAATGAATGCTGAATTTTTACCAAATGCCCTCTGTGCCTCTACTGAGATGAATATACACATTTTCTTCACTTTTAATACTGTTAATAAGGTGAATTATATTTTAATGTTATCAAATTTGTGTTCCTAGGGTGTGCCCCAAATGATCATGATGTGTCATCTTTAAAAAATATCACTGGTGGGGAATAGGCATTCAGAATAGTAGTTAAGACACTGCTTAGGACACCTGCATTCCATATCACAGGGAATGGGTTCAAGTTTGGTCTCCTCTCCCAATACCAACTTTTTGCTAGTGCAGTCCTTGCAAGGCAGCAGATGATGGCTCAAGAAGTTGGGTTCCTGCTACCCATGTGGCTGACCCGGATTGAGTTTGCAGCCCCAGCTATTATGAGCACTTGGGGAGTGAACAAGCAAATGGGGGTTCCCTCTGTCTTTCAAATAAATAAATGAATGAATAAAAACTAAGTTATTGTTGGCTTTGATGTAGTAACACTTTAGAGTTTGATTTTACTGTACTATATTTCTGCTTGGTGTCGGGCAGGGTAATGCCAGCCTTATGAAATAAATAGGAACCGTTTCTTCCATTTCTATTTTCTTTTTTTTTTAAAGATTTATTTATTTGAAAGGCAGGCTTACAGAAAGGCAGAGGCAGAGAGAGAGAGGTCTTCCATCCGCTGGTTCACTCCCCAAATGATCGCAATGGTCAGAGCTTGGCTGATCCGAAGCCAGGAGCCAGAAATTTCTTCCAGGTCTACCACGCAGGTCTTCCACTGTACTCCCAGGCCATAAATAGAGAGCTTGATTGGAAGTGGAGCAGCTGGGATTTAAACCAGCACCCATACAGGATGCCACCACTGCAGACTGCGTCTTTATCTGCTACACCAAAGCATCAGTCCTCACTTCTATTTTCAAGATGAGTTGGTATATAAGTGGCATTATTTCATCTCTTTAGTAGAGATGCCAGTGTTGTGGCAAAGTGGGTTAAGTCACCACCTGCAACGCTGGCATCCCACATGGTTGCCAGTTCAAGCCCTAGCTGCTCCACTTGTGATCCAGCTCCCTGCTAATGCTCCTGGGAAAGCAGTGAAAGATGTCCCAAGTACTTGAGCCCTTGCAACTACATGAGAGACCTGGATGAAGCTCCTGGCTCCTAGCTTTGGTCTGGCCCAGCCCTGGCAGCCATCTGGGGAGTGAACCAGCAGATGGAAGACTCTCATTCTCATTCTCATTCTCATTCTCATTCTCACTCTCATTCTGACTCTCACTCTCACTCTCACTATCTCTCTCTCTCTCTCTGACTTTCAAATAAATAAATCTGAAAGAAAAAGTTAATAGAATGCAACAGTGACACCATCTAAGTCTAGCTCTTTTTTATACCCTCCCCCTCTCCCTTCCTTCTGATTATGTGTGTGTCAGAGGGTGGCAGAGGTGAGGGGAAAGGTTTTCCACTAGAAATTCAATTCCCTTAATATGGGATATCCACATTACCTGTTTCTGGTTAAGTGAGCTTTCACAGTTTGTATCTTCCAAGGAATTTGTCCATTTCATCTAAGTCATCAAATTTATTGTCATAATATTATTAATAATATCCTCATTATTCTTTGTCCATAGGGTTTATAATGTTCCTATTTTCCTTTGATATTAGTAATTTGTGTATTCTCTTTGATATTCTATCTAAAAGCATATGAGTTTATTGACATCTTCAAAGAACTACATTTTGGTTTCAATCAGTTTCTCTATAATATTTCTAATTTTTATTTCCTCCATTTCTACTCCTATTATTATTTCATTCTTTCTGCTTGCTTTGGGTTAATTCTTCCTTTTCTAGTTTCTTAAAAAGGAAACTTAACTTGGCTTTAGGCATGAACCACATGTTTTTTTTTTAATTCAAAGAATTAAAATTTTCTTTGAGCTTTCTCATTTGATATATAGGCTGTTTCATTTCAAAATATTTTGTATTTTTTTCAATACCATTATTTATTTTCAGTTTAACTCTGTAGTGAAAACAGGACTATTTTTTGATGATTTAAATAATTTTCAATTTGTTGAGAATTATCTCATGGCCCAGAATGTGGTCAAACTTGGTGAATGCTCCAAGTACTCTTGAAAACAATGTATATTCTGCTATTGTTGGGTGAGGTGTTTTATAATGCCAATTAATTCAAGTTGTTTTATTGTGTTGATACATTTGTGTACTTATTCCATCAATTAATGACAGCTAGGTGTTGAAAATTTCACCTAAAATTGTTGTATGTTTGTCTCTTGTATCAGATCTGTTTTCGTTTAGTATTTTGATGTTCTTTTTTCAGGTGCTCATACAATATGTATTGTAATGCCTTGGGATTACCTAAGAGTCTGGTTCTGTTTATGGTTTTATTTCCTGGCCATGGGTCATTTTTGCTTTCTTTTATGCACATTCCACAATTTTTGTCTGAATGCTGGACATTATATTGAGAATTAGTAGCACTTCTACCTTTCTTTTGTCAGGCTATTAGAATGGAGTATTTTAAGTCAATCTAATTAGTAGTTTAGCTGGATTTAGAGTTTGTTGTTATAGTTATCTTCAATGTAATAAATGCTTCAAATTTTTTCCAGTAGTGGGCTGCTCTTACTTTGTGTTTAATGTGGGGTCCTGAGCACTAAAATAATTTATCTATGTTTGCTTGCTTCACCCTCAGCTTTCAACAGACCCTACACACCTCTGTCCAATGGGTTCTTTCTACATAATCTTGTCCTTCCTCCAGAGCAAAGTATTTGCTACTACTTTGTACTTGGTGTGGGACTTATTGTAGTAGAGAGAAAGGGGGCAATCTTCAGGTCCCCTCACCTAGCTTGTCCTTGGCTATATAGGCCTGGGGATTTCTCAGCATTCCTGTCCTTCTTATCCATATGGCTACTACACTCTTTCTTGTATCTGAGGAGGATCTTGGATAGGTTTTCTGCCCCTCTCCCAGGGGTAGAGACTTTTGATTTTACTCTTCTCAAGATTAAACTTTATTGGGAAAAGTAGTGAGAGGTTTTCCTCTCATGGTGGACTGCTGTCCATTAGTAGTTGGTACAAGGCTTATGGCGTGGTTATATTAGGTTTCCTGTACTTTGCACAATAGCATTCACTTTTGCTTATGACTAAGGAAAGGAAAGATTCCTAACTCTTTTTCTACCAGGGACAACTGGCTTTGATTCTAGTCCTCTCCCCAGTCTTTACCTGGACCACAGGAAGGGTTTCTCCCTTTTCCCCAATGATATGTGGCTTTTCTGTCTACCCTTCCCCCAGGAGCAATGTATCTCTGCCTGAATCCTGAGTAAACAAGGATTTCCCGCTGAAACAGAGTTCTAGGAATCAGTTGGTGCTTCATGTGTGTGCTCTTAGGGCTTCTGTTCTCCCCAGTCTTTCTCCTCAGTACTTTAAAGAAGTCCATGGAAAAGACCTTGGGAGGAAGTGGGCCTCTGACAGATTCTACACAGTCACACTAGTCTGCACTTGGTATTCAGGCATTTGTTAAAATTTTAGTATTATTTTCATTGGCTTCTATGTATGATACCTCTGGGGTGAAATAGTTTGTCATCCTTTGGAACTCACTTTACATTGTTACCTTAGGACCTTCAACTTCATTATACACTCAAGAAAAATTATGATTTTGTGTATTTTTTCTTTTCAAACCTTTAAATTTTAATTTTTAGTCTTTAACAGATTCAATACAGTTCATACATACAATTATAAGAAAATAATGATATTCCCTTCCTCCCTCCACCTCCCTTTGTGTATTTTTTTCCTATTGCAGTTGCAGAGATACTCACTTGGGGATTTCTACATCCTTAGCAGTATCTTGGCATCTTTGGAAGTTGGTACAAAATTAGAATGCCAGCCCTTATTCATGGTTTTTGTATTCAAATATTCCCCAATATTCTATCAGGTCGATTAGGATAGGGAATGATCATTGAAATTAAAACATGCAATGAGAATATTACTAAAATACCCATATGCCTTGGGAAGGGAAATACATGGACAAGAATCAGATATTTTTCATCATGCAGAAATTAGAACTTACAGCAAATAAGACTTAGGATATTAAAATTAATTTGTATAGGGGGCAGGCAGTCAGAAGAGGTCTAGGATACCAAAAGGTCAAATGGAGAGTCCTTGGACAGTGCTTAGTACATTAGTTATCAAGAACTGAATATACTTTTAGGTAAAGTGAGGGAGTGGGGCATTTTCATCCTAACTCTGCTCTTCCTCATTTCCTAACCTCCACAACTCCCTGAAGCACAAACCAACTGGAATAGATAACTCTGTGTATCTATAACAAGTTGTGTGTAAAACAGTCCTGTATCAGCACTTCAGCTATTCATCTAATGTTGCAATTGAAGAAGCAATGGAAGCAGGAATAGCTCCAAAAGTGTTATTGGGCTATGAAGGAAGAATGAAAGGAAAACTCTTATGATAGAAGTTTTGATAAATTATACCAATCTTTTCACTGAAAAACAAATTGAAACAAAAAGTTGGACAAAATATGCACAAGCAAACAGTTATGCAAGCAATACTGCTGCTCCTCTGAGAAGCATAAAAGTACCACTAAGGTATTATGGAGTTACCAAGCTAAGGAGAAAATTAGAGATCAGAGGCGAGCCTGAAATGTGACCCAACAATCTGCTTCATGGAGTACATACTACATATATTTGTGCTTCTTTGCATTAAAACATATGTACAAGAGAGTAAACAGGCAAAGTGTTTATAACAAAAAATTGGAAACAACTCTGTTCTTCATCAACAGAATAAACTCTGGTACAGTTATTTAATGAAAAAAAGGTACAGCAATCAAAATGATTTAACTACAGCTAAATTCACCAGGGTGGTGGCTAATATTTAACAATTGGTTGTCTGAAAGGAATAACATTTTTGTACATGTGCCCATGTTCATAGTATAAAACTCCTTCCATGACCAAATTCAAGCTACCAACATAATATTATCTTATATGAAGTTGAGAAGTGATGTATACAATCAACTCTTGTTAGGTAATATGCACTAGCTCCAATACACCAATGGCTAAATTAACAATATGGATGAATTGGACAAACTTTAATGTTGAGTATAAAAACCAAGGAGAAAAAATATGTAAGCATAATTCTACCAATATAAAATTCAAAAACAGACAAAACTAAAGGATGTCTACTTTAAGATAAGGAAAACATATAGGTGGTAAAACTACAAAGGAAAGCAATTTTAAAATACTAAAAAAATTACCAGTTCATCTGTGTGCCCCTTTTGGGAACAGGGGGAGACAGTGGATTATTATCCAGAAGCAGTGCACAGAAAGCTTCTGGCAAGTTTCTCTTTCTTGACCTGTGGAACATTGATACAGTGTTTGTTTTACAGCAAGTTGTTAAGTCATATATTTAGGTTTTATGCAATTTTCTCTGTGTTATATTGCACAATATTTTTAAATGATGAAAGGGATTCATTTGTCAAAGGGGTGCTATAAAGGTTGAAGGAGCTTTTCTAAACACTACCAGGAGAGCTAGGAACTGACTCCCATAATTTAAGTCACTTAAGGGATTCTCTCAACTAAATTTTCTCAGTTCCCATAAGGAACGTAAAAACTGCCAGAGTTAATGGTACATTTCTTATAAAACAAAAAGAAACAGAAAACAAAAATCAAAACATCATATTTATTTCCAGAGTTAGACATTTTAACCTAGATACTTCCTTATTTTATATTTTTGTCTCAACAACAGAGAAATTCATCTCTTCTACAATCACATAAAGCCTTCTTTTATTCTTATTTTCATAATTAAATGAAAAAAAATTCTACAGCTAGCAAACAATGTAAACAATGCAGAAGAATCTAAAAACGAAAATTGAAATTTATTCCCTTGGGTCCCTCTCCATCAGTCTACCCAATTAGTTTGTTTTACACTTTTCAAGAAAACTCTTACTATCTAAAATTATCTTTTTGCCAATTGGAATGCAAGTACTTTGAAGGCTAGGGCTTTCCCATTTCATTCATCATGATAGCTAGTGAGCTTAGAAAAGTGCTAGCTCACATGGCCATTAGTAACATGAGAGAATAGGAATTTTCATCTCTAATACTCCCAAAACAGTGCCAGGGGATTCCAATACAATCCCATCAAAGTTGCATGTACCAATGCCATGTCAAAGTGATCAATTTCAGTTCACAATTGATCACACTGATAGGTCTAAGAGTCAAAGGGATCACACAAACAAGACTAGTGTCTGCTAATACTAACTGATAGAATCAAAAAGGGAGAGAATGCTCCAACACAGGAAGCGGGATACACAGCAGACTCATAGAATGGCAGATGTCCTAAATAGCACTCTGGCCTCAGAATCAGCCCTTAAGGCAGTCAGATCTGGCTGAAGAGCCCATGAGAGTATTTTAGGAATGAAAAGCCAAGTCACTCTGGCAAAAAAAAAAAAAACCACCTAAATGAAAGATCTCTGCGAGTGAGATCCCAGTAGAAAGAACGGGACCATCAAAGAAGGAGGTACCTAGGTACCTTTCTCTGAAGGGAGGAGAGAACTTACACTTTGACTATGACCCTGTCGGAATAAGATCCAAATCGGCGAACTCAAGAGGCTTTCATAGCCTTGGCAACTCATGACTAGAGCCTAGGGAGATTTCTGACGCCATAAACGAGAGTGTCAAATTGTTAAGTCAACAACAGGAGTCACTGTGTACTTACTCCTCATGTGGGATCTGTCCTTAATGTGTTGTCCAATGTGAAGTAATGCTGTAACTAGTACTGAAAAAGTATTTTACACTTTATGTTCTGTGTGGGTGCAAACTGATGAAATCTTTAGTTAATACATACTAAATCAATCTTCTGTATATAAAGATAATTGAAAATGAATCTTGATGTGAATGGAATGGGAAAGGGAGCGGGAGATGGAAGGGGTATGAGTGGAAGGGAAGTTATGGGGGGGGAAAGCCATTGTAATCCATAAACTGTACTTTGGAAATTTATATTTACTAAATAAAAGTTAAAAAAATTAAAAAATACTCCCAAAACAAAGACTAATTTAACAACTGTTCATAGACAAGAAGACCTTTGAAGTAGCCAGGGATGTCATAACACTCTATTGGGGGAAAAGTCAGTGAATATAAGTATTGAATAGGATAAGAACAGTTGTACTTCACCTTCACTGACCCACCTCCAAAACAGCATAGTCCACTGCCAAGGGAGATCCCCTCAATCTGCAATTTCTCCAGTGGGGAAAAGTAAGAATCTAGTGAACATTCAAATTCTCCAGCCATGTGGGACACTGCCCAAGAGACCAATTTCTACATCACCTTAGCCAGGTCAGTGAGGGAATTGGCATGGCTAAACAATCCAGAGATAGCTAGGAGCAGAGGAAAAGGGATTTGACACACAGAGACTCGGGTGAGGAACTGAACAAAGGACTACAGTCTCTTGTAACCACCTCACAAACTTTACCAAAAAATCATCATAGGATGCATCAACCGCAGGCTGACGGAAATAGTTTCTGAGTGAAACTGGCCCCAAACATTCCGTGTACCACTCCCCATCTTAGCTGACCCCCTGCACAGGACCCCCATACATGGTACACACAAGACTGCCGATCTTGCACAAGCACACATAGACAGCCATCTGAACTCTGTAGAGACTGGAAGAAGGTGTTGCACATTGAACACTTCAGGACACTAACCTAGGGAAAATAACTAGGACAGCCACAGCACCTGGACCAGCTTTGCAGAATCAAGAGAAGAAATACATTTCAAACTCTTCTCTCCCATGAGACAATAAAAGGAGTGAAGTTGGCATGCCCATAGAAAAAAAATCTCAGTGACCCAGATTCCTGAGCTGATCTATTTGGTATGGGTCTTTCTCTCCCAAACCCAAACAGCAAAAACTGGAGGAGATGATTTTTTCAAATGTGAATACAGTAACACAACATTTCAAGGAACATGAAAAAATCAAGTAAACCTGATACGACCAAAGGAATGCAGTAATGTTTCAGTAACCAAGAACAAAGAAATTGTGATTTATGAATTGCCTGATAAAGAATTTGAAGTAATTATTTTAAGGAAGCACAGTGATCTACAAGAAAACACAGATAGATAACTCAATTAAATCAGGAAAATTATGTATGAACAAAATGAGAAGTCCAATGAAAACTTTTTTAAAAAGAGAACCAGGGTCCAGCGCTGTGGTGCAGCGGGTTAAAGCCCTGGCCTGAGTCGCCGGCATCCCATATGGGCACTGGTTCTAGTCTCAGCTGCTCCTCTTCCGGTCCAGCACTCTACTGTGGCCTGGGAAAGTGGTGGAGGATGGCCCAAGTTGTTGGGCCCCTGCACCCACGTGGGAGACCCGGAGGAGGCTCCTGGCTCCTGCCTTCGGATCTGCGCAGCTGTGGCCATTGTGGCCATCTGGGGAGTGAGCCAGCGGATGGAGGACCTCTCTCTCTCTGTATCTACTTCTCTCTGTAACTATTTCTTTCAAATAAATAAAATAAATCTTAAAAAAAGAACCAAATAGAAATTCTGGAAATGAAGAATGAAATCAAAAAATGCAATAGAGAGATTCCACAGTATAATCAGTCAAGCATAAGAAAGAATCTGTGAACTAACTCAGACAGGTTGTTTAAAATAATTCAGTCAGAAGAGACTAACATTGACATTGGTGTGGTCAATGATATTTTTGGATATGACACCCAAAACACACACAACAAAAGCAAAAACAGACAAGTGGAAATGTAACAAATTAAAATGTTTCTTCATAACAAAGGAAACTATCAACAAAATGAAGAGATAATATATAGGATGGAAAAATATTTGCAGACCAGACATCTGATAAGGAGTTAACACTCAAAATGTATAAGGAATTCAACACAATAGCACAAAAACAAATAATGCAATAATAAAATGAACAAAATATCTAAATAGGCACTTCTTCAAAGAAGATATACAAATGGTCCACAAGTCTATGAAAACATGTTCAACATTAAATACAGGAAGTAAAAATTAAAACCACAATCATGGCCGGCGCCGTGGCTCAACAGGCTAATCCTCTGCCTTGCGGCGCCGGCACACCGGGTTCTAGTCCCGGTCGGGGCACCGATCCTGTCCCGGTTGCCCCTCTTCCAGGCCAGCTCTCTGCTGTGGCCAGGGAGTGCAGTGGAGGATGGCCCAAGTGCTTGGGCCCTGCACCCCATGGGAGACCAGGATAAGCACCTGGCTCCTGCCATCGGAACAGCGCGGTGCGCCGGCCGCAGCGCGCTACCGTGGCGGCCATTGGAGGGTGAACCAACGGCAAAAGGAAGACCTTTCTCTCTGTCTCTCTCTCACTGTCCACTCTGCCTGTCAAAAAATAAAAATAAAAAAAAAATAAAACCACAATCAGATATCATATTATATTTGCCAGAATGGCTATTATCAAAAAGACAATAGATGACAAGTATTAGTGACGAAGTAGAGAAAAGAGAAATGAAGAGAAACGGTCACAAAGGAAATGAAGATGTACACCAGTGGTGAGAATGTAAACCAATACAGATGTTATGAAGAACACTATGGAAGTCCCTCAAAAACTTAAAAATAGAAATACCATATGCCCAAAGAAGTAACTGAAAACAGAATGTTGAAGAGATCAACTGCACTCTCATGTTCACTGAAGCATTATTTATTATAGCCAAGATATAGAAACAGCCTAAGTGTCTATCAATTAATAAATGGAAAAATATGATATTCATATATATATTATTCAGCATCATGAAAGAAAGCAAGCTTGCCATTTGCAACAATATGGATGAACATAGAAGATATTATACTAAGAGAAATAAGCCAGACACAAAAAAACAAATTCTGCATGCTTTATTTTATCTATATGGGAAACCTAAAAAAGCATGCTCATACAAAGAGTAAAGCGGTGTTTGCCTAGGACTGGAGGAGGGAGTCAGGGTAAATAAGGTATTGGTCAAAGGGAAGAAAGTATCAGTTATGCAGCATAACTAAGTTCTGGATATCTAACATACACCATAATGACCACAGTTGATAATATTCTTTTGTACACTTGAATTTTGCCACCAAGTAGGTCTTTAGTGTTCTTACCACATACAACAAGTTACAACTACGTGAAATGGATGAATATATTCAGTAGCTTGATAGAAACAGTCATTTCACATGTACATCAAAACATCACATTGTATACCTTAAACACATACAAGTTTTATTTGTCAATTATATCTGAAAAAGCTGGGGAGAAAAAAACAAAAGAATACTGCTAGCTCAAGTTGGTCCTCAATAAACCATCTTGCAAAGAATAGAAATAAATAGAAAATTCATCTTAGAGGTCATTCCACATCAGCATATCTGTATCTACCCCATAGCAGCCAAGTATCCCAGTCTATGTAGGGTTATAAAGGTTATGGCCACAATGGACATATTTGAGATACTTCAGAGATTTTCTAATGTGTAAACCTGGTGCTAAAATTGTTACACCAAATTACAAATGCATTTTAATTTTTAAATTTTATGAACATTGTTAAATTGCCCTATAAGAATTTTGCCACAATTGGCCGGCGCCGCGGCTCACTAGGCTAATCCTCTGCCTTGTGGCGCCGGCACACCGGGTTCTAGTCCCGGTCGGGGCACCGATCCTGTCCCGGTTGCCCCTCTTCCAGGCCAGCTCTCTGCTGTGGCCAGGGAGTGCAGTGGAGGATGGCCCAAGTGCTTGGGCCCTGCACCCCATGGGAGACCAGGAGAAGCACCTGGCTCCTGCCATCAGAACAGCGCGGTGCGCCGGCCACAGCGCACTACCGCGGCGGCCATTGGAGGGTGAACCAACAGCAAAAGGAAGACCTTTCTCTCTGTCTCTCTCTCTCACTGTCCACTCTGCCTGTCAAAAATTAAAAAAAAAGGAAAAAAAAGAATTTTGCCACAATTTATACTCTACCAACAGCTTAAGTATGAATATTTTCCAATACTTCAAAAAGTTGAGAAAAATCACGTTAGGAACCTGCTAAATGAAATTTTTTTTTGTTTTGTTCTAACTTATTAGTCACATTAAACATCTTTTCATGATTTGATTAGTCATTTGTATTTTTATACTTAAATGTCCCTTTATAATTCTTTGCTTATCTTTCATTAGAACTGTTCATATTTTTCTTATTGTTAGAACTTCTTAATAAAGTAGGTTTTATACCTATTATATATATATATATATATATATATATATACACACACACATATATATATATGCTACAAGTCCTCTCCAGTTTTTATTTCTCTTGTGATTTTATTTTCATGAATCAAACTACTGCTTTTAAAAAATATTTATTTTATTTATTTGAAAGGCAGAGAGAGAGAGAGAGAATGAATGAATCAATCTTCCATCTGTTAGTTCACTCCCCTAAATGGCAGCAACATCCAGGGCTGAACCAGGCCAAAGCCAGGAACCAGGAACTCAATGCAGGTGTGACAGAGGCTCAGGCACATAGGCCATCATCCCCTACCTTCCCAGACACATTAGCAGGGAGCTGTATTGGAAACAGAGCAGCCAGGACTTAAATGGAGACTCAAATATGGGATACCAGTGTCACAGGTGGTTGCTTAGCTCACTGTGCCGCAATGCCAGCCCCAAAGTATTACTTTTATATGGCTAAACTTAATTTGTCACTCTTCTACTTTTTTCTCTGGTGAGGTAACTTTTATGTTTTTTGTTTTAATTTTTGGTCATGTTTTAAAAAATATTCCCCAAATCATCTATATTTTCTTATAGTATTTTATTCTTCTATATTTTATGTAAATAAAATGATGTATTAGAAATTAATTTAAGGCATGAAGTAGGGATTGAATGTTATGTTTTTTGAACTATTTAAATTTACTACTACCACCTATTAAATAATATATTATTTCCCCACAGAGATAAAGCATCATATTTACCAGCTACTAATACTTACATTTATTTAGATCAGTTTCTAGGCTCTTTATTCTGTTCTTTTGAATCACTTGTCTATTCCTAAGTAAAGCTTTGATTATGGTGCCTTTATATATTTTGACAATTGGTACAAATTGCCTCCTCTTATTCCTCTTTATCCTTATTTTTCTTGATTGACATTTCATTATTTATATTTCCAGACTATTATGAGATTCATTTTATTTTACTTTCCCAAAAATGATACTGAGTTTATAGTTAGATTCATATCAAATTTATCCATTTTCTTCCTAATCCAGAACAAGGTATACCTTTCCATTTAAACAAATGTTTCTTTTTTTTTATTATTTGACAGATAGAGTTACAGACAGAGAGAAAGAGACAGAGAGAAAGGTCTTCCTTCCATTGGTTCACTCCCCAAATGGCCACCACGGCCTGAGCTGCGCCAATCTGAAGCCAGGAGCCAGGAGCCTCCTCCTGGTCTCCCATGCAGGTGCAGGGGCCCAAGCACTTGGGCCATCCTCCACTGCCCTCCCGGGCCACAGCAGAGAGCTGGACTGGAAGAGGAGCAACCGGGACTAGAACCCGGTGCTCATATGGGATGCTGGTGTCGCAGGCGGAGGATTAACCAAGTGAGCCACGGTGCCGGGCCCAAAACAAATGTTTCTTAAAGTCCTTCTGTAAAGTATCTAAATTTCTTTATACATGTTTGTTACTTTATGTTTGGCTTATTATTGGGTGACATGATTCTATTTGTTGTTGTATATGGGAAATATATTTGCACATATATATATATATATACCTTATATGTTATACATAGTAACAGTATCATTACTTTTTATAATTAATATTGCAACACATTTTGTTATACAGAAATCTGAAGTACAAGGAACTAATAACTGGCTATCCTTATTAAAATGATCTATAAAATTAGATCCTAAAAATAATTACCATATATTGACTACTTCAATGTGGGGATGGGGTTGAGGTTATAAATTAAACACAATAAAATATAGAGTAAGAAAATGACTCCAGAAATTAGTTAATCCTACTGCTATAGTTTGAATATAATTTTCCCCCATTAAAACTCATATTGAGGCTTAGTTTCCAATGTAGTTGTGTTAAGAGATGGCAGAAACTTTAAGAGGTAGTGAGGTCATAGGGCTTTCATCCTCATGAAGTGATTCATTTAGTTCTCACAAATGTGGGATAGTGATCGCATGAGTACAGTTAGAAATCAAGCATGACTTCCTCAGCTTCCTCTTGCATACATACTCAGTCCACAGACACCGGACCATTTCTCCTTTCCACTTCTCCACCATGACATGAGCAGCATATGTACCTCACAAGGAGCTGAGCAGATGCCAGCACCATGCATTTGGACTTCCAGAACCACAAACCAAAATGAGCATCTTTCCTTTATAAAGTACCCAGCCTCAGGTATTTTGTTACAACAAAGGAAAATGATCTAAGACACTTACCCTAAACCAGCTGAAGAGATTCCAAAAACTTCATCTCTGAAACAGCCATTTCTAGCTGAACACTTCCCAACGTGGAAAACGCACCACCTTCTTTAGAGCTCCTTAGCAGACAGCTCCTGTTAAACAAAGTTAGTTGTCCTTAATGTGTTGTACTTTGAGAATTAACGGTAAAACTAGTCTTCAAACAGTACTTTATATTTCTTGTGTCTGTGTGGGTGCAAGCTGTTGAAATCTTTACTCAATATAAAGCTGATCTTCTGTATATAAAGATAATTAAAATGAACTTTAATGAAGAATGGGATGGGAGAGGGAGTAGGAGATGGCATGGTTTGTGGGTCGGAGGGTGGTTATGGGGGGAAACACCACTATAATCTAAAAGTACTTTCAAAATTTATATTTATTAAATAAAAGTTTTCTAAAAAATAAAGCACATTTTCAGCGAAAAAATAAAATAAACAAAGTTAGAAAGAACTGGTTACCCTCTTGGTCCTGGTGTTTTTTGTTCTTTTCAAAAGAAAAGAATAGAATTTAATCTTTATCTATAGGACGCTGTGAGATAATGAAATTCTACACAGAAATAAGAAACCCATTCAGAATATAAACTTCATATAGTATGTACAGTTTGCAATTGTTCAACTATAGTTTTGTTGCAAGAAGTGCTACAGTAGTAAGCCACACTAAAAAAGAGTCCTTAGTAGAGAAACAGTAAGACTATATGAAACATAAGAAACATACTGGGCTGGTGCTGTGGCACAACAGGCTAAGCCGCCTGCAACACTGGCATACCATATGAGCACCAGTTCAAGTTCCAGCTGCTCTACTTCTGATGGAGCCCCTGCTAATGCACCTGGGAAAGCAGCAGAAGATAGCCCAAGTACTTGGGCCCCTGTCACCCATGTGGGAAACCTGGATGGAGTTCAAGGCTTCCTGGCTTCAGCCTGGCCCCATCCGGGCCATTGTAAATATTTGGGGAGTGAAGCAGTGAATGGAAAATATATATATATATATATATATATATATATATATATGATACATGATATGATATATAAGATAGATATATAAGATATAAGAGAGATATATTACCTTCCTCCCTCCCCATAACTCTGCCTTTCAAATAAATAAATAATTTTTTAAAGGTCATGGAAAATTCATATTATGAAAAAATTTACAGAGGAAGGCGTTTACTCTAGTTGCTAACATGCCAGTTAACACCCCATACTGGAATGCTTGCCTTCAATAACAGCTTAAGCAGCTTGTGACTCCAGCTTCCTATTAATGTGGTCCCTAGGAGGCAGCAGCAACAGCTCAAGTGATTGAGTCCCTGCCACTCATGTGGGAGACCAGGATTGAGTTTCAGCCAGCCCAACACTGGCTCTTGCTGGCATTTCAGCAGTGAACCAGCAGATAGGAGCTCTCTACCTGCCCCTGTCCTCTATCTTTCAACTTAAAAAAAGACTATATGTGAATTTTAAAAATTGTTTTCACCAAAATAAATCTTTGTTTTTAAAGATTTATTTATTTGAAAGACAGAGTTATAGAGAGAGGTAGAGCCAGAGAGAGAGAGAGAGAGAGAGAGAGAGAGAGAGGTCCTCCATCCACTGGTTCACTCCCCAAATGACCACAACAGCCAGAGCTGAGCTGATCCGAAGCCAGGAGCCAGGAGCTTCTTTCAAGTCTCCCACGTGGGTGCAGGGGCCCAAGGACTTGGGCCATCTTCCACTGCTTTCCCAGGCCATAGCAGAGAGCTAGATTGGAAGTAGAGCAGCTGGGACTTGAACCGGTGTCCATATGGGATGCCGGCACTGCAGGCCAGGGTTTTAACCCGCTGTGCCACAGCGCCAGGCCCCCAAAACAAATCTTTTAATGCCATTTTTCCAGAAAGTTTTTAAAGGACCCTCATAGTATATACACTGGTTCTGACTTCTCAGAGTCAACACAGAAAATATGCTTCCTTTTCAATACTGGCTCTTCATACACTTGAAAAACAATATCATATTTGATCTCAGGACTCTCAGGTAAGCCTCCCTTAGGTTCTTCACCAATGTTCTGTGTGCCAGCATTTACAAACATTTTGAATTGCTTGCCACTTTCAAGGAATCCCATATTTACCCCCATCTGATGGTGAATTTTTCCCAATATTCTCTTCACAGACGCTAAAGCAATAGCTCTTTTAGTATCGGAGAACTGCAAAAATCTACATTTCCATATTAATTCAAATCGTAAGGCTCCAATAACCTCTAATTTTGTAGTGAATATTCATAAACATTTGCACTATGTTCAGTAAAATGGAATGAGATTTTAAAATTCATTTTATTCTCCAGTGGGAAGCAGCTCCAGAAATTTAGGAACTAGTCCACCAGAGTGGACACAATTTATGAGTAACAGTTCCAAATTGCTTGGATGTTTGTCATGTCTGAGCTGAAAAATGCAAATGAGGTGCTAGTTCCATAAATCTGGTAAAGGAACATTTTATATTTGCATTGAGCAAAGCATCTTTTACTGTTTTAAAAATAACTAAGCACAGATAAGCCTAGATATCTGCTCTAGAAGAAAACAAAGATACAAAAAACACCGTTGGTTTACTACTTTTCATGTGTTCTAATTGGTGATTAGATATTGAAAGAAAATTGATGTGACTGTTAATCTTTAGAAAGATCAAGGAAAACAATTATTCTTCTGGGGTAAAAATGTACCAAGAGGGGTCGGCACTGTGGTATAGTTGGTAAAGCCACCATCTGTGACATCAGCATCAAATATGGGCACTGGTTCAAGTCCTGGCTGCTCCACTTCCAAACCAGCTCCCTGGTAATGTGCCTGGGGGAACAGCAGAAGATTGTCCAACTTCTTGGGCCCCTGCACTTGGGGAGACATGGAAGAAGCTCTTGGATCCTGGCTTCAGTCTGTCCTGGTCCTAGCTGTTGTGGCCATTTGGCAAGTGAACCAGCAGATGGAATGGAAGATTCTCTCTCTTCCTCTCTCTCTCTCTCTCTCTCTCTCTCTCTGTCTCTCTCTCTCTCTCTCTCTCTCTCTCTCTCTCTCTGTGTGTGACTCCTTTAGATAAATATTTTTTAAAATTTACCCAGAAATAACCAAAAATAGCATTACCAGACTTTTAGTATTTATTACATGGTTATTATGCAACAAACCTTAAAGTATGGCAAATCTGACACATTCCAAGGGAAATGTGAAGTGGTATATTTAAATTGTTTCTTCCAGAAATGTGTTAGTAAAATATCCAAATCAATGCACTGTTTTCCAGGAGGAAAAGCAAAATCTAAATTCAATTTTAGTAATGAATGATGTTCAAACTAGTTTTTAGGTAATGAATACATGACAAAAAAGAAGGGAAATGCCCAACTTCTTATCTCTTTGTACTTTCAAATAGGTTTCATCAGTAGTATAGCATAAATCAAGCTGACCCAAATACAAAAATGACTCATTCTTTCTTGAATGGCAACAGTAAATCCAATCTTCTCTATGTCATCATTAAATTAATCTACATATTCATCTCTTCAGGATGCTTCTGTGTGTAACTACCAAACTGACTGGATAGCTGATTACAGACTCCATAAACATCTTGCTGAGTAAGGTTTGCCATTTTCACCTAAAAGGGATATTAGAGCAGTGTATTTTAGTTATACCACTTGATACATATATATATATATATATATGTGTGTGTGTGTGTGTGTGTGCATGTGTGTATATATATACATACGTATATATATATACCAATTATAAAATTTTATTTTGCTAACAGTTCTTTTATAGTTTTAACAGCTGTTTTCACATATATTAAGTAGAAAGCATAGCAGATACAGTCTCCTATACAGGATGGACATCACTGGTATCAGTCATGTAGGATAGAGCAGGTCCTGGAAGAAGGGGGGGGGGCTTAGGAAAAAGTATAAGTGCATCTTGTTACTTTTTTGAATTCTTCTGGGCCTCAGAGGACAGGCCACTCCAGAGGAGAAGGAGAAAGATAGCACCTGACACATGATGCAACTTGCCCATGTAGGAGAAGCAAAAATTAAGATAACTAAGCCTTACAGTATAAACAATGTGCTCCCAGAGATGAGTTCCTTTTGCTATCTACACACCTGAATAGTCTTGGAGCAGGGTATATAGTACTTACAAGGACAGACTCTGGAGTCACATTGCCTGGGCTGGGATTCTGAGCTTCGTACTTTCCAGCTGGGTAAGCATGAACAAACTTCACCATCCTGTGCCTCTGTTTCCTGAATGAGTAGTACCTATTCCATTAGTTTTTGTGAGAATTAAATGAGTTAATATGCAGAAAGTACTTATATAGAACTTACTAGGTGCCAGACATTGTTCTCAGTGGCAGCTATGACATGTTTCATCTTACTCTCAAGAGTAATTTGCAGCATTTTGGGGAGAGCCATGAGTTCACTTTTTGGAGAACACCATCTCCTTAGGTCAGAATGTTGACAGTGGGAACTAGTGAGACACCAGCAGGAAGATGAATGTTTAAAAAGTAAATGTCAATGCTACAAGGTCCATCTTTTCCTTTTCAGGTGGAGATGCTCTCTATTGCAAACTCTGAAAGTACAGAGTTTTTATTATATTAGGAGACACCAGATTTATTTATAAGCTCTAAGTTTAGTAAATATGTATCAAATATCTGCAGTATGACAGATGCTAGGGACACTTAACAATTTGCTAATTGCATACACATTAAATGTATTATATGTATACATATAATAAATTAATATTGCAAGTTTCTACAAGGTTGTGACTACGTTTTCTTCTTTTTGTATTCTGTACATACTCATAGAAGGAGAATAAATATTTTTGAAAGTTTAACCCACCATTTAAGTAGAAATTGACAAATGTATGAGCATTTTCTTTATGTGCATTATTTATTTATACTGACATTATAGAAATATATGTGCCCAGGAAACAATTGAAGAAATACGATGACTGAATAAATTTAGTTCTTCAAAAATGTCAAGAATCTGTTCTGCTGACAAATGTCAGACTCTGCTACTTTCCTGCTTTCATATCTTCCCCACTCTCACTCCTGTGCCCTTCCAATTGGCACCTACCTGCCATAGATCAATTTTAGCATGAGTTTGGAAGTAGTTGAGTTACTTCAGTCTTACATCAAATGGAGTTCACCATCAAGCAAAATTCAATGACCACAGATTCCTGCAGAGTACATGAGCTTTAATTCTCTGCCCTGTCTCAAAGGTTAGGGAATAAGGCTGCTTCTCTGCCTTTGTTCCAGGAACCCCCTTAGACCCCTAACACTGTTTTGAGTTTGAAACTCTGCCTTATATGTGGGGGTCTTCAAAAAGATCATGGAAGTGCGTATTATGAAAAAAAACCTACACCAGGACTTCTAAATTGCTTTGCACCAAAACAATTCCACTTTCCACAAACTTTTTGAAATACCCATGTACTTACAGCTCCCCTTTTCTGGTCAGAGGGATCATAACTTTAAAACAGAAAGTTCTGGCTTTTGATTCATAATGATCAACTTGCCTCTCAGCCTTGATCTTGAAAGGACCACCAAGATTCCTTGACACATTATACTATCTGTTTATTGAACCATTGCCTCTCACCACAGTCTTCAATGCAGATCCAACAACTTACACCCACCACAAACAACCATGACTAATAACAGACTTGCCATGGCCCTTGAATACCATTCTTGCTGTCAGGTTTGAGAGTGTACTGTCAATTCTAGGCCCTGTCCATAATAACCATCTTGATTAGCAGTCTTCCAACAACTATCAGTATATGACAACACACATGATTTTATCTTTGTAAATGGCTATTATTGAGCCTCACTAGAATTCTTGGTGTTTTTTTTAACAGAATGATTGCTTTTTTTGAAAGGCAAAGAGAGACAGATCAATCGACCAATCAATCTTCCATCTGCTGGTTCATTACCCAAATGGCTGCAACAGCCATGACTGAACCAGGCCAAAGCCAGAAGCCAAGAACTCCATCTGGGTCTCCCACATTGGTGGCAGAGACTCAGGTACTTCAACCATCTTCCGCTGCCTTCCAAGCCATGTTAGCAGGGAGCTGGATTGGAAGGAAAGCAGCTGGGGCACCAATTGGTGCTCTGATATGGTAGGTATCACAATTGGTAGCTTAACCCACTATACCACAATGGTGGCCCCAAATTGTTTCTTTAGATAAGAACAAAACAAAGCAAACCTCTGCAATAAGTAACTGGATAAATGCACCAGCCTCCCCATCCTCTGGGGAAATCAGTTGTACAGTGTTTCCCTGGGAATCTCCAGCGGGGCCAGCAGTCCAGTGCTACACAATTGTGATTCCTTCAATAATGCACTCTTATTTTTTCTTCCAGGGATTGACTCTGAATTATCCTACGTATACCCAACTCCTTATCTCAGGACTTGTTTAAAGGAATCCCAATTAAGACACATCTTAACTTATGTGAAATCAAAATTATCTTGCTGCTTCTCAGTTAAAATAATATGACTAAGAGATTCTTCCAAAGACAAGGTTTTCTAGCAATGGTACAAACAAATCTTTCCAGATGACTGGTAATACTCAAATTTCAATACACACTGTACAAGTAGGGATCTTCATTAAAAATAATAAAAATGAAAAATTATGTAGGATCTCTGTCTTTAATGTGCTGTACATTGCTATTTAATGCTATAATTAGTAATCCAATGGTAGTTTTTTCACTCGATGTTGCTATATGGGCAAAATGTTGAAACCTTTACCTAATATATACTAAATTGATCTTCTGTATACAAAGAGAATTGAAAATGAATCTTTACATGAATGGAAGGGGAAAGGGAGCGGGAGGGGGGAGGGTTGCGGGCGGGAGGGAAGTTATGGGAGGGGGGAAGCCATTGTAACCCACAAGCTATACTTTGGAAATTTATATTCATTAAATAAAAGTTTAAAAAAAATAATAATAAAAATGAAAATAAATTTATTGGAAGAATAGAAAGTAATGACATAACTGGTAATAATGTGGAAGAACTGGACTCAGCAAATACAAAAATCTGTTGGAACCACAGTAATTTGGGGTGCTTTTCTTTAAAATTTGCATGCTTTTATTTTATTGACATCTTGCTAACACTGGAATTTCTATCACCAAATGAAATGTTTTTAATATAAAATAGATCATGCAATGCATCCTATGAATTATTTATAGGTTATACAGCACACATTCAGGAACAGTTTATAATATGCACAGTTCCAGTAAATGTAGCAACCAAGAGAGAAAATGTATAAAATGGAGGAATAGGTTGGGAGTAGCAGAGACTATATTTTATATTTGATGAGCTAGAGGTCAAGGTAGAGCAGGAACAAAACACAGCTCTGGCCTTCTTCGCCTACCTTTTAAAGCAGGCTCATCAATTGTGTTCTAATTGTAACAGTACAGCAGGTAACCCAATCCACACATATACACTAATATATACATAGTGTGCCTATATGGATATAATTCTTAAAGAGTAGCATTGGTTTTCCACAAAAACAGTGCAAAGGTGAGAAGTACAATTGTCTTTCCCCCAAAGTATTCCATTTTCATGTGATTTCTATTTCTACCTTTTGTGTTTTAGCTTTACGAAACTTCTACTGACCATGAAAGGAATTACTTTGGTAATTCAGAGGGAAACGAGAAGAAATGGCTCCTCAAAGTTGAAAATGATCACTATTCTTTCTCTCCAGTCCTATCAGGTCCTGGTGCCTAATTTTTTTATGCTTCTACGCTTCTCTGTCTCTCAAGATACTGTTCTTTCCAACTTCTCTCTCCTATAGAATATTTGTGTTTCAGATTACTTTCTCCAGGCAGAACAGCTTCTATTTTCCTATGGTTGAACTTAATTTTATTTCCTGCCCTGACTTTAACCTTTCCTAGTCCAAAAAGAATGATTTCTCCATTTTTTTCTGGTCAAGGCAACACCTTCCAATTTAGTATCTTCTGTGCATTTAATTATCTGTTTACATGGCAAGATATTGCTTCAATTCAATAAGCTGCTGTTTGTTATTCCCTTTTGTTAACTTTTTCTCCCTGCCCTTGACATTCATTTTTGTCTCTATAACTCAATTTAATTAATTTTTCAAGGACTATTTCTTGATGCAGTATTCATAACTGGGATTACCAAGGAACTGGACTGAGATGACATTTGTCAAAGTTACAGATTCACAACTAATTCTGCTGCACTTTGACAGTTTTGCACATCACTGATTGATAATGAGATTGCATATACGAAACCATCTGCATTCTAGAACAATAAATTGGAAACTTAATTTTAAAAAATAAAATCACATAGTGCAAATTAAACTACAATACCTAATTGGCTTTATAACCTCAATATGAATATGGTACAAAATACTATTGCTACTTTGAAATAGAATGAAACTAAATAATTATCACCAAAATAGTAATAGTAATAAAAATAAAAGGTAGAGGAAATTAAGTGAACATTTACATCTCAGTACAGCAAACTGGTTTTCAAGGTTATTTTGGGGTCTTAAAAAGTTCTTATTTAAGTACAATTTGCTTATAGAGAAACACGCATGTCATAAGTATGATGTTCAAGGAATATCCCAAATTAAATTTGCTCATGTAATCAACACCAGGAACTTAGCACACCAGCAGCTCCCTTCATGATGTCTTCTCATCACTCTCCTGCCCTGGGGAAACCACTATGATGATTTATAATAATATAAGTACGTTTTGCCTGTCTTAGAATTTCATATGAATATAATCAGACTACATATTTTATATCTGGCTTCTTTTGCTGAACATTGTATTTGTGATATTCGCTCATGCTGTTGTATTAACTTGTAAGTTACTCATTTCTATTACTGCACAGAATTCAATTTTGTGACTATACCACAATTTATTTCATCATTTGACTATAGATGGGCATCTGAGTAGTTTGCATTTTCTGGCTATTTTTAATAGTGCTGTTATAAAAAGCCTGTAACATCTCTGACGTGTACAAAATAGTAGTTGTATTGCTGATTTATAGGGTACATGTGTGTTTAGATTTAGATCTAACTAAACATTTGAAAGTGGTTATACCAATTCATGCTCCTACTTAAAGTCCCTTATTTATACATCCTCTAAAAATTCATTTACTCATTTGAGAGACAAAAAGGGGTGGGGCACTCCCACATCCACTGGGTCACTCCTGAAATGCAAACAATGACTGAGAGTGGGTCAGGCCAAGGCTAGGAGCCAGGAATTCAGTTCAGATCTCCCATATGAGTGGCAGAAGCCCACTTACTTGAGCCATTATCAGTGCCTTTCAGAGTCTGCATTATCAGGAAATGAATTGGGAGCCAAAGCCAGGTATCCAGCTCATGTACTCTGATACTGAGACATCTTAACTGGCTAGTCCAAACACCCACCCCATCTATCTTTCAAGTACTCTCTTCACTTTTTCAATTTCTTTCAAAAAGCAAGCAGAACATCTAATCTGATTCTTTAACCAGTGGATCTAATGACATATAGTCACAAAATATCAGGTAGACATTTTCTCAATGTGTA
This sequence comes from Lepus europaeus, assembly GCF_033115175.1. Taxonomy (NCBI): domain Eukaryota; kingdom Metazoa; phylum Chordata; class Mammalia; order Lagomorpha; family Leporidae; genus Lepus; species Lepus europaeus. The sequence continues at coordinate 105,920,148 of NC_084850.1, read as the reverse complement.
TATAATTCCCTTATGCAGTTTGAGGGAATGTGAACATCTGCTCTATAGACCACAAAGTGTCATATGACAGCACCTTGCATGCAACAGGAGCTCAGAAATATTTGTTGAGTCAATTAATTCAAAAGAATCAGAAAGATTCATCATTGTATGACTCAACTGTTCCAGTACATTTAAGGCTCTGCCTGAAGTCCCAGCAGCTCAGGTGGCAGGAGGAGTGGCAGCAGTCAGGCAGCCCAGCCTCACAAATGCTCTCAGCACACCACTGCCCACAGGCACCTGGCACTCAGCCTCCCTGCTGCCAAGGATGCCCAAGAGGAAGGTCAGCTCTGCCAAAAGGGTGGTGAAGGAAGAGCCCAAGAGGAGATCAGTGAGGTTGTACTCCTGCGCAAGTGGAAATGAAGCCCAAGAAGGCAGCTGGGAAGGATAAGTGGGACAAAAGAGTCCAAACAAAGGGAAAGAGAGGAGCAAAGGGAAAACATGCCAAGGTGGCTAACCAAGAAGCTAAAGATTTGCCTGCAGGAAACAGCAACTGAAAATGAAGAGAGCCCAGCCCCTGATGAAGCAGAAGATAAAGAAGCCAAGGCTGATTGATATACACCATGTCCTATCAGTGGTCCCTGGCTCCCTTCTTATATAATCCAAAGGGATATTTTAATCAACTGTTTTGTAAATGTATGTTTTTAGTAGCTCTAGAAACATTTTTGAGAAGGAAGGAAGCCCACTTCATCCCATTTTGTTTAGTGTAAATGATTTTTTAAGAGGTCAAACCATTTGCTGGTTGTTCTTTTTTGGGTACCACAAGAAAATAGAGATATTGAATTATGGAAAGCTTTGACTGTCTTGAGTGTCAGCTTAACATTCCATAGGTGGGGTGGTTTTTATATCCTACAATACAATGCATACTCAATGGCAGTTTGCAGTCACAATTCTGCATTTAACCTGTCTTGAATATTTTCAATTACTTCCTCCATGTTGTTTAGTAGAATTGTTTCCTACAGAAAACCAATCCTTGTTGTTCTGTCAGAACCATGTGCACTCTGTAACATCTTTGGTTGTGGTAGTCCAGTTTTCCTAATGACTTTGTTAATATGCAATGAAAGACTGAAAATCTGAGTATGTCTTGTATATGATATTAAATTGTGAATTGGTGGGATTTAGGTAACAGCAACATTTGAAGATACTGGTACTTGATATCCTCTTAAGGAAGAATTGCCTCTATATTTGAAACTGGAAAGTCACTGGAATAACTTTAAAAAGTAAAGAATGATAATTCATGGCTTTTTAGATTTTTGGTACATATGTTAAGAATTGTATACAAATTGAAATGTCTGTGTACTGATTCACAACACCAATAAAATCTTATTTATGAACAGTTCATTTAAATAAACAAATAGATCTAATAAAAGAATAAGCATAGGAAGAAATAAATAAAGTTTGTTCTGTATGTGCTTTTTAATAGTCAAATAATCATTTTTGGTTAAGGAGGTTTTGATGTTGGCATGGACTCTTAATTCAGTCGAAGAGAAAAAAATCCAGATTAATTTGATGTTGATATCATTATTGACGATAAATAATACTGTTACAAATAACTTTAAAAAGACAGCCAGGGGGGGAATGTGGCTCTCTGCAGACGGGGTCTGTATCATATTCGATTTTTTATCCCCTAGGGTGCTTAGCACAAGTAGCAGATACAAGGTGATTATTGTGAAATAAATGGTTGAAAAGCAAAACAAAACAAACAAGCAGGAAACTCAGCAGCTTAATACATCTAATTAGATCCTTTATTTAAGCCACCAAGTGACTGTCATGGGAACAAATAGGAGGCTTAGAGAAATAAACAGGAGATGAGGAGACAAAATGGTTACAGAGGAGGCAGAAAACCTGCTTTTGGGCTGTGCTTCAGGTCTTATTTTACTTTAAACTTCTCCAAATCTGTCATTCCCAAAAGTGTTCCCTGGTCATCAATAAATAAATGAAAGAGAATCTTCTGATTTCTAATAATTTCTTATGTGAGAAATCACAAATTTTTATACATGTAGGTACAGCATCTTATTTTTAAATGTTTTTCAAGAAGTTTTGCTATTTTTTTTTTGCTTATGTTTCTTAAAGATTAGATTAACTTTTTAAAAATAGTTCAGGGGCCGGTGCTGTGGCGTAGCGGGTGGGGCCGCTGCTTGCAGTGCCCGCATCCAATGTGGATGCCGGTTCGAGTCCCAGCTGCTCCATTTTTGGTCCAGCTCTCTGCTATGGCCTGGGAAGGCAGTGGAAGATGGCCCAAGTCCTTGGGCCCCTGCGCCCGCATGTGAGACGCAGAAGAAGCTCTTGGCTTCTGGTTTTGGATCACTGCAGCTCCGGCCATTGTGGCCAATAGGGGAGTGAACCAGCAGATGGAGGACCTCTCTTTCTCTCTCTCACTCTCTCTCTCTCTCTGCCTCTCCTTCTCTGTGTGTAACTCTGGCTTTCAAATAAATAAATAAATCTTTAAAAAATAAAAATAAAAAATAAATAAAAATAGTTCAATAACCACTAAGGTATTTTGTTAAAATATAATGTCAAAGGATAATTCTGGTTTTATATTTTCTTGTGATAACTAATATTTAGTGTACTCTAAAAAAGGGACTGTTCATTGTCCTAATGTTTTTCCCTCAGTCCCTCAGGTAATCTAATACCTGTACAACATTTACACACTGCACATATGTGACAACAAACAAGAACAAAGATGGAATGCCAAGGTTCACCCTCTGATACACCTTTTATGTCTCCAAAGAAGAAATGGAATTGTTTATGGCTGATGATATGCTAAGGAATGCTTTAGAACCTATGTTCTTTTCTACTTAGCTGTAGTAGATACGGGTCGATCTTTTTGTGTGTGTTTTGTGTATGTGTTGTTGTTTCCTCCCTAAATTCTGAATGCACCTAAGGTTTTCTGGATATCAGACATGATACTGAGTCATGAAACAAGCAGAAGTCTGAGATTCAACTTAGGGAATTCCAAATTGAACCTCCACTCCAAGAAATGTTTGACTGCATCTCCTCAAAGGGGAATTGTACAATCAATTCCTAATTATTTAAGAACTGACTAGTCAGTACATTGACAAACCACTTAATTTTTTTACCCTCCTGGCTTCAAACTTATGGATATTTTCTTATTAATTCTTAGCTCCAAAGGGTATAAAGGAAATAATAATGAAAGTACAATTCTAAGAAGTCTTAGGTAGAATTATAATAATTAAATTAAGAAGGTTAATAATCATAAGAAAACAAAATACTATTGACTTTGAAAATTATTTTTCATATTATCTATAGGTTTAAATATTTTTAGTATAACAAGGTGACCAAGGATATAATTAATTTACTGTAGTATAAAAACGGATACCTGGGCCGGCACTGCGGCTCAATAGGCTAATCCTCTGCCTTGCGGCGCCAGCACGCCAGGTTCTAGTCCCGGTCAGGGCACTGATCCTGTCCCAGTTGCCCCTCTTCCAGGCCAGCTCTCTGCTGTGGCCAGGGAGTGCAGTGGAGGATGGCCCAAGTGTTTGGGCCCTGCACCCCATGGGAGACCAGGAGAAGCACCTGGCTCCTACCATCGGATCAGCGCGGTGCGCCGGCCACAGCGCGCTACCGTGGCGGCCATTGGAGGGTGAACCAACGGCAAAAGGAAGACCTTTCTCTCTGTCTGCCTCTCTCACTGTCCACTCTGCCTGTCAAAAACAAACAAACAAACAAAAAAAAAACGGATACCTGGAGATGTTCAAAATTGATCTATTGTGTGACTCTGTAATCAAAACCTTGAGGAAGAAAACAAAGTGATGGATAGATACAGTTTGGAGTTTCCTGTGAAGAAGTGTATGTTTCCAGTTAAAACTGTTTTGAAAAAGGATAACAGTACATATTCAAAACATAGTTAGCTTGGGCCGGCGTCAAGGCTCACTTGGCTAATCTTCCACCTGCAGTGCCGGCATCCCATATGGGCGCCAGGTTCTAGTCCTGGTTGCTCTTCTTCCAGTCCAGCTCTCTGCTGTGGCCCAGGAGGGCAGTGGAGGATGGCCAAGTGCTTGGGCCCCTGCACCCACATGGGAGACCAGGAAGAAGCTCCTGGCTCCTGGCTTCGGATCGGTGCAGCGCTGGCTGTAGCGGCCATTTGGGGAGTGAACCAACGGAAGAAAGACCTTTCTCTCTGTCTCTCTCTCTATCTATATCTCTACCTGTCAAATAAAAAAAACTTTTTTTTAACTTTTATTTAGTAAATATAAATTTACAAAGTACAGCTTATGTATTACAATGGCTTTTCCCCCCCATAACTTCCCTCCCACCCGCAACCCTCTTATTTCCCACTCCCTCTCTCATTCCATTCACATCAAGATTCATTTTCAATTATCTTTATATACAGAAGATCAGTTTAGTATATATTAAGTAAAGATTTCATCAGCTTGCATCCACACAGATCATAAGGTGTAAAATACTGTTTGAGTACTAGTTATAGCATTAATTAACATTTTTTGCCTTTTTTTAAACTTTTATTTAGTAAATACAAATTTCCAAAGTACAAAGTACAAAGTTTATGGATTACAAGAAAAAAACTTAAAAAAAAAAACATAGTTAGCTGTCATTAGCAAAAGTCTTCAGGAAATACTGAATGATCTAATGTTCTCAATTGTGCTTAGAAAGAGCTATTTTCATGGCTTACTGGTAGGGATTCAGTGATTTGAGCAACCAGGGATTACGTTAAAAGCCTGGGATAGAATGAAGTGAAAATGTTGAGGAAAACATAGAAAGAGGGAAAATAAGAAGGAAAGCTGAGAGGGGTGATACAGAGCTTAGGGGTCCCAGGAACTCTGTCTCAGAGATCTTAGTCCTAGCCTCCTATTTATTTTGAGATCTTGAGAAAGTCACCGAATTAAAGTCACAATTTCCTTGTTTTTCCAAATAATTTCTTCCGTGTTTGTGTGTATTTATGAAGAACAGATGAGGTCTGCATGAAAACTGTTTTAAAAATTATCTTATGTGGTGGTCATTGTAGCACAGCAAGTTAAACCACTGCTTGGGATGCCAACATCTGGTATCAGAGTGCCAGTTTGGAGCCCAGGTTGCTCTGCCTCTGGTCCAGATTCCTACTAATGTACTTGGGAGGCAGAACATGATAATTCAAGTTCCTGGACCCTTGTTATCCACATGGGAGACCTAGATGGAGTTTTGGGCTCCTGCCTTCAACCTTGCAAAGCCCTGGATATCATAGGCATTTGGGGGAATGAACCAGCAAAAGGAAAATCTGTATCTCTCCTCTCTTTCTCGCTCTGTATGTGACTGTGCTTTTCAAGTAAATAAATTTTAAAAAATATATTATAAATATACACATTTAACAAGCCATTTTGGAGGATGAGTTTGAAGAGCAGTAGAAATCTAACTACATTTTTCTAACTTGAGCCTCTGAAGACCACAGCAGGCACCCAGGTGAATTTGTAATTTTGGACCATATGAATGGTCCAAAAAATGGCAAAGTTTGGAAAGTGGGGAGAGAAGAAAAGTCTAATATGTAATGAATCCTTGCTATACATTAGACTCCTTACATTTATTATATCACCTAACCACTCACTAAACCCTGTGAGGTAGTTATTATTTTCTCCATTTTAAAAATGATGAAAAAAAGCTTGAAATAGCTAAGGAACTTGTCCAAATTCATGCAGATAATGAGAGTATGAAACAAGCCATGAATCCATGTGTATTTTAACCTACATTCAGGATTTAGTAGCCTACCAAGTTATTTTGTTCACAAAGAGTCCCTTAATAACAGGAGAGGAGAAATTGGAAGCCCAAAAGATTCAGTTTGTGTAATTTTAACAATCATACTACAAGTCTCAATCATTTTCCCTTAAAATTTCATGAAAATATTCAAACTTCTCTATATCCTATTTTAATATCAAGTAATGTCTTTGGTTATTCTCCATCAAACAAAAATCTCACTCTAAAAATAATGAGCCTTATGGTTTTATGTGCCCCTTGCTAAATTCTCAAGTATTCACTGAAGATATCTGTCCAAGACTTAATACTCCTAAGGAAAGAAGGGAGAAATAACAGGTATTTCCACTATCACAAGTTGCAAAATTTCAACTTAGGTTGTAAGAATGTATGCATGCATTCAATGCATGCATGTGAATAGGGAGAGATGTATAAGGCATGTGCATATGTAGATGTACAAATCTATGTATGCATAGATACCTACTAACAAATATATATTACCTCTGTTCATTGAAAAGACATAGAAGCAAAGATACCCTCATAGCAATGAACTCATATCTCTCAGAACTTCTTTTCTGAATGCTATGCTCTGTAAAAAGAACCAGAGTTCATTGCAAAATGGCTGATTCCAGAGCATGCCAAAACTTGAAGGAGCTCCTACTGGCCAAATCTGGGGAAATTTGAGCATGAAAATAAGTACAACATTATAAGTTAATGAATAAAATAGAAATGGTTAAATCCATACAGATATAAATAATGAAGGTAAGGGAAAGCTCTTCATTACAGTATGATCTCAATTAATAAATGTCAAAGAACTTAGGGAGTTAGAGAATCATCATGTTGCAACCATCATAGTAATAACAGATTCAAGCTAGAATCACTATCAGGTGCTAAAACCAGTGAGTTGAAAGTGTGATTTGGAACAGTATATTTACACAGTCTAAGTATCTCCAATACCTTACTATAAAATGGATTTTTAACAGTGAAAAACCTGGTGACCACCACCTTAACCAAGTAATAAAAGTTAACATTAATTATTGTTTAAAATGATATCATTTGGCTCTCAATTTGATGTACCAAGAGGATACAAACTGAATTATACGGCATATAAGCCAAAGCTGCATGACCTAAATTTAATCATGAAGAAACTCCAACAAACCTTATATTCTATAAAATGGAATTTCCCTCTTCAAAAATGTCAAGATAAAGAAAAAAAGTAAAGAAAATGAACTATTCCAAATCAGAGGCTAGAAATTAAATTCTACAGTGATCCAGAACTAAATCCTGAAATAGGAGGAAAAATCTATATCCTAATACAGTATATTATCGGAATAATTTATCAAATTTGAGGGTAAATTGTCAATTAAATAATGAAGTATTAACTTCTTAAGATTTATTTATTTATTTGAAAGTCAGAGTTACACAGAGAGAGAAGGAAAGGCAGAGAGGGGGAATGAGAGATCTTCCATCCCCTGGTTCACTTCCCAATTGGACACAACGACCAGAGATGTGCCAATCCAAAGCCAGGAGCCAGGGGCCAGGAGCTTCCTCTGGATCTCCCATGTGGGTGCAGGGTCCCAAGGACCTGGACCACCTTCCACTGCTTTCCCAGGCCATAGCAGAGAGCTAGATCAGAAGTGAAGCAACTTGGACTCGAACCAGCACCCACATGTGATGCCAGCACTGAAGGCGGCGGCTTTACCGGCCACAGCACGACACCAGCCCCAATAATGTATTAATTTAAATGACCTTGGGGCTGGCGCTGTGGTACAATGGGTTAAAGATCTGGCCTGCAGTGCCAGCATCCCCTATTGGTGCCAGTTTGAGTGCCAGCTGCTCCACTTTCAAACCAGCTCCCTGATAATGCACCTGGGAAAGCAGCAGAGGATGGCCCCAGTACTTGGGCCCCTGCACCCACTTGGGAGACCCAAAATAAGCCCCTGGTTTTGGATCGGCTCAGCTCCGGCCATTGCAGCCATTTAGAGAGTGAACCAGTGAATGGAAGACCTCTGTGTGTGTGTCTGTGTGTGTGTGTCTCTACCTCTCTCTGTAACTCTTTCAAATAAATAAAATACAAAAAAAAAAACTCTGCAAAAAAAATAAATTTCCTAAATGTTTTCATTATCTGTGGAAATGTAAGAAAATGCTTTTATGCTTAGTAAAAAAAAGTACTATATATTAAAGTATTAAGAAATAAAGGGGTATGATGTCTTCCGCTTACTCTTCAATGTTTCAGAAAATATTCACATGAAGGAAATGTCAAAATGTAAATAAAATGTATACTCTTTGTAACTTTAAATCTGAAATTACATCAAAATTAAAAAGTTACAAATTCCAATCGTATCTTTAATTTCCCCAATTAAGTTTTGCCAAATACCTCATAATACATCAGTAGAGAGATCATTTGTAATTTATATATATTTCTATATGTGCTATATGCACATCATAATGTAGTTATGTGCCACTTAATAATATTTTCAGTCAATGACATACCACATACACGTTGGCAGTCCCATTTAGAATGCCTACTGATGTTGTGGCCATCTTAGCTTGTGTAAGTACATCATTCTATGATATCTGCATAATGATGAAATTGGCTAATGACACATTCCTCATAATATGTTTCAATCATTAAGCAATGTACGGCTGTATAAATTACTGAGTTTTGATACTGTCATCATTTAAATACTTCCCCAATGTGTTTGCTTTAATTTTCTGAGTATGTTTATGCTTTTCTTCCTTTCTTCATTTGGATAGTTTCATTTGGATAGTTTCAGGGCCACCTGAAAGATTGTAGAGCCTGAAACTATGTCTACTGAAACTATGTCATTTGATATGCAAAGCCTGAACAGTTTAGGGCCTATTCATATGTTAAGGTCAAATAATAGTCAATGTTGCAGAGAGTACTCTGGAGACTGTAGTCAAATTAACCACTTTCAAAATCTTTTTCTGTCATTAACTAATTATGATCATAGCAAATATCTTGATCTTGCAGAATCTGTTTCTAAATCTTAACTAGCATTTAGGATTATGGTGATAACCAGTTACCAATTATGTAAAATGGACAGTCAATAATCAATAAATGCAAACTGTGTTCATTTTAACCACATTCTTTTGTTCTGGAAGAGATTCACACTTCCTATTAACATTCCTATAGTTTTCATGCCTCTAAATAAGAGAAAACACTACATTTTGCCAATTGCAATACAGCTAACAAACTCAAACACTTTGAAGAGAATAGTGGCAGTAATCTTAGATTATCCAATTCAGGCTCTATATCTTATTTTAAACAATTTTTATTTATACATTCAGATAGCTTAAAAAGTTAAACAGATCTACTAGGCTTATAACAAAAAGAAACAGTAGTCTTCAACTTTCCTGTTTACTGTATTTTCCCTAAGTCTTTTAGCTATCTTTTAATGTTAACCTCCATTAAAGAAAGCATTTCTATATTTAAGTATTTCTATATCTTTGGTCTGTGTAGGAGACTAAAATATCCCACGCCAAAATATACCTCTTTGGCATAAAGATTATCTTGAGCTGATTACTTTGAAAAACTTCAGACATAGGAGAAGCTCTGAAAACAGAATCAAAGTTACTCTAAAGGAGAGTTACATCATAAAGGAAATCTCCATTTATAAGGGTGTCTCCCTCCCTCTCTGTTAGGGGGGAAAAGTGACTAAATCACTACAGACTCATCAATGGAGAAGGCCTGACTTAGTTATGCATAACCAATCTTACTTTTTTTTTAACCATTTCTTGGGCAGCTCCCCCAGTACTGGCCTCCCCACCACTCTTAGTTTCAGTTCAGGCTGAATCCAAAGCTATTTTTTCGATATTTAATAATTTTTCCTGAGCATCTCCCATGTACACATGAGGTATATTTATTATTAAACTTTTATTTGTTTTTCTCTTGTTAATCACTCTTTTGTTAAAGATGTCCTTTCAAACTAAGAACTATGAAATATAGAAAATAATTTTTCCTCCCCTACATCCTTATAGGAATGGATATTATTCCACTGCTTTCTAACTTCTAATGTTGCTGAGATGTTAAATGTCATCTTTATTTCATTTATTTTGTGAGTGATCTAATTTTTTCTCTGGAATATTTTAGGGCCTCTAACTCCAGTATTCTGAGGTTCCAAACATAGTACATTGTAATTGACTTTCTTCTCTTTACCATTTTTTTTTTTGTGTGCTGAATTCTTAACGGGCTCTTGTAGGTTGGTTTAACAAGCCTGTTGATTCCAAGAAATGTTATTGCATTATTCCTTATGGAAAACAGAAAACAATTCAAGGAAGGAAGAAAATTATTACTTTTTGAAACCCTCATGTATTAAAGCTCTTATTGTAAATCTTTTATCTTGGGTTCCAATTTCTAGGATATTTCCATAATTGAATAGTTCAACATTTTAATCAAATGTCTTAATTTTAATATTTTAATTTCTGATAACTCAATCGTTGATGATACACGTTAAATGTGTCTGCTTTCTGCAGTATCAATAGTTTTTATCTCTTTTCATGTGGCTGTATTTCCTCCATTATCTGGTTGGTCATTCATATTTAAAACTGACATAACTGACATAAGGGGGCCAGCGCTGTGGCTTAGCAGGTAAAGCCACCGCTTGCAGTGCCGGCATCTCATATGGGCTCTGGTTCGAGTCCCAGATGCTCCACTTCCAATCTAGCTCTCTGCTGTAGCCCGGGAAAGCAGTAGAAGATGGCCCAAGTCCTTGGGCCCTGCACCCATGTGGGAGACCTGGAAGAAGCTCCTGGCTCCTGGCTTTTGATTGGCGCAGCTCTGACTGTTGCAGCCAATTGGGGAGTAAACCAGCAGATGGAAGACCTCTCTCTCTCTCTCTCTCTCTCTCTCTGCCTCCCCTTCTCTCTCTGTGTAACTCTTTCCAATAAATAAATAAATCTTTAAAAAAACTGACATAACAAGAAGTTGATTGGAAGACTTTTAGCCATGGGTGGGCCTTGTTGATGAATGGACTTCACGATTAAATAATCAAGTGGTCAGAGTTTTCACTGAAAACCCCAAAACATTAGTAAATATAAGTCTTCTCTCTAGGGAAGTTCAGTCTCATCAGCAAATAGTCTTCTAATCACTTGCCTGTAGTGTATGAAACTGGATCCCAATGTTCTGATGTTGGGGATTGAAGTTTCATCTTTACTATGGAGATTTTCACCTACTCCCCTTTATGTAGGGTAAATAGGCAGACAGCTAGATAGGTATATGTGAGCTGGAAGTTGCTGCAAGGCCCAAAGTAATTATATCATCCTGCTTGTCCATCAAAATGCCCCCTTCCCCAGGATACACCTACTTCATCCAGGACTTAAGGTGGGGGAGGAGGGAACTCCACAAAAATATGGAAATTTAGCTCCACATGGAACTTGTGGAGGTATCATAAAATTCCCAGGTGGCTTCACAACTGTACAGGCACCACCCTCTGTCCCCTACCTCATCAAAGGGGCCAACACCAGGGGAAGGCGTTCTCTCTCACAAAGGACCATGGCTAGAGGTGATACACAGGTGCTCTCTTTCTCCACCCCTCTTCCCTGTGGGCAATCCTCTAGCCCACTCATAATGGGTATTTCTCCACGAAGGGCAATGCATTCTCATGCATGTACCTGTGTTCTCTTTCTTACCTTTTGAGTAAATGTTGTTATAACTTTGTACCTTATACATGTCTGCACTTAGAATGCTTGTCTTTGCATGAGGCAAAGACAAGAACCAAGAAAATATGTCACCTATCCCTTGTGGGAGTAGGGAAGGGCAGGATTGGTAGCCCAGAAATTCAATCAAAATTTAATCATTTCTGCTGTTCTTATTCACCCACCTCATTCCCACTATCTGTGATGGGTATTGCCTCCAAATCTTAGTCATTTCAGAGTACTTCAAGATGAAATGGCCATGTATAATCATTCTGCTAAACTATTTAGCACTTCATCCTTTTTCCATTTATGTTGTAGCTTAAGGTTATATATGTCTTCTAGTTTTATCAAAGGTAACATTGTATCTCTTATGTTTCATCACTTTGTTTAGAGATAATTTACAAGCCAAGAGGGTAGAATTTACTTTAGTCCATGATGCAGAAACTGTATGTCCTTCCTAATTTACAAATGCAGATACCAAGACCATACAGATGAAATCACTTTTCTTCTGTTATTCTCATTGGTGCCAAGTGTCAGATTATAAGTCATTTAACTATTAACCCTGTATTTTTGTCACCACACTTCACTAAAACAGTCTCCATACTGTGACGCTCAAGTATTTCTTTTCTGAACAAATACCTAGTACACATTTGTCCCTGTAACCATTCTTGGCAAAATCACAAATTTCCTCCCTACTGCCAAATAGTCATTATTAGTCCTCATCTAGTCAACTCATCAGCAGCACTTATAATATTGATTACTTGTTCCTCCTTGAAACTTCTTTGTTCATTTGACTTCCAGAACACTATTTTTAGCTTTCCTCTTATCTCATCACTTCCTCCCTTTCTCTCCTTTGGTTCCTCCTCGTTTACCAAACCTTCAAACCTTGGAGCCTCCCAAAATTCTGTTTTCAGATCACTATTATCTACATATTCTCATTTCCTACGTGATCTTATTTGTCCCATTGATTTAAACAGTGTAAAGTTGACTGGCTCAGAGGGTGCTCAGATGCCAGGGAAAACATTATTTTGAATGTGTCTGCGAGGGAGTTTCTAGATAAAAGGAACATTTGAATCAGTAGATTCAATACAGTATATGGTCCTTCCAAATATGAGCAGACACCATCTAATACATTGAGGACACAGATGAAACAAAGATGGAAGAAGATGGCTTTAAGTCTTGTCTTCTGCATCATACCTTGAGCTGGAACACCTCCTCTTGGCGCCTCTGGTTCTTAGGACATTATAGTTGGACTGAATTATATCACTGGCTTTCCTGGGTCTCTAGTTTGCAGATGGCAAATTGTAGGGCTTGTCAACCTCTGGAAATGTATGAACCAGTTCCTTATAACCAACCTCAATATCTCTCTAACATACTCATATATGTGCATTTTCTACATATGAAAAATCTTCAAATAGTCTGTACAAAAATGGAATTAAAAGATAAAAAAGGGCTGTCACTGTGGTGCTGGCAATTAAGACACCAATTGTGACACCAGCATCCCATATCAAAGTACCAGTTTGAGTCCCCAGCATACTGCTTTCTAAAAATTTATTTGAAAGGCACAGTTATGGGAGGTGGAGGGGAATCGGAGAGAGATCATCCATTCACTGGTTCATTCCCCCCCAAAAGGCTACAATGATCAGGGCTGTGCCAGGTTGAAGCTAGGAACCTGGAGCTTCTTTTGAGTCTCCCACATGGGTGCAATGGCCCAAGCACTTAGACCATTTTCCTCTGCTTTCAAGCAAGCAGCTGGATCAGAATGGGAGCAGCCAGGTCTCATATTGACATCCATATGTGTGATGTCTGCATTGCAGGTGGCAGCTTAACCCGCTATGCCACAATGCCAGCCCTGAATAGTGCTTCTGATCCCACATTCTGCTAATGTGCCAGGGAAAACAGTGGAAGATGGGTCAAGTATCCTGATACGTAAGTAGGATGAAATAATGGAGCTCCTTGCTCTTGGGTTTGGCCTGGCTCTTGAGGTCATTTGGGAACTGAACAGCAATGGAAGATTCTTTCTCATTCTTTCTCTCCCTCCCTCTCTCCATTTCAAATAAATCTTTTTTAAAATATTAAAATAAAATTTACTTCTAACATAAGCTTCATCAAGTTTCAAGATACTTTTGCAAGCAAAGACACTAGCCATTTGCTCCATCCCTCAAGAACAGAGGGTCCCAGGAGTTTAATCAAGTAAATGCAATATTTTTCACATCAACAACTGAAGAGATATGGGAGTCTCTTAAAGATTACTTAAGATTAGGGGGGAAATGTCAGGAGGAATCTAACTGGGACTGTAAGATGGATGTCTAATCATTTCCCATCAAAACGTTCACAAAATTGTCCTTGTTTGATATATGGAATGACTAGTAACGTTGATGTGATAGAGGACTCTCTGGTGATGATTTTATAAATGTTTTTCTTCAAAGAACTTTGGCTAATTTTCTCATAATACTCTTCTAATAAGCAAATTTTTGTCTATCTTTGGTCCACCAGAAAATCAACAAGCAAAATAACTTAAATCAACTAAAAAAATGTTGCTATGACCTTTGCTCTTGCCAGTCTGCCTTTGCTCTGACAAAACCATTCCACTTCTGTGGAGTCATTGCTTAATTGTATATTCAGAGTTGCACAGGTAAAGCTACGCTTCCTCTCCCGTTACCATTCTTCTACGAAATGCTTCAGGATCGTGATCTTGTTTAAAATCTCCACTGAAAGCTCGGCTCTTGTCTGCAGCTGATCTTGGCATGACAGATGTGGCATCCAGTAAGTGGAAAGTTTGCTCGAATTTAATTCTTCAGTTGGAATTGTGTAAGTTGAACCAATTGAGATCTCTCTGGGATTGGCTGTAAGTTCTGTTGCTAACTGTTGGTCCTCCTCAATTAGGGGATAAACTAAATTAGTTCTTTCCACATAAATTCATGTGGATCATCAGCTTTTATTCTTTTATTTCTTTTTAAATTTTTGATCAACATGTAACACTTGCACATTTCAAAAGAGTATACTGCAACCTTTCAATACACATACACAGCAAAAACTGACCACACCAGGCAATCAGCCTTTCTATTTCCTTAACCTTTCTTTGTCTCTCTGGACTCTACCAATGCCTTTGTTCTAGTTATGTATAAGAATATATCACATCATCATGTGCTACAGTCACAACAGCGAGCTGCAAAACACCAGAACCTGTTATATTCATGTCGTGTGTTTTGGTACCCATTATCCAACCTCACCCCATCCCATTCCCATTGATTATTATTAAACATCCACATGAGACAGAACATGTGCTATTTGTCTTTTTGTTGGGCTTATTTCACTTTATATAATGTTCTCTGGTTTCTAACCATTTTGCTGCAAATGTCAAGATTCAATTCTTTCTATGGCTAAATAATATTCCATTGTGTATATTTACCACATTTTCTTTATCAATTTATCTGTCAGTGGACAGCAAGGTTGATTCCTCAGATCTGCCTATTGTGAACAGTATTGCAATTAACTGGGAGTTCATATCCCTTTCATATGCTGATTTGATTTCCTACCCAGGGACAGCTGGGTTGTACAGTAAATCTTAGGATTTTTGTTTGTTTGGTTGGTGGGTTTTTTGCAGAACCTCCATACTTTTCTCAATAATGGTTGTATAATTTGCTTTCTAAGCAACAGTGCATAACAGTTCCCTTTTCTCCACATTTTTAATAGCACTTGTTATTTTTTGATAGTAACCATTTTAACAAGAGTGAGACGATATCTCATTTTGGTTTTGATATACAGTGATATTGAGCATGTTTTCAAATCATTGTTGGTCATTTGTATTTCTTCTTTTGAGAAATGTCTATTCTGATTCTTTTTGTTGAGTTTCTTAGTTCCTTATGTATTGTGGATATTAATCATTTGTCAGATGAATAGCTTGCATATATTTTCTCCCATTCTGTTGGTTGTCTCTTCATTCCACTGATTGCTTCCTTTGCTTTGCATAATCTTCTGAGCTTGACATAATCCTATGTATTTATTTTTGCTTTTGTTACCTGTGCTTTAGGGAATTATCCAACAAATTGCTGCCTATGCCAATGTCTTGAAGTATTTCTCTTAGGCTTTATTCTAATAATTTCAAGTATTATTTAGACCTTGATCCATTTTTCAAAGATTTACTTATTTACTTGAAAAAAGGGAGAGGGGAAGGGAGAGTGAGAGGAGACAGAATATGAACATGAATGAATATCTTCTATCTGCTGGTTCACTCTCCAAATGCTCACAAAAGCTAGGGCTGGTCCAGACCAACGTTAGGAACCAGGAGCTTCTTCTGGGTCTCCCACATGGATGCGGGGGCCCAAGCACTTGGGCCACACTCTGCAGCTTTCCCAGGCACATTAGCAGGGAGCTGGATTTGAAGTGGAGCAGCTGGGACTTGAAGCAGCATCCATATGCAATCGGCACTACAGATGGCAGCTTAATCTGCTGCGCTACAGTGCTTGCCCCATCAGACTCTCTTACAGACAACTGGGTTGCTCAGATCGCTGGCATGCAATCTCCCAGCCACTGAGTGAGGAGCAGAAACTCCAGGACCAGTGCTAGTGCTGGGATGGGTAGGGTGCGTGCATGCACACACACACACACAAACACACAATTCTGTACTTTGCAAGAGCCTGAAGCCATGGGTCAAGCTGGTGCTGAGTAGAGCAGGGCACACAGTTCCTAGCCACTGCCCACATGTGGGCCCAAAACTACAGAAGTTGCACTGGTGCTGCAAACAGGCCAAGCACATGCACAGTCCTGAGCACAATCCAAGAACATGCACAGTTCTGAGCAGTGGTGGGCAGATGCCACAGGTGGCAGCAGGAGAGACTTTGGGGGTGATGGTGGTGTGCCCCTACTTCTGGGATTGTTGGGAAGGATCCCCTTGCTACTGTGTACTCATTGTCTCTTGCAGTGCAGAACAATGCATGAGTTATGGTGCTAAGTTCACCTTTGTTAGGTCTAGTTGGATTTGTGAGGTTGTAGTCTCTTTTTAAATTTTTATTGATCTTTATTTTATTTGAAAGCAGGGAGAAAGAAAAATAGATATTGTATCCACTAGTTTATTCCCTGAATGCCTGTAAAATCCAGAACTAAGCCAGGCTGAACCTGGAACTCAATCTAAGTCTCCCACATGGGTACAGGGACTCAAGTATTTGAACCATCAGCTGCTGCCTCCCAGATGTACATTAGGAGGAAGCTTGACGAGAAGTAAAAAAGCTGGGACTGGAACCAGGCACTATGATAATGGATATAGGCATCCCAAGTGGCACCTTATCTGTTGTACCAAAAGCACTCCCCAGGTGCACTTTTTTTTTGATAGAGTGGTGGAATGTCTGTGGTACCCAAGGGAAGGGGATAGGCAAGGGTCTCTGTTCTTTAGGGCAGTGTAGATTCCAACAGTGACTCCATTCTCCAGATGTCACCACACTGCCAAAGCTTGTATCCTGGGGATTGTGAGGGATATAACATGAGTTCCTTCTTGGAATCAAAGCAACTGAGAAATCCCCAGGTACCTCTCCTTACTAGGTTCCTAGTCTGTGGTGCCTGTGGATTCCTCTTGTAGCTAAGATTGCCACTGAATTGATATGCAGATGGACTCTGCAGCAGTTCGCCCATTTACTCTTCCTCCTGGAGTCTCAGTTGCTGGTGGACTTTGTTCTATGTTGCCATCTCAGGTCTGTGTTTGCTAATGGTTCTAGTAATTTCCCTACTGGGTCCTAGTGTTCTTCCTCAAGCACTCACTTTGAAATACAACTGTTTCATTTTGGAAAGGAAGGTCTGTTATCTCTTCTTGAAATGAATTATCCATTTGTAAACTGTTCATTTTGGGGGGAGGGCATTGTGCTTAATATATTTTTCATAAAGCACCAGTGATTTCACCATTCTTCCACCAAAGCTTCACCAAAATTTGATGTTTAGTTTTCACTCAGTTTGAGAATTTGTGTTGCTCTGATAGAAGCTGTTTTCAAACTGACATCCTTATTAGTGTTTCAAACTAGATCCTGTTTAGACAAGTTATAACAAGGTAGTATCTTTTGGTGTGAAAAGACTTTGAAATCTATGCATGATTTTTTCATAATGCTCATTTTCCATGAACTTTTTAAAGACCCCCCCATACAATATTAATGCTATATAAACAGATGTTGAACTGTATTGCTCAGGGAACAATGACAAGAAAAAATTTCTGTACATGATGAATACAGATGCAATTTTTTTCAAATATTTTTTATCTGCAGCTGGTTAAATCTATGGATTCAGAGTGCACAGAAAGAGAGCTGACTGCATGTCTCCTGAGTTATTGTAAAAGAAGTATAATAAAGTCTTCTAATGCTCATTGAGTTTACTGGCCTTATCAGGTGCTCTTTCACCCAGAAAAAGCAGGGTCTATATATAAAGTAGACTGCAAACAGTTCAATTACAGTGTCAACTGAGAAAAAATGCCTTGTATACATTCAATGTATGGTGCTGTTTTCCCCTTAGTTACAACACAAGTCCAGGAAACTAGGGGTGTAAATAGGAATAGACTCTTTATTATATCTAATAACCCAAAAGAATTATTTTTGTTCCAGTTACTGAGGATTTTTTAATGTTTATTTACTTATTTATTTCCATCTACATGAAAGGCAGAGTTAGACAGCAAGAGTGAGGGAAAGAGAATCTACCATCTGCTGGTTCATTCCCCAAATGCCCACAACATCCAGGGCTGGGCCAGGCAAAATATCAGAAGTCCAGAACTCCATCTGGGTTTCCTACATGAGTGGCAGGGACCCAAGCACTTGAGCTCTCCTCTTCTGCCTCCAAGGATACTTCGTCAGGAAGCTCAGAAGCAGAGGTGCTGGGACTCAAATCGTCACTCTGAAATGAGTTGTATGTGTCCCAAGTAGTGCATCACCCACTGTGCTATAACACCCACTCCCCAGTTACTGGGTTTTGATGTTCTAGTGACTAAGAAAAATGCTTTCACCAGAGAACATAGGTATGGTCTCAATAGTGGAAGCTGAGATTGCTACTTGGCCCTATTGAGCTTCTTATGTGATTGAACCAACAACCATAAAAGGAGGGTCACTGTATTGAGAAGATTGTTTATTATGATTATCAGGGAAAACAGGTTTTCTGTTGTACCATAGAGCTAACAAGGACTATGTTAAAAACTAGGGTACTTCCTAGGGTATAGCTTTGTTTGCCTACACTTAGTAGTCCTAAACAATGAAAAATTGCATCATAGCAATAAAAGTCAGACATCAAAGACTCAGATCCTTTACAGGTTAAAGCTGGACAACCCACCAGTAAGGATTATCATCTAACTGACATGTTAGGAAAGGATAAGGCCATATGAGATATATGGTAGAAGAAAGTAGCTATGATATAATATCCAATTTGGTCAGCTATGGAAATGAGGTCTAACATAGCTACATTTTTGTTAACTAATAACTTTTCATATTATGTTAGATGAACTTGCTGTTGGCTGATTTTTTACATTTTAGGTGACAGTATGATGTATTTTTGTTTGGTAGGAAGTTAGAAATTAAGCCTATATGTGTGCAAGAAAGACCTGAAGACCAGCACCTACTGGGAAAGCTCCAGAAGCCCAGCATTTTGCACTTCAAAGTCCTGCACAGACCCTGATAACCACCCAAGTGGTCCCAGTCCTTTCCCCAAGGAAAGCTCCCAGGAGAATTCTCTCTTCAGGGTTACCTGACCTGATAACATGGGGCAATAAAATCTTCACTGAAGCCCTAAGAGAAGCCCCTCTACTGTGTCCTGGCACCAGCAAACCTGGGGAGGACTTTGCTAATTTTCACCCAACAAACCCTTCCACTAGGACTCCCCATCCTTTATCCTGGAGGAGAGGAGGAGGTAAAGAAACTCCCTTAAAAACCTAGGGAGTACAAACAGACTGCTCTCTCAGTTCTCTGCTCTTTGCTGAGTCACCCCCATGGTATGCCCAGGTGTATTCTCTCCATTCAACTAAGTAACTTTACTCTCCCCCAGTCTGAGTGACTGGGCACTCTCTATCTGTCCCTTCCATTCTGATGGATGTCCTATCCCCAATAAAACCTTATCACTTTGCTCTCTGTCTCATGCCTCAATTCTTTCTTGCATGAAGACAAGAACCCCTTGGCTTCCAAGGCCTTTTCTCTGGTGACATTTCTATCATTCTGCTATGATACAGTAATTGATGAGAATTCATGTACTCCTTTATTGGGAAATTGATGGTTTTTACCCTAATGAAATCCAAGAGTAGATGTTATAAATTAAAAAAGTGGACTGTATGAGATGACTTCTATTTGTTCCTTCCCAGATCCATTTTCCACTATTCTCCAACCTTTTTTTAGAACGCTTTTATTTAATGAATACAAATTTCATAGGTATAACTTCAGGAATATAATGGTTCTTCCCCCCATATCATCCGCCCTCCCACCTCCACTCCCATCCCACCTCCTACTCCTTCCCCCATCTCATTCTTCATTAAGATTAATTTTTAATTAACTTTATATACAGAAGATCAACTTTATATTAAGTAAAGATTTCAACAATTTGTACCCACATCAGAGCACTCAGTCAAAAGCTGACTTATATGGAGACTATCGATGGTTTCTGTTGGTTTGGGCCAGTGGAGAGCCTTAGCAGTCAACTTGAGAGAAGGCAGAGGTGCTTCTCTCCCTAAAATGTTACCTTGGGCTCTTTTCCTCAAAGGTCACTCACAGTTCCTCTCAAGGTAACCAATTCTCTACAACATTCTCTCTCTTTTCTGCCATGGTATCAAGCGAACAGTTATGCTATCTTGGCCACTACTATCTCTATGTTCCTGCATGTATATGAACTCTTCTTGATTATCTTATCTCAAGTGTGCCATCTTTGTTTCCTGTGGTGACCAGCTTGATTCTATATACTTTTTGCTATCATAACACTGCAAAATAGACATTTATTTTAAATTCCATAGGATATATTTTTAGAAGTAAAATTGATGGCCCAAAGACAGTGAATAATTTAAGTATCTTAATACAGATTCCAATATTGTCCTCCAGTAAATTTGTAATGATTTATATCAATCCTATATGAGGCAGCTTAATTCATTTAATTTTAGTTAAATATTGATTTTAATATTTTAGAATTCATAAATTTATGGCTGAAGTAATTTGTTGGTTTAATGTGCATATCTTATTAAGCTTAATACTATCATATTCATATTTTTCCACTTTTTTGTAAATTGTCTATTCAATCCTTTGACTTTTTATTTTTCTGAGATTTCATCTTTATATTTTATTAAAATATTTGCCCCTATTCAGTATTTATTTTTGATGAGGAAAAGAACAAAAGAAAATGAAATAAAGTACACTTTCTTTTCATTCGGATGGACTGAATGAGATATTTTCCAGAGTTATTTTTAGGAAAAATTTTATTCTCTTCTTGAATAGTACACAATGATTATCATTAACATCACTAGGAGCTGCATGAATAAGTTATCAGCAGAAAAAAAAAACCTCTTTGAGTGGATATCACAACTTACAATATAGTGTTATTTAAAATACTAGGCTTTTAAATGCAGTACTTTTTCACAGGAAGTGTCATTACTCTCAATTTCTTTTCCTGAGGCTACATAACTCTTTGTTTTTATAAAGAGAAAAAAAATATCTAAGCAACCAATAATAAAAAGGAAAGGCTACTCCTTGGTAAAGACAAATTTGCAATCATGTGTGATAGAAAGTGGAAATAGGCAAAGTCATAAAGTAATAGCTTATTTACATACTATTTCCATAAAGTTTCTTCCCCCTTAGGATATTCTTTTTTAAAAAAAATAATGGTTTCACTATACAACTACATAGGAAATTTAAAGCAATGATAACTCATTAGCCCCATTTTAAAACAATAATAAACACTAACACATCGTTGTTCAGTCTCCATCAGGACAGAATATTTACTTCCAGACTATTATAGACCATTGAAAATAAGTTTATGCTGCTCCCTGCATTCAAATGCTATTTGGGAATTACTGTACCTTCCACAATAAGCACATCCTGAGGTCGGTGTTGTGGTGCAGTGGATTAAGTTGCCACCTGCAACACTGGCATCCCATTTGAGCGTTGGTCTCTGCTTCCAACTCAGTTCCCTAATGATGCTTGGGAAAGTGGCAAAAGACGACCTCATTGGAGTTCCTGGCTCCTGGCTTCAGATTGTCCCAACCCCAGATGTTGTGGCCATTTGGGGAGTGAACCAATAAATGAAAGATCTATCTCTAACTCTGCCTTTCAAATAAATAAATAAATATTTTATTAAAAAAATACTCTTAACTAGTACTCCAACAGTATTTTTTTTCACTTTGTGTTGCTATATGGGGGCAAACTGTTGAAATCTTTACCTAATATATACTAAACTGATCTTCTGTATATAAAGAGAATTGAAAATGAATCTTGATGTGATTGGAAGGGGAGAGGGAGTGGGAAAGGGGAGGGTTGTGGGTGGGAGGGAAGTTTTGGGAGGGGGGAAGCCATTGTAACCCATAAGCTGTTCTTTGGAAATTTATATTCATTAAATAAAAGTTTAATAATAAAAAAAAGAAAAAAATAAAATCTGCCAATGAAGAAAAAAATACTCTTAAAAAAACAGCAACATATCACTATTTTCCTGAAGAATAAATTGGAAACATCTTCAAATCAGCCCCCATTTCTCCATTATTATTACTATTCCCAAACATTTTAGTCCAAGGTCTCCTCCCTTCTTATCAGAACTGTTATAATGGCTGCTCAAACTGACCTCACTTTTTTTTTTTTTTTGACAGACAGAGTGGACAGTGAGAGAGAGAGACAAAGAGAAAGGTCTTCCTTTTGCCGTTGGTTCACCCTCCAATGGCCGCCGCGGTAGCGCGCTGCAGCCGGCGCGCTGTGGCCGGCGCACAGCGCTGATCCGATGGCAGGAGCCAGGTGCTTATCCTGGTCTCCCATGGGCTGCAGGGCCCAAGGACCTGGGCCATCCTCCACTGCACTCCCTGGCCACAGCAGAGAGCTGGCCTGGAAGAGGGGCAACCGGGACAGAATCCGGTGCCCCGACCAGGACTAGAACCCGGTGTGCCGGCGCCGCATGGTGGAGGATTAGCCTGTTGAGTTGTGGTGCCGGCCCAAACTGGCCTCACTTTGAGTCTCACTTTTCTCCAATTCTCCCTCCAGGATACTGTCAGATCAATTTTCTAAAATGCACAACTGGCCCTCCTCACTCCCCTGAACAGAATCCTTCATTAGCTCTCCATTGTCTATAAAATAACATCCAACATCCTTAAGCATGCAGTGCAGCACCCTTCAGGTTCCAGCCTGCAGTTTCACAGGTTTGTCTTTCCCTTCATACCAATTCGTTAGTCCTACGGAAACTTAGCCTGTGACTACACATTTTTTTTCCTTCTATTCTGTCTACCTCGTTAATCCCTCTCTCAAAACTCATTCCAAATGTCACTTTTCAGCAAAGCCTTTCCTAAATTGCTGCATTATAAATAACAACATTCTCCCCCAGGCATTCATAGTCCACTGACTCTATTTCAATCTCAGCCCCTGTACTGCTTCACTATACTTTATGCTTATGTTCTAGGCTCCTCTTTGATGGCTGAGTAAATATCCATGTGCATATTATCTAATATAGCACATGACATACAGGAGGCCTTAAAAACATCTTTGCTGAACTGCATGAATGAAGAACTAAACAAATATTCATGGGAGAAATGGTATCATGTTTGTTTTTTTTTTCAGAATCTAGTGTAAGCTGTAGCATTGGCTTCAAGTTGCTAATGTATAACTAAGTAAGTAAAAATGGCATATGCATATAAAAATAAAAAAGCAAAGGTATGAGTCAGCATCCCAATTGAAAAAATGACATATGCCAATTAAGATAATTGAGGGAGTGGCATTCTGGCATAGTGGGTTAAGCTGCTGAAGCACTGGCATCCCATATGGGCACCGGGTTGAGTCCCAGCTGTTCCACTTCAAATACAGCTCCCTGCTAATGTGCCTAGGAAAGCAACAGAAGATGGCTCAAGTGCTCGGGCCCCTGCACCCATGTGAGAGACCCAGAAGAAGCTCTTGGCTTCAGATCAGCCCAGGTCTTGTTGTTGCAGCCATTTGAGGAGTCAAGCAGCAGATGGAAGACATTCATTTTCTCTCTCTCTTTCTCTCTCTCTCTACTTCCCTCCCTCCCTCCCTTCCCTGCCTCTCCTTCTGTTTTCAATTCTAACTTTCAAATAAATAAATAAATAAATATTTTTAAAAAGATAATTTGAGTTTTAATTTACAAAGGATCTGACAATAAAGGGTTGGACAGGATTAGGGGAAACTACAAGGAGTATTGCAGAAACCTATTGATGCTCTTCTATTCCTATGCCTGAAGGGATGAAGAGATAAAGGGGAAATGAAGTTATTCAAACCTGGAAGGAGAAAAAACTACATGCAAGAATCTTGAACAATAAAAGGACAACCTATAGGCAAGGGACACAGCCAATCCTAGGTAAACTCAAAAGGGAGAGTTCAGGCAAATAATTTCATTCTTCTCTCCTCTTTTAATATGTTGTCAACGTTCCACATCTGTTTGAAAAACAGAGAGCACAGGAGCCCTGTGGCATATTCTATATAGGTCAGCTCTCAGGAACACAAAGCAAGGTAGATACCATGGTTTGAATCAGGTTTGTTCCCTATGAAACTCTGGTGGAAATGTAATCCCCATTATGAGATATTAAGAAGCAGGACCTTTAAAAGATGACTGGGGCTCTGCCCTCATGCATGGGTTAACCATTCATGTGATTAATGGATTATTGTGTTATCTTGAGAGTGGGTTTTTTAGAAAAGCCAGTTTGGCTAGGTCTCTCACATGTTCCCTATCTTTTGTCACCTTCATACTCTTCCAGCAAGAAGGTCATCACCAGATGCAGTCCCTCAACCTTGGGCCAGAATCATGAACCATAATAAATCTCTTTTCTTATAACTTACCCAGTCTGTGATACTGTGCTGTCAGCAACAGAAAATGAGCCAGAGCAGTGGAAAAGGGAAGAAAGTAGATGTTAACCAGTGCTTGCTTTGCAGCACATATACTAAAATTGGAAGATAACCAACATAGCAAATGTCTAACTCTTACTTGAATTACCCAGAAGGCCAGCAGATCAGTTACTACATAGCAGGTACTCGACAAGAGCTTGAGGACAATTTGATAGCAAACATGACTGAAAACCATTCAGTGGCAGCAATAAAGGGGTGCCACCCATATCAATCCTCAAGAAATAACTTGTACTTTAGCTGAGAAAGTTCAGTTTGCTGACAACATCTATCTATAGGGCTTCAGGTTTTCTGCAGTATTTAAATCAAATTCACATTCTTTCCAGGCATCTCCCAGCTAATAACTGACCATGGAGGGGATACCAGAAGCTGGTCCTTTCTGCCTAATTCAGGACTGTAATGAACAATCTGTCTAAAAAGTTCTTTCCTGGGTTGGTCAAAATTTTGCCACATATGCTTCATGGTCTGCGGCTCTTTCTGTCCAATTCTGCTCCATGCCCTTTTATCTCTAAGGTATTATCTCCCAATAAACCACTCACACTCTTAACTCTACCTGACCATCTGTTTAGCATACAGCTGGAACTGATATACATAGATACATACTAAATGAGTGATCAAGAAAATAAATGTTTCTTTAGGAAAAGATACCAAGTGGCCAGTATCAAGGATTAGAATTATGAAATGGAACTTAACATATGGGAAAGAAGAAAAATAACAATAACAAAGTCAAAACATCTGCCCTTCAATCCACATCAGACTGTTCACCATCCCTCTGTACACGTGCTGAGGACCAAACGAGAGTGTGCAATTTCTGAGCCAGTTAACAAAGGCTGCTACCATGCATTACTTCACGCTCATTTTCAACCCCTTCCCTAGTATACTTTCAAGAGAGATTGCACAAGTTCAACACTCATTTTACCAGTCTCACTTCTGCTAAGGGTTAGCCAGGTGATATAAATTAATATAATCAACTAATTATGGAGCTTTTATTCTTTCCTGATAAAAGGGATAAATGTAGATGAGCAGGCATCTTGAGACCAGAAAGAATTTAACATACTAGGTGTGACAAAGTAGAAAGGCATTTTGAAAAAACAAAACTGTGTTCTTGAGATGTTGCTCTAAACCTGGATTGCCCAACTCTGGAATGTCTCCCATCAGAGTTGTGGTTATGTGAAAATCTATACTGTACTCTGTCATTTGCTATGATCTGTACAGGACAACGTGATTTTTTACTATTTAAGTATTTAAAATAGATGCTCAGCTATCCCACACCCCCAAGTCTTTTTTTTTTTAATTTTTTAAAAATTTTTTTGACAGACAGAGTGGATAGTGAGAGAGAGAAACAGAGAGAAAGGTCTTCCTTTGCTGTTGGTTCACCCTCCAATGGCCGCCGCGGCTAGCGCGCTGCAGCCGGCATACTGCACTGATCCGAAGGCAGGAGCCAGGTGCTTATCCTGGTCTCCCATGGGGTACAGGGCCCAAGCACTTGGGCCATCCTCCATTGCACTCCCTGGCCACAGCAGAGAGCTGGCCTGGAAGAGGGGCAACCGGGACAGAATCCAGTGCCCCGACCGGGATAGGCCAAGTCTTTTTTTTTTTTTTTTATGAGGTTCAGGTTCCCCTGAAGAAATCTGTCCGTTGAGACCACTATAACTTTTCTGATATTCTGGATGATTTCTAAAGGAAACCAAAATGGAAGAAAATACAGTGGAATCTCTGCCATAAAGTACATATGAATGTTTTACAATGGCATGACTGAAGCACACTTCATGGTAGGGACAAGTTGTGGGAAGAAACAGGATTTCTAGGTACATAGCAGGGTTGTGCCTGATCATCCCTCCATATTATGCATTCTAAGAAGCAAATGGCTGTGATACGAAGGAGAAAACAGTGGTTTCAGAGGCAAACAGTTATGCTGATGAAGCGCTCTGAAAGAGATTATAAGAAAAGGAGGGAAAGACTTCCACACTGGAAGCCAGATACCAAGGCAAAAACAAGAAGATGGTGATATTTTAAAAGCTAAGTTTCAAGGGCTGGTTCTGTGGCATAGAAGTTTAAGCATCCGCCTGCAGCTCCAGCAATACGTGTGGGTTCCGGTTCAAGTCCTGGCTTCCCCACTTTTGATCTAGCTCTCTGCTGATGGTCTGGGAGAGCAGTAGAACATGGCCCAAGTGCTTGGGTCCCTGTAACAGCATGGGAGACATGGAAGAAGCTCCTAGCTCCTGGCAGCATATCACCCCAGCTCTGGCCATTGCGGCCATTTGGGCAGTGAACCAGTGGATAGAAGACCTCCCTCTCGATCTCCCTCTCTCTGTAACTCTGCCTCTCATGTAAATAAAAAATCTTTAAAAAGATTGGTTTCAGTTCTGATAAATAAAAAAGCTTAAAGGGCAAGCATTTGGCCTAGTGGTTAAGACACAGTTAGGATGCAGACATTCCATGTTGGAGTGCTCCGGTTTTGAACCCCAGATTCTAGTATCCCAATAACATGCTATGACTATCATAGTGATGATAAAACTTATCCCCTTGTGGTTCTGGTATTTAAGGGAAGAGCAATCTCTGGGACATATGTCCAGAGACTTCTCCATGAGAAAGATCTATTCCATATAAGCAGACTTTACCAGAACCTTGTTACTGAACTTTAGGAGAATCATCCCACTGACTCTCATCCTCTTTAGTCTGAAGGTATCACTTAAGGCACTGTGTAGCTAGAGAAGCAAAAATACCAAAGTGACATCAAAGTTCCATTAAAAGATTCAGATTAAATTCAATTATTATAGAACATTCCCGTCCCCACATCTTAACACCACACTAAATGTATTATAAAAGTAGCAAACAACTAAAAGAGCTGCAAAATACAGACTGTATCCGAGGACAAGTACTCAGGGAAGTCCAAAGTTAACAGGGTAGACAAAAATGATATAGAGGAATCTGAACTACAGCAAACATTAAAGTCCAATTCCTAGCAATATGAATAAAACTCCTCAGTTCCTATTAGCAGATTGAGTATGTACAGCTTTCAACCAAAATTACAAAGCATGATAAATGTCAACACAAAACATTTTAAAGAGACAAAAGTATCAAGAAAGCAGACTGAGATACAACAGATGTTGGAATTATCAGGAAGTTAAAAAAACGAGGATTAATATAATAAATACTCTAACACTAAAAGTAGCTAACATGTAAGAGCAGATGGATATTGCAGAGATGTGGGAACTCTAAGAAAAACTCAAAAGGATATGTCTGAAATACAAAATATTGCAACAGAAATCAAAGTGCCTTTGGTGGGCTCATCAATGGACTCAACACAGCTGCAAGAAGTCAGGAAGCTTGAATATAGGTCAGTAGAAATTTCTCACGTAAAAATGCAAAGAAAAAAAGGGAAAAAAACAAATATCTCAAAACTGTAGGAAAATATCAACAGGAGTAACATAAGCATAACTGCAATATCACTGGGGGAAAAAAGAGAACAAATTTAGATAAAATATTTGATAATGACTGAGAATTTCCAAAATTAATGACAAACACAAGTCAGAGATCCAGGAAATTCAGAGGGCACCGAATCAAACAAATACAAGAAAAACCTGCACCTACGAGTATCATATTCAAACAGCAAACAACCAATGAAACAGAAAATCTTAAAAGATGTAGGGGGCGGCTTACCTATAGAGGAATAAAGATAAAAATTACAGTGAAATTTTGTAAAATATTGTGAAAAAAATCAAAGTAGAACTCTATCTCCAGTGAAATTACTCTTAAAAAAGTGAAGGAGAGGAAGCAGGAACTGTAGTGCACTCAGTTAACCCACCTCTTCAAACACTCCAATCTCATATCAGAGCGCTCCAGCTTTCTGCTAATGTGCCTAGGAAGGCAGCAGACGAGGGTCCAAGTAACTGGGAGGCCTGGATGGGGTTCTGAGCCACTGGCTTTGGCCTGGACCAGACCTGGTTGTTGTGGATGTTTGGTGGGTGGAACAGCAGACAGAAGATCTCTGTCTTTCCCTGTCTTTCAAATAAATAAACTAATCTATTTTAAAAATGAAGGAGAAATAAAGATTTTGCCAGAAAAACAAAAATTGAGGGGATTCATCACCAGTAGACCTGTCCTGCAAGAAATGTTAAAAGATTTCTTCAGGAAGAAGGAAAATTATAGAAGAAATAAAGGTAAAATAAAGTCTTCTATTTTATTCATTGCTTAACTGACTTAAAATATAGTTATGTTTAAAGTAATAATAATTAACAACAAATTTGGTGATTATAGCACATGTATAAGTAAAATAAACAACAGCATGCCAAAAGAGAAAGGAGAGAGAAATTGGGGATACTCTGTTCTAAGATATGCATACTATAGTGTTATACAAATGCGGACTTAGTTTACTTAAAATTACATGTTGCAAACTTAAAGATAACCACTAAATTTTTAAGTATGATTCATATTTTGAGAGGAAATAAAATAATCAACTAAAACCAGAGAAAGCAGAAAAGAAAGCTCCAGGTAATGACTAGATATTAAGTAAAATATATGAGAAACTACATTAAATGTAGAGACTTTCATAGTATGCTTCATAGTGGATACAAAAACGAACCCTAACTATGTGCTGTCTATGAAAGTCCACTTTATATAAGACTCTGACTATTTAAAAGCAAAGAGATGGAGAAAAATGTGCTATGTTAATACTAATGAAAAGAAGGCTAGAATACCAATATTAATATCAGGGTCCAGTGCTATGGCATAGCAGGTAAAGCCGCCACCTGCAGTGCTGGCATCCGATATGGGTGCCAGTTTGAGTTCTGGATGCTCCACTTCCAATTCAGCTCTCTGCTATGGCCTGGGAAAGCAGGAGAAGATGGCCCTGCACCCGTATTAGAGACCAAGAAGAAGCTGCTGGCTCCTGGCTTCGGATTGGCTCAGCTCTGGCTGTTGCAGCCATTTGGGGTGTGTGAATCAGTGGATGGAAGACTTTCTCTCTCTCTCTCTCTCTCTCTCTCTCTCTCTCTCTCTCTCTGCCTTTGCCTCTCTGTAACTCCACCTTTCAAATAAATAAATAAATCTTTAAAAAATATTAATTTCAGACAAAGTAGACTACAGAGAAAGGAAACTTATCAAGGATAAAGAGATGTACTAAATAACAAAAAAAGGTCAATTCTTTAACAAGACATAAAAATCTTAGACATGTACAAACCTAACAACAGAGAGCCAAAACACATGAGAGGGAGGAGATGTACAGTTTGGCACGTGCTCACTCGGACTTTCTCCTAATGGTAGAGCTAGAAACGTGCCAGGGGATTCCAATTCAATCCCATTAAGGTGGCATGTGCCAATGCCATCTTACTTATTAAAGTGATCAGTTTAAGTTCATAATTGATCAAAAAGATAGGATTAAGAGTCAAAGGGATTACATAAATAAGACCAGTGCCTGCAAATTATTATTGATAGAATTAAAAAGGAGAGAATGATCCTACATGGGAAGCAGGATACACAGCAGACTCATAAAATGGCAGATGCCCTACACAGCACTCTGGCCTCAGAATCAGCCCTTAAGGCATTCGGATCTGGCTGAAGAGCCCATGAGAGTATTTTAGGCATGGAAAGCCAAGACACTCTGGCAAAAAAAAAAATAGACCTAAATGAAAGATCTCTGTGAGTGAGATCCAGCGGATCCTTTCTCTGAAGGGAAGGGAGAACTTCCACTTTGACTATGGCTTTGTCTAAATAAGGTTGGAGTTTCTGAACTCAAGAGGCTTCTATAGCCTTGGCAGCTCATGACAAGAGCCTCGGGTGATTACTGACATCATAAATAAGAGTGTCAATTATTAAATCAACAACGGAAGTCACTGTGTACTTACTTCCCACGTAGGATCTCTGTCCTTAATGTGTGGTGCTATGCAAATTAACGGTAAAAGTACTACTCAAACAGTACTGTATACTTTGTGTGTCTGTGTGGGTGCTGTCTGTTGAAATCTTTACTTAGTATATACTAAGTTGATCTTCTGTATATAAAGATAATTGAAAATGAATCTTAATGAAGAATGGGATGGAAGAGGGAGTGGGAGATGGGATGGTTGTGGGTGGGAGGGAGATTATGCGGGGAAAAGCTGCTATAATTTCAAAGTTGTACTTTGGAAATTTATATTTATTAAATAAAAGTTAAAAAAATGATTAGAGTGAAAGCAAAAATTAGACAGATTCAGTATTACAGTTGGAGACTTCAAAACTGTGTCAGTAAAGTGATAGGTAAAGTAGGCAGAAAATCAATTAGGATATAGCTGACTTGAACACCACTATCAGTCAATTTGATCTAATTGACATTAATAGAATACCCTATCCAACACTAGCAGAATATACATTCTTCTCAAATTTGCATGGAACATTCACTACCAACGTAGAGCTTATTCAGGACCATAAAATATTAACATATTTATTTTTTAAATGTCCTTTTTGATTAATAATTTAATATAATATTCTTTTTGTATTTATTTGAGATACATACACACACAAACACAGTCCATTCTCTTGTTCACTCCACACATGTCTCAATGGCCAGGAACTAGGAGTTTAGTCCAGGTCTCCCAGGTGGGTGGTGGGGACCCAACTAGTTAAGCTATCACCTATTGCTTCCCATGAGTCTGTATTAGTACAAGCTTGAACTGGGAGCCAGAGTTTTGAATCAAACCCAAGTACTTCAAAATAGGATCTTAACTAGTATCATAATTGCTAGGTTAAATGTCCATTCCTTATCCTGACAAATTTAAAGAGCAGAAATCATAAAAGTGTGTTCCCTGACCACAGTGAAATTTAAAATAGAAAACAGTAACAGAAAAATGCTTGCAAAATCTCAACATATATTTATATATTAAGCAGTGTACCTGCAATAACAGATGGGTCAGAAAAGAAGCTTAAGGTCACATCATTTTGAATTAAGTGAAAATGAAAACACAACTTATCAAAATATGTGAGATGCAGTGAAAGCAGAGCTTTGGGGGAAATTTATAGCATTAAATGCATATATAAAAGATATATCTAAAATTAATAAGCTAGGCCTAAATCTTAGGTAATGAGAGAAAGAACAGTATAAGTCTAAAGCAAGCTGTAAAAAAAAAAATAAATAATAGAAACCTGTGAAATTGAAAACAATAGAGAAATCAGTGAGACAAAAAGCTGGTTGTTAGCAAGGTTTCATAAAATTAATAAATCCCTAGCCAAGTTAGACTTAGGGGTGAGAGGGTAAGTGAATATGAGAGAGGGAAATAATTACCTATATCAGAAATGAAAGAGGACTCATCACTATTGTTTGCATTGACACTAAAATGATAATAAAGGAATACTAAAAGTAGCTCTACATGCATGTAATTTTGATAACTAGATGAAATGCACTAATTTCATGAAATACACAAACTACCAAAAGTCATAAAGGGTGAAATAGTTAACTTAAATAGTTCTGTATTTATTAAATACGTTGAATTAATATTTGACGCATTTCTTAAAAAAGAAAGTAAAAGGCTCAGATTATTTCAGTGGTGAAATGTACTAAACAGTTAAAGAAGAAATTATACTGATTTATCACAATCTCTTCCAGAAAATATAAACAAGAAAACAATTCACTCATTCCAAAATACCGGGGTTCTCCTGTTCAACTCTCTTAAATCTCCTCCCAAGCCCCTGGGAATTACTGATGTTTATACTGCCTCTATAGTCTTGCTCTTTCCAGAGAATTTGATACGATAAAGGTGGAAAAAAGACATTAAACATTCATCAAAACACACAGAAGTTTACACCACAAAGAGTAATATATTCAAATATTTAAAAACATTTAAGAGGTTGAGATATACCCAGAACAAAAAACAGAATGGGACAAAAGAATTTAAATGTATTACATATGTTCAAAACTACCTCACTGAAGGAAGTGGGTGAAGAGGTTCTGACCTAAGTTACCTTGGTAACAAATGGGGTTTGTAAGGCAAAAAGTACTTAACCACTGTGCTTTAACAGCAAAAATCGTTCCTGTGGGGGTATGGATTAACAATCTGAAAAAAGGGATTGGCACGGTGGCGTAGTGGGTAAAGCCGCCACCTGAAGTGCCAGCATCCCATGTGGGCAGTGGTTAGAGTGCCTGCTGATGGCCTAGGCAAGTGGTGGAAGATAGGCCAAGTCCTTGGGCCCCTGCACTCATGTGGGAGACCAGGAAGAAGCTTCTGGCTCCGGGCTTCAGATCAGCTCAGTTTTGGCCATTGCAGCCATTTGGAGAGTGAACCAGTAAATATAAGACTTCTCTTGACCTCTCTCTGTGCCTCTGCCTCTCTGTAACTCTAACTTTCAAATAAATAAATTTCATTAAAAAAAAAACTTCTGAAAACAATAAACATGTATATGGGAACTGAACAATTAACTAAATGGATGGCTGAAGAGGGTGCAAAATCTCACTTAGTGTGAGGGGGTCACAGGTAAACAATGGAAGGAGGCTAGAATAATCCATTTCATAGTGGCTTATAGTTGAAGACATTAGTATGAATCCAATTTTCATTTAATATAGACACAGATTTTTATATACAGAAATATTTATAATTTTATGTGTTTAATACTATACTGACATCATATTTTTGTAACGGAGGAAGCAATGCAGAATTCACAGAAACTCTCTGTACTATCTCCAAAATAATTCTATAAATCTAAATCTGCTCTAAAATAAAAATTTTATTTAAAAAGTATTAATTGCAACTTGAGGAATACCTTCACACATCACAAGAATGCCAATTAGTGGATCATGTGACAGAGAAAATTAATAATTTTCCCACCCTTCCATAAATACACAAATAGTAACTATGACATGATGTTGAGTATTCACCCCAGAGATGCTTGATGGAATGGTGAAAACCATCCTGTACTGTAAATCAGAAAACAGGGATGTAGTTCCTAATTCGGTCACTTGCCAGCTGTGAGACCTTGTGAAATCACTCCTTGCTATGGTGTCAATATGATTTGACTCCCAAACTCATGCACAACTTTAAACCCTGAAGTCATACTTTAATGGCATGGTGTTTGGTGGGGTCTACTGGGAGGCTCATAAAAGCCTGAGATGGGCCCAGTAATACTCTCTGCTTCCAGGATCACTGTATGATTCTTCCTCCACCTGTATTCCATGCTCCAATTACTGACATCCTCATCAGTGGTGAAACCAATGGTGCAACCCAATATTATACTTGAACCTCCAAAATTGTAAGCTAAATAAACCTTTCCTCTTTATAAAGTTAGCTTCCCAAAATGATGGACAAAAAAACTTATGATTATCTCAACACATGCAGAGAAAGAATTTGATAAAATGTGACAAAAACTTTAAGTAAGAATTTTGATATAGACAAAACATACCTCAATACAATTAAGGTAATATATGACAAACCCACAGTTAGCGTCATATTGTATGGGGAAAAGCTGAAAGCATTTCTACTAAGATCTGAAAACATACATGGTTGCCCATTTTCACATTATCCCACTATTATTCAATATAGTTATGGAAATTTTAGCCACAGCCATTAAACAAGAAATCAAAGGAATACAAATGAAAATAAGTGATTCAAATTGTTCCTGTTTACAGATAACAAGATTCTTTTCAACTGGGAACCAAAAGACTCCACTAACAGACTATTAGAACTCACAGGAGAATTTGGCAAAGTTGCAGGATATAAAATCAACACACAAAAAACAACAGCATTCTTTAAGTTTTTTTTTTAATTTATTTGAAACACAGAGACATACAGAGAGAGAGACAGACAGACAGACAGAAAGAAAGATCTTCCATCCTTTGGCTCACTCCTCAAATGGCTGCAATGGCCAGAGCTGGGCCAGGCTGAAGCCAGGAGCTCAGAGATTGTTCTGGGTCTCCCAACATGAGTGTAGGGGCCCAAGCACTGGGGCCATCCTGCACTGCTTTTCCAGGTACATCATAGGGAGCCAGATTGAAAGTGGAGCAGCCAGGCCTTGAACCTGCGTCTAGGTGGGATGCCAGCATCACAGGTAGCAGATTTTATCCACTATGGCACAATGCCAGCCCCCAATAGCATTATTATAAACTGACAGTGTTCTGGATGAGAAAGAACTTACATCATTCCAATTCACACTACCCATAAAATATTGAACTACCTTGGGAAAAATTTAACAAGGATGTAAAAAATTTCTAAAATGAAAATTTTAAAATATTAATTAAAGAAATATAATATACTCAGAAAAATAGAAAAATTTTCCATGTTCATAGGTTGGAAGAATATCATCAAAATGTCTACATTATCCAAAGTAACTTACAGCTTCAATGTGATCCCAATCAAAATACCAAGTATGTTCTTCACTTATCTAGAAAAAATAATCCTAAAATTTGTATGGAAACACAAAAGACCCCAAACAGCAAAAATAATATCAAACAAAGAAAAAAAAAAACCTGGAGGCATCACAATATCAGATTTCAAGACACACTACAGGGCTATTATAATCAAAACATCATTGTACAGGCATAAAATTAGACATGTAGATCAATGGAACAGAATAGAACCCCCAGAAAATAATCTACATATCTACAACCAATTATTCTTTGACAAATGAGCTAAAATCAATCTTTGAAGAAAGGACAGTCTCTTCAACAAATGGTGTTGGGAAAACTGGATTTCCACCTGCAGTAGTTTGGTATAAGGCACCTATTTTACACCCTATACAAAAATACCCTATATAAAAATCAACAATGGATCAAGCATCTAAAGTTAACATCTGAAACCATCCAATTACTAGAGGAAAATAGGGGAAATTATGTAAGACATTGGCCTAGGCAAAGACTTCTTAGATGAGACCCAAAAAAGCATGGGCAATAAAAGCAAAAATAGACAAATAGCATTACATCAAGCTGAACAATCTGAACAGCAAAGGAAACAACAAAGTGCAGAGGCAATGGACAGAATGGGATAAAATATTTGCAAACTATCATTTGATGAAGAGTTAATATCCAAAATATATAAGGAGCGCAAGAAATTTAATAACAAAACAAACAATCCAGTTAAGAAATGGGAAAAGCATATGAACAAGCATTTTTCAAAGGATGAAATACAAATGGCCAACAGACAAATGAAAAAATGCTCAGTATTACTAGCCATCAGGGAAATGCAAATCAAAACCACAATCAGGTACTACTTCACCTCAGTTTGAATAGCTAGTGTCAGGGCCAACGCTGTGGTGCAGTGGGTTAATGCCCTGGCCTGAAGCACCAGCATCCCATATGGGCACCAGTTCAAGTCCCGGCTGCTCCACTTCCAATCCAGCTCTTTGCTATGGCTTAGGAAAGCAGTAGAGGATGGTCCAAGTGCTTGGGCCCCTGCACCCACGTGGGAGACCGGGAAGAAGCTCCTGGCTTCGGATCAGCGCAGCTCCAGCCGTTGCGGCCATCTGGGGAGTGAACCATCAGATAGAAGACCTCTCTCTCTCTCTGCCTCTCTTCTCTCTGTGTAACTCTGACTTTCAAATAAATAAACAAATCTTTTTAAAAAAAGAATAGCTAGTATCCAAAAATCAAAAATTAACAAATAATGGCATAGTTGTGGAGAAAATGGTACCCTAAAACACCACTGGTGGGAATGCATATTGGTACAGTATGGATAGTCCACAAAAAATTTAAAAATAGATCTACTATATGAACCAGCTATCCGACTCCTGGAAATATATCCAAAGGAAATTAAATCAGGATATGAAAGCATTACCTTCACTCCTTTGTTTATAGCATCTCAATTCAAAATAGCAAAGACAGGGAATTGATATATATGTCCACCTACTAATGATTGGATAAAGAAAATGTTATAGCTATACACACACACACACACACAAAATGAAATATTATTCAGCCAAAGAATGAAATACTGACATCTGCAACAAAATGGATACAATTAGAGATCATTATGCTAAGTGAAATAAGCCAGACATAAAGAAACAAATATCACATGTTTTCTCTTACTTGTAGTTGTTAATACAGAAATTATAAAAATGTGTGGATGTCATATTATTTGGTATACAGTTATAAATATTGCTTCACTGAATCATAACATGTAAATGACAATATAGTCTTCTTTTTCCATGTTTAAAAAAAAGAAATGAGGAGGGAATAGTGAGGACTCTTAGGATACTAGCAGTGTCTTGTACTTAATTAGGTGTTGGTTATGAGTGTGATAAGAGGATAAAAAACTCATTTATCTGTATACTTATGTGTATTTCTTGGTATATATACTGTATTTCAATAAAATGTTTAAAAATAAATAGTTTTCTCAGGTATTTCACAGTACTGATGCAAAGCTAATACATGCCTCTGCATGTTAGTAAGACCTAACAACCTTTAAAGCCTTTCTACCTCAGACATTCCATTGCTCTTTATCCACTAAATGGAAGATCAGATCTCACATGTCATATAGCTGACACCCCTTCTTCAGAATGGCTGTGTAACTGGGAATAAGCTTTTGGAGACCATCCCAGGCAATCATTTGGAGTCAAGAACACCCATGCAGTACAAGACAGGATCTAAGCTGTAAACACTGGGTTAAAGATCTGAGCCTTCCTAATCTCTTTATCATCTATATAGTAGTTACTATTGCTTCCCCAGCTAGATCCCCTTCACCAGGCTATGGTGTACACTCCATATCTGCCATCAGTGCTGGCTACTAATAGCCCATAGTTGACCCATCTTTGGAGAACTGTTGTAGGTTAACAGGGGCTTCTTGAGCACAAAGACCTAGGAGATTGTACAGATTCGTATCCTCGGAGTTGGCCCATTACTAATGACTAAGTGATACTGGGGTATTAAAGCCAGGTCCCTTTACCTCAAGGTGGGGCAACAGGGTATTCTTTTAATACTTATTTATTTAAAAGACAAAGTTATAGGGAGAGAGAAAGAGAGAGGTCCTCTAGCTGCTGGCTCACTACCCAACTGGCCACAATGGCCAGCACTGAGTACGGCCAAAGCTAGGAGCCTGAAATTCCATCTGAGTCTTCCACATGAGTGGTAGAGGCACAAGCACTTGGACTATCTTCTGCTGCTTTCTCAGGCACATTAGCAGGGAGCCAGACTGAATGCACTGCATCTTTGCCTGTGTTCTTTTCTTCCTTTTTATTTTTGCCTAAACCACATTTTTGCCTGACTTTTTCTTTGGCCCTTTCCCGATTTCTTTACTCTGGTAGAGGTTTCATCTAGGAATATTCCTCACTAAACCACTTGTAAAAACACCTCACCTGTCAGGCTCTGCTTCTTGGGACAGGCTAAACCATGGGGTGTTTATTCAGGAATGTCACTAGATTCAACCTTCATGGAGGGAAGTGAAAGGAGTCAAGATTGGGCAGAGGGGGAAGTCAAGCTGGGATATAGGATCAGCCACCACCTCTACTGACATGGCACAGTATGGTGGAGCAAGGGAGGATCTGTAGAGAATTTCCCAAGTTGGACTGAGATAGCCAGATCTTTATACTTCCATGTGGATTAGACATTTGGTAGAAGTCACCCAAGGAAGGAGCATGATATTGGCAATGCTGCCCTGAGCAGGTGAGGCAGACTCTGAAGAAGCTGACACCTGGAGGCTATTTGTCCTCAGCAGTTCCAAAAGCTGGGGCAACACACATTTCACTGAAGAGGGATCTGGTGAGAAGCTAGTTGTAGTGTCCATGACAGATGGGAAGTAGAAACAAAGGACAAGGAAATTACATTGCTGAAACTTTAATATAAACTAACAAAGTATCTTCTCACTCACCACAGGCTAATACAGTACTACTTTATAGCTAGTGGAACTTTCGATACTATCTCTTGAAAGGAAATGATGGGCCAACACTGTGGTGCAGTGGGTTAAAGTCCTGTCTTATGGAGCAGGCATCGCATATGGGCACTGGTTCGAGTCCCAGCTGCTCTACTTCTGATCCTGCTCTCTACTATGGCCTGAGAAAGCAGTAGAAGATGGCCCAAGTCCTTGGGCCCCTGTACCCATGTGGGAGACCTGGAAGAAGCTCCTGGCTCCTGGCTTCAGATCAGCACAGCTCCACCCATTGTGGCCAATTGGGGAATGAACCATCGGATGGAAGACCTCTCTCTATCTGCCTCTCCTTCTCTCTCTGTGTAACTCTGCCTTTCCAATAAATAAATAAACCTTTAAACAAATTCCAACATGAAACTTGCAATTATCTCAATACATGCAGAGAAAGCATTTGATAAAATATGACATCCTTTCATACCTGCTGTATTTCTGTGAGATGTGCTTCTGCCTTCACCCTCTTGAGAAAAGAGGTAAGTATGACTAAGGACTCCTAAACTTCCCCTTTGTCTTGAGATGGCCCTTCCAAATTTATCTACCTACAGGTAGAAGTCAGCAAACAATAACCAGTGGGCCAAACCTCATCTGCTGCTTGTTTTGTGAGAGTTAAGAAGAAAGAATAGTGTTTAACTTTTCAAGGACTAAAAAAATATATTTAGTATTTGGTGAGAGCCCCATTGATTGAGTCACATCATGGCAGAGAAATGGGGGAGGGAACTGGCCACATGTAGAAAAGGACAAATGTATGGGGTGGACTCATTTTATAACAATCTGCTCTCACGAAATCTAACTCATTAGTAAGATCAGCATTAATCCATTTTGAGGGTGAGGTCCCTAATGGCCAAATTCTATTAGGCTCTTCCTCTTAGTGGTTCCAGTATTTCTCCCATTGCCACACTGGGAAACAAACGTCTAGCACATGAACCTTTGGAGGACAAACCACATTCAACCCATACCACCTTGTATACTAAACTCTTACAGTTTCCTTCCCAAGGAACCAAACGATAACACTTCCTCATTCCTCTATTTTTCATTATCACACTATGTAGTATGGCTTCATGAAATGATAAATCAGTGAAGAGCAGTTCACAATCCGAGGTGGCTGGTGACAGATTGAGACAGGGCTCTTTCAGAATTGCTCAGATCTGACATGCCCATAGGGCATCTGATACGATCCAATGTAAAATAATAAACTTAGTAGCCACTAGGAACTTTGGGGTATATATAAGAGAATTCAATTAATATTAACAGAGTACTTATGCTATGCCAGGCATTGTGCTAGATACTTTATACCTGTTCTTTCATTTAATCCTAAGAATTAGATGTCAAAGGTAATGTCTTCATTTTCAAATTAGTTGCTTAAGTTGAATGTATGGAAGAGACTCACTTGAGGCCGGTGCTGTGGAGTAGTAGCTAAAGTCACCGCCTGCAATGCTGGCATCCCATAAGGGTTCAAGATTGGGTCCCAGCTGCTCCACTTCTGATCCCCCTGTCTGCTATGGCCTGTGAAAGCAGTGGAAGATGGCCCAAATCCTTGTGCCCCTTCACCCATGTGGGAGACCTGGAGTGGGTTCCTGGCTCCTGGCTTTGGATCGGTATAGCTCTGGCAGTTGCAGTCATCTGGGGAGTGAACCAGTGGACAGAAGACCTCTCTCTCTCTCTCTCTCTCCCTCTGTCTCTGCCTCTCTGTAACACTGCTTTTCAAATTAATAAATAAATCTTGAAAAAACAAATTGAAAAAATGTTGGGTTTTCCCTACTGTCCCTGTTCAACATTAGAATTACTTTTCAAGAAAGAAGAGAGAGGTTCAGGAGTATAAAGACATGAATACATTCACATAGACATTTAAAAGCAGTGTCATCTATTCATATCCCATTTTGCCAGAGCTGTGTCATATGGCACCACTGACTGCAACTAAGTCTGGGAAATATAGTCTTTAAGCTGCATCCTTTGACAGACTAATAATATTGAAGTTCAATTTGTAAGAAAAAATAAGAAAATGGCTATTGACTAGGCAACTTACTCCCATACCTGGAGATTCATCTCAAGGATTTCTAAAAGTCTTGCAAGTATTCAAGTGAGGTTACCTGGAAAATAGACTCAAAGATGGGGATCTGTGTGAAGGTAGTTTGGAGGCAGCATGCTTGTAAACAGCATGTGTAAGACAATATGGGAGAAACTGCACTATAACATAGTTGCAAAATAGATCAGTTAACTTCATGGAAGGCTTTGAAGCTGGAGTTGCCCTTCAGAGATATCCCAAAGTGAGGCAATGGGGCTGGCCTTATATCTTGCACCAGAGGTTCATTTAGTGCTGGCTGCCCCTGGGAAGGAGTTGTGACCTTGGAAGAGGTAGCCACTTCAGCAAGGGGAATTCCTAGGGATGGACTCAGCTCTAAACTGGCAGCAACCAACTCTCCTGGGAAATAAATGCTTCAGGCCTGAAGAGGAAACTTGGACAGTGCATCTCAACATCCACAACACCAAGTTAATAAGTTGACCCTCATATGGTGAACTGAAGACTCCACATGCTGATTTTACGGAATGTGTTATATACATAGTGGTAAGGAAGATACAAAACAAGAGCAAAATGTTGCCAGATTTACTACTTTTCAAAAAAATGTTAGAGTATTACTTTTTTGCAAAATGCCCAATGCTATTGAATACTGTTATCTGAAATAAACATGTAGTTCAATTTTAAAAATGGGCTCTTAAGAATGTCTGCTATCAGTTAATCAACTGGTGACTTCCCAGGAAGGAAAACAAATGAGTAATCTCAACAGTGCTTTCAGGATCTTAACCTGCAAGATTACTGATATAGGAAAATGTATTGGATAACAGCTGTGCAAATTATGTTGTTGATCTTTTAGTGATGCAACTAGCCCTTATGAAGATTTTATTCAAATTAGAAAAAAAAATCACCTTCTTTAGGCAGATGCAGGCCAGGGCTAAGGGTGATCAGCTTAACAAATTCAGACTTTGTAAGCCTGAATATCTTTGTTCCACTCTTCACAACCATGAATGGGCCTGACACAAATTTCCCACACTTCTGTTTTTTAGATTTATTTTATTTATTTATTTGAGAGGCAGAGTTACAGACAGAGGGAGAGAGAGGACTTCCAACTGCTGGTTCAATCTCTAAATGGCCGCAGTGGCTGGAGCTGGCCAGGAGCCTCTTGTGACTCTCCCACACTGGTGCCAGTAGCCCAAGCACTTGGATCATCTTCCACTGCCTTCCCAGGTCATAGCAAAGAGCTGGATCAGAAAAGGAGCAGCCGGGATACGAACCGGCACTCATATGGGATGCTGATGCTGCAGGCAGAGGTTTAGCCCACTATGACACAGCACCAGCCCCTATACTTCTGATTTTGACTCATCTTACAAACTGTATAAGCTAGTTATTTAAAATAGCATTATTATTCTATTTCACAAATGCGGTCGTTCAGATTATTTAAATGACTTTCTTGATGAAACATGACCAAATAGCTGCCAGGGCCTAGACACAAGCTCTAAAATTCTGATATCAGTCTCAGTACTTTCTCAATAGACAAGTTGTCCTTGTGGACTATATGACAACCACAAAAGAACTGGGTACAGGAGGTATTAAAGATAATGGCAACTAAGTCAATGGAATAGACTTGAAAATCAGAAATAAATTTTTTTCATGGTCAATTGAGTTTTAACAAAACTTTTTAAACATAGACTACTGGAACAATGGGATAGCCACATCCAAAGAGATGAACTTAAACACTCACCTCACATCCCACACAAAAAATTATAAATCTGTATCTATTTATACATATGAACATAAATGGATGACAGTCATAAATGTAACACATGAAACAATAGTACTTTTAGAAAACAAGGGACAAAAATCTTCGAGTTCTTAGGATAAACATTGCTTTCTTAGATATGACACCAAAGGATAAACCCAAGGGTTGGCAAACTAGACTGCATAATTTAAATTACTTGGATTTGGGGAGGGTTCCTACCATTTCTTAACTGATAAACTATTTACTATGCAGTAAATGTATATAAAGGTTTACATTATATATTAATGTAGAAATGTAGTTTTATACAAAATCTTGCTTACCTTCTAAGAGTCTGGAATTTAGTTCATGTTAGGCAATCCATACCTATTGACTAGTCTTCAATAAAAACATTAGGCACTAATTTTCTAGAGAACTTCCCTGATAGACAACACTTCACATGTGTTATAATTTGACGCTGGGCTAATTAAGCATGTCCTATTTGATTGTACTGGGAGAAGACCTTTGAAAACTCACACGTGACTTCCTCCAGACATTGTCTCATGCACATTTTCTCCTCACTGTTTTTCTTTATATATCTTTTTGCTATACTAAACCATGGTCATGAATCCTCCTAGTGAATCATAGAAACTATAAGGGGTTACAATTCCTCAACAAAGTTACTGAAAAGTATGAAAATAAGTCAGCGCTGCGGCTCACTAGGCTATTCCTCCACCTGTGGTGCCGGCACCCCAGGTTCTAGTCCTGGTTGGGGCGCCAGATTCTGTCCTGGTTGCTCCTCTTCCAGTCCAGCTCTCTGCTGTGGCCTGGGAAGGCAGTGGAGGATGGCCCAAGTGCTTAGGCCCTGCACCCGCATGGGAGACCAGGAAGAAGCACCTGGCTCCTGGCTTCAGATCGGCGCAGCATGCCAGCCGTAGTGGCCATTTAGGGGGTGAACCAACGGAAGGAAGACCTTTCTCTCTGTCTCTATCTCTCACTGTCTAACTCTGCCTGTCAAAAAAAAAAAAAAAAGAAAAAAGAAAAATATGAAAATAGTCACTTTCCCATATACTCATCAACAATCAATATTAATGTTATTAACATTCTAAATGTATTCCAAGGCAATTAATGATATCATTTTACATTTTCTTCAGCTATTGAATTTAAAGTTTTGTTCTCATTCATATTGGTCATTTGTATTAGGTATTACCTGTTAATGTTCCTGATTTGCTTTTCTTTTACTATACACACACTACACACACACACACACACATACACATACATAGGGGTTTCAAGAAGTTCGTGGAAATTTTTTTATTAATTTGTATGAGCTTTTTGAAGCTTAGGTGGATGGGTTGGTGTGTGTACTTTTCCTTAATGACTTATCAGATTTTATTGCACATTAAGGATAATAGTCCTCTGCCACAAACAATGGATGATTTTCCCAAATAATCATTTGCACAGGGATATTTTTTACAGAAATTTTCAATTTCAGCTGACTAATGACTCCACATGAATGCTCAGAATAAGAGAAATGCTATTTGAGGATTCAATGGCCAGCAGACGAGCCCTCAGATCTTGGTTATATAGGTTCATAAACCACTGGATAGAGACAGGAATTTATTGCAGTGGTTACGATGCCACTCAGAATGTCCACATCCTAAATCAGAGTGCCTAGAATTGAGTCCCAGTTCTTTCCAATACGAGTTTCCTGCTAATGTATACCCTGAGAGGCAGCAAGTGATGGCTCAAGTAGTTCAGTCTCTGGCATTCATGTAGGATATCCGTACTGAGTTTCAGGCCACAGCCTGGTTGCCACAGCCATTTGCAGAGTGAACCAGTGGAGAGAATATCTCCTTCCTCCCCTCTCTCTGCTTTTCAAATAATATGAAAATAAACAAAAATAAAAAATTCATATGAAAAATCCAATGAGGAACTGCATAATTATTAAATTTTTATTTAATAAATATA